>NC_090268.1:352636411-353236411 GCF_040414725.1 Anabrus simplex | reverse complement strand
ACTTTTCATAATCTCAACACTTTCTAGAAGAAAATGATATCCTCAGTTCTAGGCTACCTTTGCATCTACGAATTAAGATATTACTCACTTTAAACCCAGGACTATGTGCCTCGCCGGAATCGTTTCTAAACTCTTCGAATTCATGAAGGGAAATCGAATCTATGTCCGTTCAGGTGACATAATCCTACTTTGAGCCCCTCTTCTAGCTCTGTCGATTAACTTCAAACGGCAAAATAACAATCTACAACGGCCGAACGTAAAAATCGTTAACTGGGCCTCTTATGAATGCATGCAACTCTTTCATACACGCGTATAAAATGGCATGGGGGTGATAGGGTATTCTTCTTATGCATGGTACTTCTGTTCGTCTGGTATGTGTTTCTTGCGATATAACAACGCATCTATACGGATTTGAAAGAAATCAGGGTCAAATGTTTGATATCAGGATACGACGGTTCGCTCAACGTCAATTTCGAGTCATAATCCTCATCCACGTAGATGTTTCGACAATGGTCCAAAGGATGGATATCAGTCGATGTCATGTCTAGACAGAATGGTCCATTACTTCCCAGTAGCACCCTCCTGGCAATTCATGTGTGCGGTTGATATAGTTTGGCGTAGCGTTATCCTGCACCGATATGATGCCTATTCACAACAACATAGATTATTTTGAACGTCATTTTGTGGTACTGGCTTGCCTTTTAGATTGTAAAATAAGATCTCACTACGTATCTCAAGTTAAGAAAATATTTTTATCAGCTTTGTCATCTAACAACTTATGTTTGTTCGGTATACGTCGCATTAACTACTTTTGCGGTCTTCGGAGACGCCGAGCTGCTGGAATTTAATCCAGCAGGAGTTATTTTACGTGCCAGTAAATCTACCGATACGAGTTAACGTACCTGTACAACACACTCGGACTGAGCCAGATCGGACCTGCCAAGCTGGGCTCAGAAGCCCAGCGCTCTACCACCTTAGGTACCGTACTCAGCCCAGTTTACATGCTTCTGTAACATCCACCAGCACAAATACTAGTCCAAACCTATAGACGTGTTCTACATCAAACTACTGCCAGAGAGACTGGTTTATGCAATGGCCAACATTGTACTGTACTGTTCACATTTCAGGTTTTAATATTATTGGAGTTCGGAGTCCCGCTGGTTAATGCATTTACATTAAATACTTTAATACGCTCACTAACAATGAACAGTGGAATACTCAGTTACATTCGAGGGAAACACAGACTAACAATTTTATAACCAACAATTTTGTATTCCCTTTCATAGTTTTTCCACATCATTGAATGCCGAGCTATAGTAATCAATAAATGGTCTATTTTATCTAACAAAGGTGCGGTCCTAAAAATCTCTTCATGGTGGGTGACAAAATGAATAATGGTCATTAACGGTTTTATTGTACGTTGCGTGCAGTGATCCCAAATGTTTTATAGCTCATTGGTTCATTTCATAAAACAAGAGCTCAAGTCTTTTTATTTTGTAATGGTCATGAAGTCACGGGTAATTGCACAACAGTACGGCAGCTGGAATATTTCTCTGTCACCTAAAGTAAGAATAATATTATTAATAATAAACACATATAATAATAATAATAATAATAATAATAATAATAATAATAATAGTAATAATAATAATAATAATAATAATAATAATCACATAAAACTACCGAGTGAGTTGGCCGTGCACCTAGAGTCGGGCAGCTATGAGCTTGCATGTGGGAGATAGTGAGTTCGAACCCCACTGTCGGCAGCCGTTAAATGGTTTTCCGTCGTTTCGCCATTTTCACACCAGGCAAATGCTGGCTGAGACTGTGCCTTAATTGAGACCACGGCCGCTTCCTTCCCACTCCTAGCCCATCGCTGCCATAAGATCCCTGTGTGTATGCGACGTAAAGCAAATATTAAAAGAACAAAACAAAACAAAACAAAACATATACAGTAACTAGTGTATAGATAAGTATGGACTAGATATAACAGGAGAATAATCTCCTAAAACGAGAATATCAGACATTACGTCACCTCTGTACTGAGCTGGAATTGAATCCGCCAACCTCGATACACAGAGCCGGCGTTCTTCCACTTGAGCAATCGGCTGTTACTGGTTTTCTTAAGCAAGGTTTCCTCAGATTTTTTTTTTTTTGCTATTTGTTTAATGTGGCGGTAAATACATCGAAGGTTTTTCGGCGACAAAATGTTGAGAAAGGGCTAGGATTGCGAAGGTAGCGGCCGTGGCCTTGAGGTACAGCCCCAGCATTTGCCTGGTGTGAAAATGGAGAAACGACGGGAAATCATCTTCACGGCTGCCGACAGTGGGGTTTGAACTCACTATCTCCAGAATACAAGCTCCCATCTCCGTGACCCTAACCGTAAGCTTAGCGCTTGGTGAGATTTCTGTTCTGCAGCATCTAGTTCTTACAATGTTCAGAGTAATGTGTATCGAAATGGTGTATGGATGTAGAACTAGCTGAGATCGGATTGGAATTGTGAAAGGTAGAAGACTGGCGCAAGTATGTGGAAACAATGGTGGACTGAACTAAAGGCCAGGGTGCGAAATCTGGGGAGGGGAGGGGGGTAAGAGGGTTCCCCCACCGACGATTTTATCTAAAATGTTCCACCCCACTAAAATTGCCCGCGGGGATTCTTTCATTATAAAATAATAAGGAAAATGTAGAACACATATATTACTGAAATTAACGTTTTTACTGTGCATATTTTCATAAAAACATTATCAATAACACACATAATATAGAAATAATAAACCCCATTGTCGGCAGGCCTGAAGATGGCTGTCCGTGGTTTCACAGTTTCTCATCAGGCAGATGTTGTGGCCGTACCTTAATTGAGGCCACATACGTTTCATTCCTGTCCTAGCCCACTCCCGTCTCATCGTCGCCATAAGACCTATCTTGTTGGTGCGACGTAAAGCAGAGTATAAAAAATTAATAATATTAGAATGACTGCTTATCACTCGTGTCGTAGTATCTATTCATCTAAGTGTCTCTCCAAGAACCTCAAACTCAGACACTGCAACTCGGTCGTCAAACCATCTGTTCTGTATGCTTCCGAGTGCCCGGTAATGGCAAGGAAGGGACCACTCAGAAAGCTGGGGTTAAAAGAGAGGAAGATCCTGAAGAGGATATTAGGACAAATCAGGGAGGAAGGAGGCATTTACAGAATCCGCCATAATGATGAACTGTATGAACACCAAAAGGACATCGTGACGTCTATAACGAAAAGGCGCCTGACCTTTTATGCACACTTGGCCCGTCTGGGTTCCGAAAGACTCACCAACAGGATATTCACAGTAAAGGAAGAGGCAAAGCTTCTAAGAACACGTCAGTTAAGTTGGATATGGAACAACTAGATATCCGACTGGGACAAACGCATGACCGACTACTGTTCCGTCAAGCCATCCGATACGGAGTTTTCCCAACGTCCCTTACAAGTAAGAAGACTACAGGAACTAAGTGGACAGAGGAGAGAAAGCTGGCTCATAGTCAGCAAAAGAAGGAGTATTGGAAGAAGAAAGCAACAACTTTACCGAAGAGTAGATACGAGCCCTGTGGTCCTCAGTAGGCCTAAACGACAAAGAAGAAGACTGCCAAACCATGAGCAATAAAGCAACGTAGCTATGGCAGGTCCGCACATGCAGCCTATTGTTTATGTTTCACTCTGTCAAGTCCATCTGAACCTCGAGAGTAACTTTCCATTGTATCATACTCGTTATAACAACATAATTCAAACAAAAATATTTAAAACGTACATTTTTCTGGGGAAGGGGCAATTTAGTTACAGGGAGAATTATTTACCCCCTCCTCCGCTAGGTACTCCCTGAAATAAGCATTAATGATTAAGCTCTATGATCCTTCTTGCCCCCACCATTTCTTTGTGTTTTCGCCCCCTGCTAAAGGTACCAGAGTGTTCAAGTTGATAGCCCCTACAAGTTGTCCTTTAAATCCCTTCTTACAAGATGCAGGAGATACCGAGGACATGCTGTGTTCTACGGCGCGCACCCACGATAACGCTAGGCTACAGTCTGTCGAAAGTACACATGAGCTGCTATGGTTCTGCTGCCACTTGGAGGCAATGGACCATCCAGTCCAGACTGGACAATATCGACAACGAGATTCGAACATACTATCTTCCAAGGCAATCTGACAGCTACGTGGCCAAAACCGCGCATCCACGCGCTTGGTAATAGCGAAACTCTCGCGTCAAGGAACGCATAAATAATACTTAAGGTGAGGAAATTTTACATGTATGAACGCGAATTAAAGAGACATGTAACTGATAATTGTAGCCTATCAGAAACACACTGGAAAGGCTACGGGCACTTCGACAAAAAAAGTGATATTCATCGCCAGTGCAGTTACGACAGAACGAAATTGGGTCGCATTTCTCTTCAGTAGGCAACTGGTTCCATACCTCGAATCTTACAAGTAACATGGAGTTGCAAGTATATATATATCCACCATGGATTCAGATGATGAGGAAACAGAGGACTTCTACACGAGCCTAGAGGACACCATGGCAGCTCTCAAGTATAAAGCATCATAATTTTTATGCGGGGTCTTTTATGCTAATGTTGGGAGCACTTCAATCGATGACCACTTGCGGGACATGGTTGGTCGCTGCGGACAAGGAACGCGCAGCAAGCAAGGTAACAGACTGATCTAGTTCGTAACTGAAAATAACCTGTCCATAATGAATACAATGTTCAAACACCACAAAAGCTGTCTCTGCAAGTTGACCTCCTCGATCGGGCAATATAAGAAGCAGATCGAGTACATCCTTGTCGACAAAAGATGGCGAACCTCCTTCCGCAATGTAATAACCAGACCAGGCTCTGAATACGGTACTGACTACAGTCATCGGTGGGCTTAAGTTCAAAATCAATCCAAGCAAGTCGGCAGCCAAAGTAAAATACCAGAGGAGAGTTGATCAAGTACCAACTGCCTTCCAAATAGCTTTTCTAGAAAGTGGCCTACGAGTCCTCAGGAGAATCAGCAACGAAGTGGATAAACAGTACAGTGAAGCAACAGAATTGGATGTCAGATAAGACCTTGGCACTAGTCAACAAGCGACTCAGTACCCCACTCTCAGTCGCAGGCTCTGAGTAACAAAATCGGATGAAGGTAAATGTGAACGGAGACATTAAGTTCGCTTGAATAATTGATAAGGACGATTAAACCAACAGGATTTGCACGGAGGTGGACAGGCATCCACTGAGAATCACTCCAAAGAGCTCCACTTAAAAGTAAAATACGTGAACTCAAAACCAAGATACAGGTAATCGGGGACAAACAAGAAAATATCATCACGGACGCAAGGGACATAGCCAGTGTATGGCATGATTAGTGCATAGCACTATTCCACGACAATTCATAACCTATTCTAGGTGGTCAAGTGGAAGACGTAGTACCAGCGAGCGTAAGAGAATATGTTGAAGGTACAGTGAAGATGTTGCAAAATCAGAAATAAGAAACTGGACAGAGCAGTGGTAACATTCCATCTTCATTCCGCTGGTGAAGAGGGGTTTCCCATTCGACTGCAAGAGCTGTCGTACAGTAGCCCTAATCTCCCACTCCAGCAAAATTATGCCTGAACGAAAGCCTAAAGATCTTCATAACGGATGAGCAGACTGGGATCGTTCCATGCTAAGGAACGCGTGAGCAGGTACTGAATGTTCGCCAACTCACCGAAATGGCTAGGGCGCTCAACATAATTTTTATGTGCTTCGTTGATTTCAAGATCGCCTTCGACAAGGTGAAATGGCCGAAGTTTTGGGTAATTCTCACCGATGTCGGAGCGCTGACATACCTAGTGAAATTAAGCAACTGTACTCTAAAAAATACAGTTAGAAGTGCGAGTTAACGGCACTCTTTCGGATATCTTCAGTGTTAGTGGATTTGGGCCAGAATGTATCTTATCGCCCCTACTTTTTGAACATTTACAGCGAGAACATCATGAGGGTCGTCCTCGAAGATTGGAATTGTGCCACCACATTTGGCGGCAAGAAAATTAGCGATCTACGATGAGCTGATGATGCTCTGAGAATGGCCAAAGATGAGCATGAACTAGAGACCGGCATGCGGAGACTAGAACATCGGAGCAGAGTGTTTGGGCTATAAATTAACAATTTGAAGACCAAAGTAAAGCTCGTAGACCACCCCAAAAGCAACCACCTAGATATCCCAAGAGTCGCTGGCTATGAGACCGTCAACCGGTTTGAATACCTGGGATTCATCGTCACTAACACGCAACTGCGAGCCTGAAATACGCAGGGGCATTGCAATGACGTGAAATTTGACAGAAAGTCTGACTCACACTTGCAAGAAAATCCTCGTTATTGTGAAGACGAAACTAAGATTGATGTGAACTCTCATCTTCCCCATCGCAACAGAAACTTGTCTGTGAAGTTGACAGGCGGCCGCATAATCTATTCCTTGGAATTGAGGTACTACAGACGATTATAGCGAGTACCATGGACGGCAAACTGCATCAACAAGTTAATCCAGAGACAACTCGGCACGAAAACGTTACTTCCAACTAGAGCAGCAGCCTTAAATGCAAATCATTGATTGATTGATTGATTGATTGATTGATTGATTGATTGAATATTTATTCTAAGCTGAAATAATTCACATAGCGGTTTTCGTACGATCAACGACGATTTGTTTTCCTTCAGTCAACATTAACTCCGTTTTTTTAGTGGCCAAACTTTTAAATTTTAAAATGTGGATGGACAAGTCTGGACGAAAACAATGGAAGTCAAATTGTACGCGATTCGAGAGCCAAGTAGACTACACCCTCGAAATCGACGGATCTAGGATTGTAAATAACTATATATATGTATAAAACTCTTATATATATAAGAGTTTTATCTGTACATTTTTTAAATGCTATTTGTTCGGGGCGTCGACCCATTTGGATCTTTTGCCGCTACTGGCACCATATTGTATGAACTTGCGTATAATTGAAATTTCGGTAGTGTGGAATGTTGTGTGTGAGGAAAGGAAGATTATGGACGTCACAAACACCCTGTCCCCAGGCCAGGGATATTAATCATTACAATTAAAAAACCCTGACCCGGCCGGAAATCAAACCCGGGGCTGCCGGGTGACAGGCGGACGCGCTGCCCCCTACACTGCGGTGCTGGACTATTTGTACATTGCTCAGAATTTAAAAAGAATGGCATTTCTATATCGGCCGTGTTCACAGTAACAAGGAAATGCACTTTTTAATTTTCCGTAATTTCTCTCTGTCTGTCTGTCTGTCTGTCTGTCTGTCTGTCTGTCTGTCTGTCTGTCTGTCTGTCTGTCTGTCTGTCTGTCTGTCTGTCTGTCTGTCTGTCTGTCTGTCTGTCTATATGTATATATGTATGTATGTATATATGTATGGGCACCACGAGAAAATGGCTGAAGAGAATTTAATGAGAATCGGCATGTAAAGTCGTGAAATAATGCAGTACAATCTGGGTTATAAAAAGTTAGTTTCACGCTGAGTGAAATGGTAGTTTAGGGGAAGGCCTAAAATTTAATTGTCAAATGTTATTAGTGGTCCTATCGATAACTAAAGTTATGTAGAATTACATTTCCAATTATTTAGCTCTTATACATTTTTACCGGACCGGCAATGATAACAAAGATATTCGTGAATTTCGAAATACGTAAAGTCCAGTAATAAGGTGCTAGGTTAGAAATAATTTTTATTCAGGCTGGATAAAATGGTAGTTTAGGGGAAGGTGCCTAAAATTTACTTTTTAAATACCTGTGTTATTGGTCCTATCGAAAAGTTATAAATAATACAAGTTCCAATCATTTATGTCTTATACAGTTTTACCGCACTGACTAAGATAATAGACTAGGCCCCTAGTGAATTTAGACTTTTGTTACTTAGTCCATATCAACGCCAAGCATTGTTAACATGGAAATATAATTTAATTGTGTTGACTGGGGATGGATTTTGTCATGATTGTCTTAAGGTGTAAAACCGCGTGGTCGTCAGTCCGTATTGACAAAGAAAAATGTGAACGTGATTACAAAAATAAGAGAGAACCGTAAAGGACGATCGCTTGAAGAACAATACAAGAGAGAGACATGGAGGAAGAAAGGACTGCCTTTACATTAGATGCTCTAATATCCAAGAGTCGTAAGAAAATTAACTATGAAGACCTACAATATACCTTCTGCTGCCACTCATCTCCGATAGATGGGATTACACGTGTAAAACAGCATGCCTGAATATTGGCGGAAAGTATCTGGGGAGTTAGATAAATTTGCGCATTCTATATGATTTACCCATCAACGCCAGGTACTGCAGCTAGTCTTGAATGTGAACGTCATTGCTTACTGTACACAAAGAGGCGAGCAATCAATTGTGTGCTACCTTGATACGATCGTGCAATGTACAATGCTTGAGTGGCGTCGTGGCGTAGGCGTTAAAAACTGAACACGGAAATAAGGTAAAATTAAATGACACGTCAATAATGCGCCCTCGCAAACACAATACAGTATTTACGTGAATAATACCCGCATATTTAAAAAAAATTGAGGCACGAAATTGGGGTGCGGATTTTATTTGCGTCAATGTTGGCATTTATTTTTTCAAAATCAGTCTTCCTAAAGTAAGGGTGTGGGGATTATTCGATGGCGGGGAGTATTCGCGTAAATACGGTATTTCGAGAAGTTATGTGTTGGGATATTACATTCATGTCCAGGCACGTCAACTTTCCATTACCTGTTGACGAAAGCAGAAAATGTATTTTCATAATCCTTTCAGTATAATCAGTGCAAATTATTTGCACCAGGAGAGGCAGAAGTTAACAGTAGTAATGTACGGATCTAAGCGAATAATGGAAAACATGGTACATAACTCTTTGGCGCCATGAAAGCAGTTGTAGGGAAGCCACAAATGTGTTAACCAGAGCCGCCGAGCCAGATGGGAGACAGTCACTTACGATAGTCCCAGTGAAAAAAAACTTAATTGTTCAATTAATTCAGGAGTAAAATAAAGATGTACAGGAAAAGTGTTCGAAACAAATGGACGTTCTGCAAAGTGTCCATAGAGTTTACCTACCACAATAAATATCAAATGAGAATACATTAGTACAACCATTCCTAAACTGTGGTCCGCTGACACCTTGGGGAGGGGGGGTGCGACGATAATTCAAGAGGTCCGCAATAATAATGTAAGTTGTAAGTACTTAAAGAGTGAAATGTTATTGTACACACACGATTCACAGAACATTATACTATATTCAGGAACTATGTCTTCACTGTTGTATAACTTACATGCATCATATGAAACTCCTAACTTGGCCGATAGATTTTACGAATTAGCAGCGAAGAAATACTACAAGGCGGATGTAATTGTGAGACACTTGAAATTGTTACTATCCACAATCAGCACATATTTCCCGCCACTAGTTGAGAAAATCTCCTGGATCAGAAAAACCCCTTATTTGGAACTGAACATAACCGCCCTCCCTTAAGAAGGATCAAGTAGCCTAAGTATCAGAGAGAAAGTGAAAAATAATTTGAAGAATGATATGGTTGGAGAATCAGATGGAGTGACAGGTTTAGCTCCAGGAACTTCCATGAGTATATCGCAGCTCCACGTTTTTGATCGACTTTTGTGTTCAGGACATCCCCTATACCTTACAATTTCTAGAAAGGAACTACTGAGTTTAATCGTTTACTTGACAACATACCTGTGTGAGTGTACTTTTTCTGCTCTCATGGGATCATGGGAGACTACTGGCAAAAATAAGTACAATTGGACTAGACAAAAGAGCGACTGAATGGGTTACTATATTTCTAAAAAGTAGATCTCAGAGAATTAAAGTAGGTGAAGCTTTATCTGACCCTGTAATAATTAAGGGGGGAATTCCTCAAGGCAGTATTATCGGACCTTTATGTTTTCTTATATATATAAATGATATGAGTAAAGGAGTGGAATCAGAGGTAAGGCGTTTTGCGGATGATGCTATTCTCTATAGAGTGATAAATAAGTTACAAGATTGTGAGCAACTGCAACGCGACCTCGAAAATGTTGTGAGATGGACAGCAGGCAATGGTATGTTGATAAACGGGGTTAAAAGTCAGGTTGTGAGTTTCACAAATAGGAAAAGTCCTCTCAGTTTTAATTACTGCGTTGATGGGGTGAAAGTTCCTTTTGGTGAACATTGTAAGTATCTAGGTGTTAATATAAGGAAAGATCTTCATTGGGGCAATCACATAAATATGAATGTAAATAATGGGTACAGATCTCTGCACATGGTTATGAAGGTGTTTAGGGGTTGTAGTAAGGATGTAAAGGAGAGGGCATATAAGCCTCTGGTAAGACCCCAACTAGAGTATGGTTCCAGTGTATGGGATCCTCGCCAGGATTACCTGATTTAAGAACTGGAAAAAAAATCCAAAGAAAAGTAGCTCGATTTGTTCAGGGTGATTTCCGACAAAAGAGTAGCGTTACAAAAATGTTGCAAAGTTTGGGTTTGGAAGAATTGAGAGAAAGAAGGAGAGCTGCTCGACTAAGTGGTATGTTCCTAGCTGTCAGCGGAGAGATGGCGTGGAATGACATTAGTAGACGAATAAGTTTGAGTGGCGTTTATAAAAGTAGGAAAGATCACAATATGAAGATAAAGTTGGAATTCAAAAGGACAAACTGCGGCAAATATTCATTTATAGGAAGGGGAGTTAGGGATTGGAATAACTTACCAAGGGAGATGTTCATTAAATTTCTAATTTCTTTGAAATCATTTAGGAAACGGCTAGGAAAACAACAGATAGGGAATCTGCCACCTGGGCGACTGCCCTAAATGCAGATCAGTATTAATTGATATTGATATTGATATGGATTGAAATAAAAGCGAAGTACAGGAACAGAGCTAATATAGAGGATGATCTTCGGTTCGAGTGACTACGCTTGTAAAACGCTTGGTCTTTGGATAACTGCATTATACGTCCCATTGATCCAACAACTGCAAAAAGTGCAGTTTTTTTAGATAAGTTTCCAGACCCAGACTTCTGCAAGTATAAGCCAAGTGAACCACTATTTTATGATTTCCGTGGATGTATAAATTATATTTATGTAAATGAAATTAAATTAAACTTTTAAAGAAAGGAAATATTAGTACTAAATTATACGAATACAATCAAACATGCATTTGTGGTTTCTCATATTCACACCAGGCAAGTGATTCCTTCCCACTACTAGCCTTTCTCACTCCCATCGTCAACATAAGACCCGTCTGTATCGGTCTGACGTAAAGCTATTTTTTTTTGCTAGGGGCTTTACGTCGCACCGACACAGATAGGTCTTATGGTGACGATGGGATAGGAAAGGCCTAGGAGTTAGAAGGAAGCGGTCGTGGCCTTAATTAAGGTACAGCCCCAGCATTTGCCTGGTGTGAAAATGGGAAACCACGGAAAACCATCTTCAGGGCTGCCGATAGTGGGATTCGAACCTACTATCTCCCGGATGCAAGCTCACAGCCGCGCGCCTCTACGCGCACGGCCAACTCGCCCGGTCTGACGTAAAGCAACTTGTTAAAAAATACATTAAATTTTTTCGTTATCCCCCATAAACTACTAATCTATTGAATTATTACGATTTCACATGTATCTTAAGAACTACTGATTCAAATCTAAATATGAACTTCGGTCGATGTATACTCAAGCGTTTCCGTGCAATGGTGGAACCAACACATACGAGAGCTAGAAACTACTTACATTGTTTTAAGTTGGCGTTCAACGAACAAATATCTCAAAATGTTGCAAAAGAAGTGAATATACAGGCAGTAGAACACTACGAATATATTGATGCAGGTACGGAGAGAGGGCATGGTCTAAACACACTGACTGTCGAAAACGTGTAGCGGTACTGGATATCGTGGTTATTATCACATGTCGTGATAATGGTACAGTAGAGTCTGTGGGTAACGCACAGTACTCATTCTAATCCATCATAACTGAATTGTGAACAAAACACAGAAATGCTGATCCATTTAAGAAATTCACTTGTTTTTTCATTGTCTGCTGCAAGTACAATGCAGAATTTTACACTCTTCTTTCATATGATCAACATTCATAGAGTAGTGTAATCCCTTGATGTCTTACAAACCAGCGACATAATACGTCATGTGGTTAACACTGGGAAAATTGGTGCTGTACTGAATAAAACTATTGATTTTCAGCGCTAATTTAAAATGTAATAGCCGGGCTTATTAGCTCGGGCGGTAGAACGCTGGCCTTCAGAGTCCACCTAGCCAGGTTCGATCGTAGCTCAGTCCGGTCTTATTTGAGGGTGCTCAAATACGTCAGGCTCGTGTCGATAGATTTATTGGCACATTAAATAACTCCTGCGTGACAAAATCGTGGCACCTCGGTGTCTCTGTAAACCTAAAATTAGTTGGACGTAAAGTAAGAAAACATTATTATTAAAATCTAATACACAATTTCCACTTTGTAATGAAATGCATTTCCGTACCTTCGACAGAGTGATTTATAGAGGAAGTTCATAAGAAGATACTCCAGAAATATCAGATATAAATCGGGAAGATGCCTTTGAAATGTGGTGTTGTCGGCGAATGCTTCGTATTCAGTGGACGGCCAGAACGACTAACATCTCCATTTCAAATGAAGTACCTATTCATCACAGGCTATTCACAACTTGCCGACGTTGTATTTTACAGTACTTTGGGAATGTGATTCGCCGTGAGGGTAACGAGTCTGGAGAAGACTCCAGAAATCATACATATAAAAAAAGATAAATGCATCTGCTATACTGTTGTAACCAACATTGCCGTCACCATCTTTCCCAGTTGTGTATATGTAATCTTATAAATAAAGTTGTAGGGGGTCCGCTGTCTGTAATTTCGTATGTTTTGCCAATTTTTCAGATATTTATCCGTTTTAGGTCGACTCAAGACCGAATCGGTGGTTTTTACTTTTCGTGTCTGTCTGTCTGTCTTTGTCTGTCTGTTCCACCATCACGGCAAAACGGCTGGATAGATTCCAACCAAACTTCATATTTGGAGTATACTTACCCCGAGGAAGGTTTCTATGTGCATTTAATTTTAAAATCTTTGATTAGACGGGGGGTTTGGTTTTCCTCCATTTTCTCTTACACTATTGATTTCCTGTAAACTCCGTGGACCGTATGTAAAACGTCTCTTCATTATAAACAACTTTCGTTATGTTCATAATTTACCTTACTATTCAAATGACGGAGAAATTTACTATTTTCTGCGGGTATCATGGTCTGCGTGTGTGACCGACAGACCGACAACGAACCTACAGGTTACCATGGCAACGTCTCTGATTGCTTGCCAGCAGGGACGTAACGTATTGCCATTTTCCTCATCATACCTTTAAATTCATGGTTGTTCCTTGGGTAGAAGGCAAGAGAGGTCGTCAATCGGCCATTCTGCGGGGTATTGGCGGAATATCGTTGGAGTTTATAACCGTCCTCGAATAGCTTAAATAATAATACCATTAGCCATATTATCTGTTGACCTAAGAATGCCTGTGCCTAAATTTCTCCTCCGTTACTTCTTTCTTATATCCATAACTCACATCAGCATAATTTATTGAGGGACATTTGATTTTCCAATACATTCACTTGGTATTTACATATTTGTCGTCATCCGGCTGTCCTCACTTTTAATCCATATTTTATTAATTTCAACTTTCTTTACTGAATTATTATCTTCCTTAATTACACCGTATGTATGCAAGTGCTAATCCCGAAAAGCTTGACAATCTTTCCTTTTAGGAAATATTCTAAGCTATGCAAATGTATAACTTTCGACCCCCGAAAATATCGAAATATGAATGCAATTTTAACGACGGTGCACACCTTCGTTTCGGTATAATTGGTGGCTAATCTGTAAGTCTTATCACAAATCAGAAAGCACAATCGCCTTTCATTTTGGAGAGATCTACAACTTTGGTCCTATGACTTTTTATCGTATTTCTATTCCTTATACGTTAAATAGAGCTGTATTTCTCGATTTCAAGTTATACTTTCACACGTGTATGTTAACATTAATTTGGCACACTTATAGGAAAGATAGAATCATGACATTCGGCACCCACATTGGCATGACCAGTGGCAATGTGATAGCCAAATTGTATGATTCTATCTGTCACATGAGTATCACAAATATAAAGTAGTATGCGAAAACTGTACAAAATTTCACACCCAATAAATCTAACTCAATCTAACCCATAAATATAGGAGATACGAGAAGATGTCATGGGACCAACCATGTAGAACACTGAAAGAGGCGTCTGATGGTGAGGTCCGTTTGCAGATATGTCACAGAGTTTCAAAGCAGTAACTCTCGAAATAAAGGTCTGCACTTCTAGAGTGTGTCTGTACATTGACTATTTTGGCGACATTTCTGTACAGTTATCTGTTTCAGGTGTAATAATGACCATCTGCATATTTTTAGCTTTGGTGTCTGTTTTTCTGTTTGTCTTTTTGTTTATAACTTGGAAACTACTGGATATATTTCCACCAAAATTCATATTTAGAATCCGCCTGTCCTTGGGTAGGTTTCAGGGCAAATACTGTTTCTAAATCCATGAAATGACTGGGTGGTTTATACGAAACCGATATCGTGATTTTGCACTCCCACAAAATATACACAACCAAACTTCATAGATATCTACCTGCCTTAATGGAAATTAATTCTTAAGCCTTTTTTCTCATGTGCATCATTTCGGTAAGAGTATTTATAAGGGAGATATCTGCAACCTTACCAATCAGAAAACCAAACATTCAAAAGGAAAGCACAAACATCAAGAAGAAAACAAGCACAATACTTACCGAAAGGCAGTAGCATAAAATATGAAGCGTGGAAGGCAAAGCGAGAATTAAAAAGGCCAGGATCTTACATAACTTTGACAGGTTGCCAGGTAAATATTGCTAGCTACTAAATGACACACCAGATAAATTTGAAATGAAGAAAATTTACTAAGCAAATGTAATTTGAAAATGGTATAAAATAAGAACAATAATAAAAAAATATATATAATTCTTTTTCTAAAATTTAAAAATGCAATCAAACTAGATGAGGAAAACAGTATTTTAAAATAAAGTTGAAATTAAGGAGAAATGAAGCTCACATTAACATAGGCTTCCGCCGAAATTAAGGTTTGAAAATTCATTAATAACTCATTACCTTACATACAGAAAATAATATTATTTAAAAATTGGTTGCAACCGATATGCGGCCCCGCGACATAAAATCACTTTAAAACTGAAATTTGCTACACTACTAAAATACTAAGTTACAAGACGCACACAAGGACACACGAAAAAGAAAAAAATTTTGTGGCTCCAACCGCGAATAAACATTACACCAAAGAAACGAGCTAGATGAAAACACCATAAAATAATAGTGCACAGCAATCCCAACAAAATGAAGTATATTAAAGGAAATTTACAATTAACGGTGCACTCATAAAAATAATAAAGAACACTGAAGCACCCAACAAGAGCTACCCGTTACCGACGCGAAGCCAAGATCCCATAATAATCATCAAAGCCACCCAAAATATTAACGTATCATCAGATTAGATAAGAAGGGGTGACATGACGTAATAAAGACAAAAGCAAGGAACCCAAACAATGGGAGAAAAGATAATAAGACAACGAAAGAAAACTCCCATTATTAAACTTAATTTCGACCAGCAAATTTCAATTTTAAGATTGTAAGTTATTAAAATAATAATATTAATAATTATTATTATTATTTATCCAAGAGGTGATAGAACCAGTTTACATTAGCCTTACTTAATCAATTCACCAGCGATTTACATACTTTAGAACAGAGGGGGCCGTGGAATGCGCTACGATGCGAATATGAGGTGTCATTAATTAAGGCCCGTAACAACGCGATAATCAGTACGTACAGATAACCAGCCACGAAGGCAATAGGACAAAATCAGACAGCAATTACAACCAACCAGAAAAAAACTAAGGGAGAAAACACGCACCGAAATGAATTACAAAAAAAAATAAAAGTAATAATAATAATAATAATAATAATAATCATCGTCATCAAAATGAACATCAAGAAACACAGTTGGCAATAATGGACCCCGACAAAAACGCAAGACAAAATCACTTACACAAAATATCACCTCATAGATGCATAACTAGCGATCCCGAGCTCCCTACATTACATTAAATTTTCTTTTTCCAACCGGTTCGGTTCAAACAGATATCAAATTTTGCTTACAAGGTTGCACTATACCAAAATTGACGTTTATAATGTTGCTCATGTCCGCGATGAAATTACTCACACTGGTGCCTGAACGAATGGGATCCCTTCAATAAATTATAATTTTCAGTACTTACTTGGAGTAACGATATCCAAACTTACAAGACACTTGAAACTTTTAATACCGATAACGGTTAACACACAGCACCAAGTTTACATGTTACATTAAGAAAATATTAAGGTTGGAGCACACTGGATACTTTGAAAAAAAAATAACAGGGCCTAGCCCTCACATTACTCTTTAACCGCCGGAGTCAAGCTCCATTATAATAGCTTTCCCTTTTCGCCAAGCCGTCTGCTTGGGAGCTTCATACAACACAGCCATCTTGGAGAGTAACGGCGAGCTGACTACTGCAGACTACTGAGCTCACACCGAGCTAGGCGATTAGGCAGTCCCATAATTCAATGCGTGCGCCGCGAAAATGCGCAGAAGTTACAAATGATAATTCGGCGCATTACAGAGTCCAGTCAAATGCCTGACAATAATGGATAGATAACTTGAATTAAATTGGTCTGGTAACTTCCACAGTTAGGAAACAGTTCCAACAATGGCCGATAATACAGATAACGGCTGGATACACAAGTCGACATGACAGATGAATAAATAAATACACTTAGATGCTTTGATGTAATAATTCAGTTATGTCCCGTAAACATTAGTTCCCATTTTCACATTACAATATCATTAACCGGACTTAACTTAAGAACGGGAGCGTGTTGAGCGTATTTCTTACCACTTGAAAACTATTGAAGATATTTGAACCAAACTTTATATTTAGCATCCACCTTTCCAAAGGTAGATTTTAAAGGTCAATAACATTTCCTGTTCCTCGGATGGACTGACGGTTTATAGCGAACCGAAATGGTGAATTTACTCTTCCACAATATATACAGTACATGACCAACCTGACTGGAATTCGACCAAATTTGTTGGAAATCCATTTCTAAAACTTTTTTTCATGTGTATTTTTTCGACAGAAGGATTAATAAGGGAGATATCATGAATGGTCTGTTTTGCAGGGTAAGTCCGGCAGACATAGACCAAAAGGTGTTGTACGTGGAGCAGATTCCTTATCTATCTATATAAGTAAAATCCTAACGAATGTGTGCCTGTACATAGACTATTTTGGCGAAATGTTCGCACAGCTACGCGTTTAAGGGGTAATAATAACAACCATCTGCATAATTTTTTGGTTTAGTTTCCTGAAAGTCCTCATTTTAACCCTCCTCGCCCAAAATCCACATTGCGGCATAATCTGCCAGACGAACAAGAAAACAGAAATTTGGCAAAGTTATACGTTTTAGCCTGTAACGGACAGAACATTTCCAAGAGCTTTAAATTTTTGACTTTTTTCCCTGAAGAATATAGAAATATGGAGGCAATTTTAATGATGGTGCAGATCTTCGCTAAGTCCTATCACGTAAGGGAAAGCACAATCTCCGTTCAATTTGGAGTGATTTACAACCTTGGTCTTGTGACTTTTTGTTGTATCTGTATCCCTTTTACGTTTGATTTTTGTCTATTTCTCGATGTTAAGTAAATTTGGACTTTTCACATGCATAATTTATACTTTCAATCACTTATAAGAAAGATAGAATCATCAAACCCTATACGAAAATTGGCCCACCCAGTAGCCATATGTGAGCCAAATTCTATGTATGTAGCTGTCACATAATTATCTGAAAAGTAATGCAATGTGAGATAATCTTACAAAAATTTTACCCTATTCAACGTTTTTAATTCAATATGACTCATGAATAGATCAGATATCATACGACCAGCCATTTAGGCCGCTAAATCTGACGTCTTATGGTACAATCCTTTGTCGATATGACGTACCGTTTTGCAGCAGTCAATCTGTAAATGAAGGTCTGCAATATTTTAAGCATGTATATACTTTCGTATGTCGATCTATATATATTCACTGATGTCGTCTTGTAGCGATCGAGAAAGGGTGTGTCTACTATTGTAATTAGTACTCCAAACACCGACTTTGACTGGCAGTAGGCATGGGGTCCTTCTCCAACACCTGTGGAACTGGCATTAGTAAGGAAGGCCTACCATTGTAGTGAATAATTCACTTCTCGATTTGACTTGTAGAGTGCAAAGGAGCATGCATTGTTGTTTTAAAATCCCCTACCCGATTGCGTTTGGCTGTAGGCAATGGTACCTGCCCTTACAAACAAATGTATCGATCTAAAATGCGACTGGTATTAGGCATAGTAGCCTGCTATTTTGATGGAAACTCACCAACTTGGTGTGACTGGTAGTAAGCTGGCTGGCTGTAGGAAAAGGGGCCTGTCATTATAATTATAACTGCACAACTCAATTTCGACTGGTAGTAGGGAAGTTGCCAAACATTCTAATGAAAACTGTAATCTGTCTGGAAGTAGGAAAGCGGGCCTGCCATTGTAACGAAAACTCCCAAATCGATTGTGACCGCGCAGTAGGCGATGGGGCCTGCAATTATAATGAAAACTTCCCAACTCGATTATGAATGGCAGTAGGCAAGTGAGCCTGCCGTTATCATCACAAATCCGTAACAAGCACTTTACATTGGAAACACCATATTGGGAACCTCCCTGTGCTGTTTCTCGGATAACGCTAAGAGACATGCCATTTAAAAAATCTTATTTACTGTATGTACAGTATTTACTTCGATATTCGAATACAATGTAGAATACCGTAGCGAAGCAAGTGTACATTTGCTAGTATGAATAATAAACACCACTTTATATCTGAATGCATAACACATTCATTCTTCCAATATTGTTGGAGTAACTAGCAGCCTTTTTTAAAAATCTACCTCCATCGCATAAAGTTTAAAAACGTGTTGTATGCGACAATAGAAACAAGGTGTTTAACAAGGTGGAATGGATTCTTCTAATTGTATTTTTAATTAAAATCTTTCTGTGCCCATTCACGTAGGTGGGTTTCAGAATACTGATGTTCCACTTAGACATTCGCCTATCTCGAGGGATCTCACTACATTCCCATGTTTGATTGCTGGCTGTGTAGATATTGCTGTGCTAGGGTAACCTATGTGACAATAGCACTCAATATAATTACGCTTTAACATGGCAGCAGCCATAGAGAGATAATGAGCTGAGGGATTATGTGCCAGTTTAACGAACTGTCAAATATATTTACACAGTTTTTAATTATTTTTAAAACTGTAATTAAAATGAACTAACAATGGATTTTTGTGACACGTATAATCTTCTAACAACATTTCTTCAAAAGTTGCAAGACATGTATTATCAATTTCTCGTCTTTTTTAAACAATAGCTCGTTTAATTTCCATAGTGAGTTAGCAAAGCCCTTTTATTAAACACATCTTTTCCTAGATGTGAAACTCTTAACACTGGATTACTGTCTTCATTACTGTGTGGTTGCAGTATTTTTTGCGCATCATTCTTTCGAATAAAAGAGAGAACAAGATGTATCTTTCAATGAACTCTCCGTTTTATGTATGGCAATAGGTAAGCTGATGAGTTATGGGTGATGAAATTACTGTCTCTGAGCTCAAGAAATGTGTTACTCATAGGTCCAGTCGACGTGTCAACAGCACTTTTTAAGCGGGGATTTGGAACTACGCCCATGGTCAGTGGTACTTGCAGATCATTTAATTAGGCCGACTGAGCTGCGCCCATAGTCAAATCGGTTGGTTGTTAGCCCAAGGTCAGTTTAAGGGGAAGTGACAGTCTCCCACCACTAGTTTCCGTACTGTTGAGAACAAGACAGAGTACCGCGTCCCGATAAGCAGCTGCATTACGGGAAACCCAACAGACACGATTCCAAGACAATATTCGTCCTGAGTGGTGAAGAAAATATGTAGTATGATACTGCTCGGAAATAGAGAATGAAATTAAAACTTTTAACATCAAATATAAATAATAATGGCGTATGGCCTCCGGAGAGGCCTGGTGCGGGTCTTTTTTCTCATAGACGGCCTATTAGGCGACCTGCATGTCTGTGAAGATGAGGGTCCTACCTAGGATGCTTTCTAATACTGAATACGCCACACACACACCCAGCATCCGAGCCATTGGAATTAATCGTTTAGGGTTAAAATCCCCGGTTCGGCCGGGAATCAAACCCGGGACCTTCTGAACAGAAAGTTAATACGCTGACCATTCAGTCAACGAGTCATCAAATATAAATATCATGTATCGACTGAGATAGCATAGGATCATGCTAGCAAACCCTTTCTACAGTACATTTCGTGTAGTACTCGCGCACTATCAAGCGTTCCAGGTTCGCGTCTCCGTACTTCATTTTGTCTCTTAAAATTGACATCACTCGACACAACATAATTCGTTAGAGGCTAAGAGGGGGGGGGGGGGGGGCGTGGACCTTCCTGACCGCTAACCATGGGCGCACTTCCACTGACACTCCTCGATAGTTGATGCTAATGACTAAGGTCATCAGTGAAGCCTGGGCTCAGTTCCATACGCTCCTTTCAAGAAAGTAATGGTGAAGTACCTCACTCCTCCTTTTACCTAGTATGTCTGATCATAGCGCCATCATAATTCGATGTGGTTTCCTTACAACTGCATGACAGTGGTGGTGCCTTTTGAGGATTTATCCAAACTCACTGCTGGTAACTTGAGTTACTATGAGATTTATAATAATAATAATAATAATAATAATAATAATAATAATAATAATAATAATAATAATAATAATAATATGGACTAGACAAGGAAGCCGACAAAATAAGTGCGACAAAGAAAAAGGAACTAGCGTACAACTGTCTAAGGATCTTTCATAATAATAACAGTAACAGTAATAGAGCACACAAATTGTGCATTGATTACAGAGAATCACTGTGTGACATCGAGAGATTCACTCGGTGTTTGTACAGAACACTATTATAGAATTGGGTAGCTTTTTGCACTTTACGACGTGGTAGCGTTCGCAAGGATTATCACAGAGTTGTACGACTCGTTGGCTGAATGGTCAGCGTACTGACCTTCGGTTCAGAGGGTCCCGGGTTCGATCCCGCTCGGGTCGGGGATTTTAACCTTCATTGGTTAATTCCAATGGCCCGAGGGCTGGGTGTTTGTGCTGTCCCCAACATCCCTGGCAACTCACACACCACACATAACACTATCCTCCACCACAATAACACGCAGTTACCTACACATGGCAGATGCCGCCCACACTCATCGGAGGGTCTGCCTTACAAGGGCTGCACTCGGCTAGAAATAGCCACACGAAATTAATTAATTAATTGATTAATTAATCACAGAGTTCACACTCGCACTTGTCTACTGGGTTGTGGAAGGATTTTAACTTCCCTGTGGTGGTATCCGTGTACTGCCATTTAGCTCCTGATTTGTATCCGCCCATGACTTGTCCACCATGCCCTCTGTAGAGTAGAATTCTGTCCAGATCTCGGTTTTCTTCTCTCTCCTTTCCTGCAGTAGCCTCTTCCAACTATCTGTAGAGAGTAAATGCAGTTTTAAATCTCAGCGTTTCAATTAGGAAAGTTTCTCGGCGAGTTCGCATAATAATCTTGATATTGTATATCCAGAAACGCCAAGGGTTGTCTTTAGGAAGCGTGCCTTGACTTCTTCTGGCATCCTAGTTTCGTTTATTGTTAGCTTATCCCAAATAATCTAAGGATGTTTAAAATAAAATTAAAATTAGACATTGCAATACAGTAATAAATTCAGGAAGTTTCTTTGTTGGGTGTTGCGGACTAGAAATGCGCAACAAGCGAGGTAACAGACTTTAGAAATTGCTTCTACGTCGCACCGACACGGAAGGTCTTATGGGGACGATGGAATGGGAAAGGACTACGACCGTGGCCTTTGTTAAGGCATGTCTCCAGCATTTGCGTAGCATGAAAAAGGGAAACTACTGAAAACCATCTTCAGGGCTGCCGAGAGTGGGGTTCGAACCCCTTATATCCCGAATGCAAGCTGACAGCTACATGACCCAAATCAAACAGCCACTCGCTCGGTACCACTGGATAACATTTCCACGTCAGTGTTGCTGGCCGTTACGTCCGGATCCTTTGCTGAATGGTGAGTATAGTGGCTTTCCGTTCATAGGGTCCTCGGTATGATTCTCAGGCGGGTCAGGTATTTTAGCCCCATTTGCTTATTTGCTCTTGTTCCGGGACTGGGAGTTTGTGATCGTTTTAATGGACATATACCGAGCTCGATAGCTGCAGTCGCTTAAGTGCGGCGAGTATCCAGTAATCGGGGTTCGAGCCTTACTGTCGGTAGCCCTGAAGATGGTTTTCCGTGGTTTCCCACTTTCTCACCAGGCAAATGCCACGGCTGTACCTTAATTAAGGCCACGGCCGCTTCCTTCCACTTCCTAGGCCTTTCCTATCCCATCGTCGCCATAAGACATATCAGTGTCGGTGCGGCGTAAAGCAAATAGCAAGAAACAAAAAGTCGACATATTCATAACACACGCAGCGCATCGCACTGTCGACCACTAGAGGAACAAACACCAGTGAATACATCCCGTCTCGTAGGGTGAGTGTCAGGAAGGGCATCCGGCCGCATTTACCTGCTGTGAAAATGGTAAACCACAGAAAACCATCTTCAAGGCTGCCGACAGTGGGGTTCGAAACCACTATCTTCACATTAGTGCGGACCCCCAAATAACTGGGGAGAAAAGCCAGGAAAGGAGAAGCAGGTATTCTTGTTACTAATAAAATGGGCAATACCCGCGCAGTTTGGTTCGCGCAGCTGTGAGCTTGCATCCAGAATATAGTGGGTTCGAACCCCACTGTCGGCAGTCTTGAGGATGATTTTCTGTGGTTTCCTATTTTCACACCAGCTAAATGCGAGGTCTGTATCTTAATTAAGACCACGAACGATTTCTTCTCACTACTCGCCCTTTCTTATCCCATCGTCTCCATAAGACATATCTGTGTCGGTACGACGTAAAGCAGATTGTATAAGAAAAGTTTAAAAAATCGAGTAATATGAATTTGTGTATATCTAAAGTATTATTGTCCGGCTCCATGGCTAAATGGTTAGCCTGCTTCTTTTGGCCCAGGGAGTCCCGGGTTCGATTCCCGACCGGGTCGGGGATTTTCACCTTCATTGGTTAATTCCAAAGGCTTAAGAACTGAGTGTGTGTGCCGTTTTCAGCAGTACAATTTATCATATTTAGCGCTCCATCCTCATAATAATACTAATAATAGAGCTAATTAACACATTAAAAGGATGAATCAAGAGAAGTTTGGCCAACAGAGTACTAATCCTGCAAGAAAAGTGGAAAACACAGCCTGGATGGTTTACGCAGATGCAAAAGGACCTAGTAGAAAGAAGATATAGAGGACAGAGCAATATTTAGAAAAAAAATATTGTGGGAACGAGGGATGCACCCGAAAAACCACTGGTAGGCCACGGAACATCTCGGGGGAAATCCGAGGAAGGAAAAGCCAAAGGCGAGAATGCAGAGATGAGGGCATTAGTGTGGGTGTCAGAACGGCAGTTGGGTTGTGTAAACGTGGCCTACAGATTGCCGTATCAATGGATGAATGAATGAATGAACGAATGGATAATCCGTTTAAAGTCTCTTCTTAACCATCAACATTCATAAGTTCGTAAAGGTCTTTCGTTACTTTTGATCTTCCGATTCATATGCTGCTCGCAACCGATTTGTTTCGACGAACCTTAGAACACACGAAACGACGCACTCACTCGGTACATTAAGAGCGCCATCCATCACGAACATTATATTGTACTTGTCTGTGAACCATATCACGTCAGCAGGTCGCCCAAGTTTGCCGCCGAGGCGAGACGGTCACATTCATGAGTTCAGAAATCGGCTGTGACGTTTCATTAAGGCTCACGGACGGGGCGAGATTACTCAAAATCCCCCGAGGGTCTCGCAGCGCTATGCTTGAGTGGCGTCTACAGTACTGTTTGATCTTTGGACCAAGATGATTTCCGGGGTAATGGAGCAAATACTGTTTCTCCACATTTCGATTAGCAATGTCACACCGTATTACACTGTACTTAAAGTAAATTCAAAAGCAGTTACTAACAGCAGTCGTATGGAGAATAGTCATTCAGTTAAGTTTGTGCTATTATGGTAAACTCTTTCAAGCCTCATGGCCCTTCTACTATTCATTAAGATATCACAATAACATCAGGTCATCAATGAATGTGGTAAGTCTCATGGTGCAAGGGTATCGTGGATCCAGAGGCCCCAGGTTCTATTCCCGGGTCGTCCAAGGATTTTAATAATAATGACGTTTCTTTTACGTCCCACTAACTACTTTTGCGCTTTTCAGAGATGCCAGGAGTTCTTTAACGTGCTTGCAAATCTAACGATACGAGACTGACTTACGTTTATAATAATAATAGTAATAATAATAATAATAATAATAATAATAATAATAATAATAATAATGGTTTTACGTCTGGTTCTTTGGCCGAATGGTCAGCGTAGTGTTCAGCGGTTCAGAGGGCCCCGGGTTCGATTCCTAGCCGGGTCGGAGATTTTAACTTTCTTCAAATAATTCCACTAGCTCGGTAGCTGGGTGTTTCTGCCATTTTCAACATTAGTATTCACCTTAAGTACGGCCCCATCCTCACCGACGCGCAGGTCGCCTATTGGCGTTATCTAGAAAGATCTTTGGCAGGACTCTGTGGAGGTCACTCCCCACAAAGAAGCTACAGTAACAGTGGAGGTAGTGAAGAAGAGGGTTCTGAAATGAATCATAACAATCTGATATGGAGAATTACAGAAGGTCTTTTGGGAACTCTTGGGGACGATGTTTGAAAGCTAATTAGCTTAAGAAGAGCCATTTCTGCACCAACGATCATGCTCAATTGGTAAGCCAGAATTTGTAGCTATAGCTCAACAACGTAGTTTCTATTGCAGCAGACTTTTCCGCAGAGCTAGCATGTCTATCATATCCCACTCCTCCTCACAGGCTTTTCAGAGGCCATTGATAGTGCGTGGACGTCCACTGTATTTCATAAGGTCCTTGCTAGGAGTCCAAATGCACAGAAGTTCATGCGTGACTCGTTGGGTGCCTTCACCGGAATGTCAGTAAAACGACTTGCGCGGATTACAGTTTCCATCTCCATTCTCTCTAAGAACAGACGACTCGAACGAGAGGTGTGGCTGGATGCTCTATCTTGATGTGCCCATATCTAATTTTTCACCCTCATACAGTGCTAAAGATGGTTTTCCGTGGTTTCCCATTTTCACACCAGGCAAATGCTAAGGCTGTACCTTAATTAAGGCCAGGGCCGATTCCTTCCCACTCCTAGCTCATTCCTGTCCCATCGTCACCATAAGACCTATCTGTGTCGGTGCGACGTAAAGCTAGTTGCCATACAGTGCTGGGATATCTGTGTTGTAAATGGGTGTTAAAACCTCCTGCTGACAGTATGTAGAAGTCATCTTCACATTACTAGCGAAACGGCGGCTGGTTAACTTGCTATTGTAGCAGTATCCAGCAATGATTATGAAACCCCTTGAAAAAACTTTCCTGGCATTCTTTATACAATGTCTGATAATTTTTTGTCTCTTTAGTGGTAGTAAATCGAGCGGAGTTTGTTACATTCATCAAGGTACACATATGCTTTGTCTAATGGCAGCACATGTTTCCACCTGTCCCCTACCAGTTAGCCCTGGTACAGCTTTCTTGCGTTAGTGAGACGTTCCGAAATGTGACGAGGCAACAGCTTGTGAACTCTGCGCTTATGCCGCTTTTCTAGTTACAGATCCCTTTCGATTATGGTGTTAGCTGTTGAAACAAAGACATCCCCAACTTACGTGCGATAGTCCTCTGAGAGGCAGGGTTACCACCCGAGACAAGGTCTTCACTTTCCTTACCACTTCTGGTGTACGACTGGTGGTTGGTCTGGATTTGCCTCTGAAATTAAGCCCAGTCGGCCTCTGTCTTTTTTATTCAATGCAGCACTGATCCTGTTCATTGATATCAAGGAATCACGCTTCTTGCACATTCCTTGGATTTAGCATCGGAAAGGGCTGTTATGTAGCCCTCCCAGTAAGGGTCAATCCGCTTCGGCATCGTTGCACCTAATGTCACAAAACTCTATACACACGTTCTCAATACTACTGTGAATCATCACTCCGCGATTTGATGTGTTCAAGTTGATAACAGCGCCGCTAGCGTCCTTCAAACTCGCCACCAGATATTCCTCTTTAAAGATCTGCTTAGAGACTCGAATAACTCATCTACTCACAACGTAAAAATCAGACACCGTGGCTCCTTATTCACCAACTATTTTAAGGTGAGGCATACACTAGTCATGCCATGTTTAGTTCTCACTTGACAAAAATATGACTATTTCCTAAAGTTGGGCTTTGAAAATGAATATGGTGATAAGTAACATCCTGAACTATTGTTTAATATAGTAGCAATTAAAATTAAATGTAAAATAGCCACACTTTAATCGTTAACCACATGATAATACAAGAAATCTGATAACTCCGTAAATATGAGCTTATGTTCGTTTCTTTCTTTTGAATTGAAACTCACAGAGTATTGTAGAGGATGAACTAAGTTGAAATCTCTTAGTGCATTCAAATTAATTTGGCAGATTTAAAAATTTATATATATATAAATTTTACATTCTTATGACCTATGTATATCATTACATAATTCTAATTTTTGTCACAGTTCGATTATTTTAGTCCATCCTCTATGGAATTCATCTTTAAACTACTGTGAAAAATTTCATTTATATCAAACAAATGGGTCTTGTGACATTATATTTCTTGTTTGAAAAAAAACGTTTTCAGGAAAACGCTTGTAAAGTTGTAACACACATTTCGACCTTAGGCCTTAGAAGGCTCCGCTGGTGTATGTTATACCCTCTGTCTGAAGGATCTGGAATTTTATTTCCAGTCTGAGCCTTTGCCTATATCTTCTAGCCTCCAGAGTTGAGTTCCTTACTTTTTTCCATCTGAATCTCCCCTTCCGTGGTTGAACTTGCACAAAAGCTTCCACAGTATTTTTCCAACTTCGATTCCCAATGTCTTCAGTACTTATAGGCTATATTGCTAGCTCCATCATTAAAACTGACCACTGCGCGTCGTGATGAGGATGAAATGGTGATGAAGACGGCATATAAACCCAGTCCCCGTGCCAGGGGAATTAACCCAATTAAGGTTAACATTTCCTACATTGCCGGGAATCGAACCGGGGACCCCTGTGACCAAAGGCCAGCACACTAATCATTTAGTTATAAAGCTGGACAACGATGAAGTGAAAAAGATTAAATAGGTCACTGGCTTTACTTTCATGAGAAAAAGGGGTGTATGCAAAAGATCAGGATGCGATGCAAAACCATTCTCTCCTACATCAAACTGTCTTGTTCAGTTTCATACTCTGTAGCATTTGACTCCTGCAGAGCAGTATCAAAATTTGAAAGCAGTAAATTATTGCAATTTTTCTTACACGGAAGTCAATAACTTGTAAGAGATAATAATTGATTCAGGAATTAAAGCCATGTACATTACGTAGTGCTCAAAAATTATCTGAAATACTTAAAGAATAAGAGTTCATTCTGTTGAGTAAATTGCGGATGTTGACCATATGTAACTACTAAATGTAAACCTTTAGGGATACTGTTAAGTCCTACTGTGAGTCTCAAGCAATAATTTTCAGTTAGAATTCATTTTTTAAACATTCACATTGTCCGTTTCTTCTAATATTATTTGAAAACAGGAAAACATATTTTATGCATTTTGTCTAAAAATATAATTCAGGATGCAGAGGTTTAAGGAAACACTGCATAACATGCTAATTATTGTAAATTATTAACTGTAATACAAGTAACTTTTTACAGATTAGAAATTATTTGTAATGTAATAACAATATGATGTTTAATTTTTCTCGCAAAGTTAGGGAGGTACTCCGTTTCTTACACTTAACCAGTCTTAACCTAGAACAGTGTCAATAATAACTACTGATGACAATAATATGATATCAATATTAACAATAATAACAGTAATATTACATGTTTTTCATAATGGACGTTAATGTTCTTTTAGGTTTCCAATTCTTATATAAGTTGATACTAATTGATTAGTTTACGATAAGTAACAGATTGTGATGAATCCTTATTCCTATTTACAATTACGTTTCAATAAATCAATTTACTGTAGGTCTATATCAAATTTCATCCTCAATTTCTAACATGTAAGCGAAGCTGCATTGTATTTCCAATCGTAGCCTAAATTGATTCACACCAGTAAAGAAATCACATCAGTGACAGAGTTTGCTGCGTGTTGCGATTCATGTAAAGATTGCATTAAGGACATTGTGGGCTCGAATCTCGCTGTTGGCAGCGCTGATGATGGTTTTCGTAGTTCCGCATCACTCAAATAAACCTTAAATAAGGCCACCATTTCCTATGAAATCGACATCGAAAACCTGTGTGAGTTAGAGCGATGTCAAACACATGGGAAATAAGATAAAAGCTCTTTACCACGGCTATGTCCGGCTCCCTGGCTAAATGGTTAGCGTGCTGGCCTTTGGTCACACGGATTGCGGGTTCGATTTCGACAAGTTCGGGAATTTTAAACATCATTGGCACGCGGGCTGTGTGTGTGTGTCGTATTCATCATCATTTCATCCTCATCATGACATGCAGGTCGCCTATGGCCGTAAATGAAAAGATCTGCACCTGGCGACCCGAACATGTCCACGAACATTCCCGGCACTAAAGGCCATATGTCGTTTCATTTACCACGGCTAGTGCACTATGTCTTCTGGTATGGGCTAGGGCAATTTTGTTACTTTCATTGATCTGTCTCTGTCTTATCCTTGGCTATATGAAAGTGACTGAGGTATGAGCGATGCTAGTAATGCCATTCCTTCTGCAGCCAGTCCCTGCTATGAATGGTGTGAAAATGTTGCTCATAGGGTCGATTGGAGCATGCATTTCAGTGGGCTTGGCAGACTGATATGTAACAGCAACTTCTGGCTCGGTGAGGAATGCAACGGGAAACTACTCTTCATTTCCCTAGTACGCCTCTTCAGTGACGCCTAGGCCATCTATGACAGCTGGTGGCAGAGCTGTTGAGGATCCAACTAGTCTTAGGGCTGAAGACTGAACATACATACATACATACATACATACATACATACATACATACATACATACATACATACATACATACATACATACATACATACATACATACATACATACATACATACATACATACATACATACATAAACTTTTATCATCCTTGTATAATACACCAAGCAAGTTGGCTGCACGGTGAGTTTGCAGTCGGGAGATAAAGGGTTCGAACCCCCACTGTCGGCAGCTTTAAAGGTGCTTTCCACAGGTTCCCATTTTCACAGTAGGTGGAAACTGAGACTGTACCTTAATCAATGCCACAGTCACTTCCTTCCCAGTTCTGAACCTGCCCTATTCCATCGTCACATAAAACCTGTCTGAGTCGCTGTGATGTGAAACCAATGGCTCTTATATAACAGCTCTAGCAGGGCGTGGATTGGTTCCCTCGTTGCGTTCGGACAGTAATTCACACTAGCGTAATCGATTGGTATTGACACACAAAGTCCTTGAACTAGTCTAGCCTTCACTGTGGCCTAGAAAAACCATCAATATCCCAAGCAGACGCTTGGTTTGACAAAACGTCGATTTTTCATATTTGGACATCGCATGAATAATGAATGCTATGTTTTGCCAGTTCCAATCAATCGAATGGTTATGTGGAAAGTGTACCCTTTACAAATGGCTTGACGTTATCTTGTAGCATCAGGAGGTCTCAAAGAGAGCCAGTGTAAACACCAAACGCCAGAAGACCAACTGGCCAGTTGTATGGTTAGAAATAACACAGATCAATCACTACACTCCATGTTTGATAAACAAACCGTGTTTACAAGTTATCGTGCCCATCTCTTACATTTCAAAAATTGGATATAGAGTGATAAATGTGTCGTTGTTAAGAGCTTTATTCCGAGAATATAAACATACAATTCTTTACCTCATCTATCCCCAGCATGTTCTCCTGCACGATGCATTTGTATGTACCCCCGAATACAGCCGAACTCAATTCTATAAAACCCAGCTGAGAAACTCAGAAGGTAGAACACTGTATAATAAATACAGCCTTCTGACGTGTGGTTGGTCTCAGGAAGGGAGTTTTACTGTAAAACAGGAACAAATTCACATATAATGCTAAGCCAAAAATATGGAAAAAACCAGGAATTAAAAATGTGTGGTAGGGTGAATGGAGAATGAATGACGACGAATTAAATACCTCAGATAAAGAAAGACGAACAAATCTTGATCCTTGGAATAATATTAAGGAATGAAAATGAAAAATGTGGACTTACAGATAAACTGAAGGATGGCCTTGGAATTGATAATTAAATCTTTGGGGTCGAGAGAGAGTACAAGAATTGAGCCCCCTCCGCCACTCTGGCGCTGTAGGCGTAGGCCAATCAAGCGACCACTGCATAGCCCGAAGACCTACAGTTTACAAGGTAAATGCAATGAAATGGCGTATGGCTTTTAGTGCCGGGAGTGTCCGAGGGCATTTTCGGCTCACCAGGTGCAGGTCTTTCAATTTGACTCCCGTAGGCGACCTGCGCGTCGTGATGAGGATGAAATGATGATGAAGACAACACATACACCCAGCCCCCGTGCCAGAGGAATTACCCAATGATGGTTAAAATTCCCAACCTGCCGGGAACCCTGTAATCAAAGGCCAGCACGCTAACCATTTAGCCATGGATCCGAACATTTATCAAGGTGACGCATCGTCAGTACAATGAATTCCAACGGCTATTCTTTGTTTTCTAGACCGTGGTTGCTACCTCACCCCCAGTTAACTCCTGAATTGTAATCACGTAGGCTAAGTGATCTCGAACCAGCCCTCAGGACCAGGTAAAAATTGCTGACCTTGCCGGTAATCGAACCCGAAGCCTCCCTGTGAGAGGCGGGGGCGCCACCACTGGACCATGGGGCAGGCACAAGAACTCAAGTAAGGACACACCATTTCGAAGGGTATTCAGAATCAGGATCGGATAAAGACAAAATAATTTAACAGGATTGATGCAGACTTAGAACAGCGCTTGAGTAAGGGCATACAGTTTGAAGGAGATGGACGTAGACTCAACATCAGGACTTTTTTCTTTCCTGGCCTGTCTCCTAATTATCTGGAATTAGCACTCAAGTGGATTAAGACGAGTATTACGGCAAGATGCCCTTCCTTAGACGAACACTATAATGAAGATGTGGTTTAAATTCCCGACTCGGCTGGGAACTGAACGGAGTGTCTTATGAGCTGAACGCCTCGACGCTGACCTTGAGCCAAGGAGCTACATATAACAAAGACTGAGTAAGATATTTAAAGGAGATCATCGAAGAAAGAACAAGGAATGAGTCCTCTTCTTTGTCTTCATCTTATTCTTCGTCTCTTCTCTAATTTCTCGAGTTAGCAATTCGTGAGTGTTTGGCCTAGTTTTCAAGCGGACACTTTTCTGAAGCCAACGCTGTGTGGAGGGATGTATTCACTACTGCGTGTTTCTATGCTATTTCGTCCTGTGATTTTTTTTCCGCGCTAGAGATATAACATTGCACTAACACGTCGAAGGTTTCGGCGAGGCAAGGAGAGGAAAGGGTTAGGATTGGGAAGGAAGCGGTCGTGGCCTTAATTAAGGCACAGCTCCAGTGTTTTCTTGGTGTGAACATGGGAATCCAAGCAAAACCCTCTTCAAGATTGCCGACGGTTGGATTCGAACCCACCATCTCCCGAATACAAGCGCTCAGCTACCCGAACCTAACCGCACGACCAAATCACTCGGTGGAGGGGCGTACGCAGAAATTATTTTCAGGGGCGGATATTAAATATTAAAATTTGAGAACGTCCGCCTCTGTGGTGTAGTGGTTAGTGTGATTAGCTGCTACCCCCAGAGGCCCGGGTTCGATTTCTGGCTCTGTCACGAAATTTGAAAAGTAGTGCGAGGGATGAAACGGGGTCCACTCAGCCTCGGGAGGTCAACTGAGTAGAGGTGGGTTCGATTCCCACCTCAGCCATCCTGAAAGTGGTTTTCCGTGGTTTCCCCACTTCCCCTCCAGGAAAATGCCGAGATGATGCCTAGCTTAAGTTCACGCTCGCTTCCCTCTTCCTGGTCTATCCCTTCTAATCTTCCTAGCGCTCCACAAGGTCCCTGTTCAGCATAGCAGGATAATAAGTGAGGTCGCCTGGGCGAAGTTCTGGTCATTCTCCCCAGTTGTATTCCCCGACCAGATGTCTCATGGTCCAGGACACTGCCCTTGAGGCGGTAGAGGCGTGATCCCTCGCTGAGTCCGAGGGAAAAACCAACTGTTGGGTAAGCAGATTAAGAAAAAAAGAAAATTTGAGGACTTCTGTAAAATAATGTTGGGTGCATATTGTGAAATTAGAAACTAAATTAAAACTTTGAAAATTACACAGTTATTTAATTTGTAAGACACATTTATATTCGTGTTTATGATTACAATAGCAGACAACTCCCGGTTTTTCGGCCAACTCATGGTCTATATTTTCTACGGTCGCATGTTTTTCTTTATGTACTCGTATATACAAAAGAGTTAACACATTCAATCTTTCTTGTGCAGTCATATTCTGCAAATAATACTTTAAATATTCAAGGGATGACTAAGAGCGTTCTGGTGTGGCAGTGTTTACTAGTAAGACAGCAAACAGTTTCTGTACTCTGTGCATTCTTGAGAAAATATCACTGCAGCAAAATGTTAAGTGCAGGACACTTCAAAATTTCGGAGGATATCAGGATTTGTACCCCGAATCCCACCCTCTGCGTACACCCCTGATGTCGTTAATGTAAATAAAGTTATATATAAAGACTAAAACACACACACTCAGTCTCCGAACTAGAGTAATTAACTGTCGGGCTGAGTGGCTCAGACGGGTGAAGCGCTGACCCCAAATTGGCAGGTTCGAGCCTGGCTCTGTCGTGTGGTATTTGAAGGTGCTCAAATACGTCAGCCTCGTGTCAGTAGATTTACTGGCACGTAAAAGAACTGCGAGACTAAATTCCGACACCTCGGCCTCTCCGAAAACCGTAAAAGTAGTTAGTGGGCAAAGCAAACCAAATATCATTATTAATAGAGAAATGAACCAAACGTGGCTAGGATCCCCGGCCCGGTCAGAAATCGAAACCGGAGTCCTGTGAACCGAACGCCACCACGCTTATCATTAAGCCACTGAGTTGGGCAGAACAAGGATTGAGCAAGGGAAACACGCAACATTTGCAGGAGATAGACGAAGACACAGAACAAGTATTGAGAAAAGAAAAATAAAAGTCCACAGTCCTAGCATTTCAGGCAAGCATCTCAATGTTGAAAACATCCTAGCGATATGAGCTAAAAATTTAAGTAAAGATAATAAAGTACGAGAATATATTCTTTCTTTATTTCTAAAAATTACAATCCTTTTCTTAATCATCGTTATCCGCTCGATTAAATTAGCATTGTACTACGAGTGCTAATATGAGTCAATGCATTGTTTCACTTAAGCCCCACTACGAGCGCTAATGTGAGTCAATGCAGTGTTTCACTTAAGCCCCACTACGAGTGCTAATGTGAGTCAATGCATTGTTTCACTTAAGCCCCACTACGAGTGCTAATGTGAGTCAATGCATTGTTTCACTTAAGCCCCACTACGAGTGCTAATGTGAGTCAATGCAGAGTTTCACTTAAGCCCCACTACGAGTGCTAATGTGAGTCAATGCAGTGTTTCACTTAAGCCCCACTACGAGCGCTTATGTGAGTCAATGCATTGTTTCACTTAAGCCCCACTACGAGTGCTAATGTGAGTCAATGCATTGTTTCACTTAAGCCCCACTACGAGTGCTAATGTGAGTCAATGCATTGTTTCACTTAAGCCCCACTACGAGTGCTAATGTGAGTCAATGCATTGTTTCACTTAAGCCCCACTACGAGTGCTAATGTGAGTCAATGCAGAGTTTCACTTAAGCCCCACTACGAGTGCTAATGTGAATCAATGCAGTGTTTCACTTAAGCCCCACTACGAGTGCTAATGTGAGTCAATGCAGTGTTTCACTTAAGCCCCACTACGAGTGCTAATGTGAGTCAATGCAGTGTTTCACTTAAGCCCCACTACGAGTGCTAATGTGAGTCAATGCATTGTTTCACTTAAGCCCCACTACGAGTGCTAATGTGAGTCAATGCATTGTTTCACTTAAGCCCCACTACGAGCGCTAATGTGAGTCAATGCATTGTTTCACTTAAGCCCCACTACGAGTGCTAATGTGAGTCAATGCAGAGTTTCACTTAAGCCCCACTACGAGTGCTAATGTGAGTCAATGCAGAGTTTCACTTAAGCCCCACTACGAGTGCTAATGTGAATCAATGCAGTGTTTCACTTAAGCCCCACTACGAGCGCTAATGTGAGTCAATGCATTGTTTCACTTAAGCCCCACTACGAGTGCTAATGTGAGTCAGTGCAGTGTTTCACTTAAGCCCTTATAACAAAATTTGGTGTGGACATTTTTCAAAAAAAATTAAAAACGCCTTAGGGTACCGAACTAAGTAATACATTAGAGAAAGAATTATATAAATAAGTTAATTTTGCTAGGATTTGAATAAGAAAGGAGACGAATACAGAAACAAGTGATTTTAGGATGTTTTTCCGGAACTGCACTTAGGCTAATATTTTTAGTTTTATATAACCATCCAAGACCGAAATTTTGAAACATTTCTGAGCCCTTTAGCTCTTCAGTTAAGGCACAATTGAGGAAATTGCTTAATTTACGTTTCTCGTAGCAAGGGGACCCCTACTTTGTCTGCTAAGAATTGTTTTCAACATTAACAACATGAAGGAAATGTACGTAATCTCAAACAACTGACTGATATAGGACGCAAATTGAAGGAGTTTTACTCAGAACGAGCATTGAGTAAGGACACAGAACTTGAAGTAAGTGGATGTGCACCGAGATTCATCCTGTTTGATCGCTGTGTTCGTCGTACATACAGTAGTGTGGAACTACAATAGAGTACATGGCATTGAGAGAGTGATATTGCATCCGCTTTGTCTGTGGTGGAAACTACAAGCGTGTTTGTGTGCCTTCATTAACACTAGGTACAACAAGCTCAGTGGAGTAAACCTTGTTGATAACGCTATTATCAAATACAAATTTTAGCTGGCTAGATAAACACGCGTTTTGCTGGTGAACTTAATTAAAAATTACGTCCAGTCGGGCGCGTCATTTTACAACTAAACCACGTTAATTCAAAGCCAGTATACAATCAACTTGCATTTTAACGCACGACCAGGTATTTCAGAGATTTTTACCAATAGTGATTCATCATCAATTGATATTATATATGCAGTATTTATTCATTTTCCATCACTATAGTACATGCAGATAATACGATAATGATATTTTTGAAATAAAGGGAATTACTAATGTATATTAATTCGTATGATAATTCACAGGTGGTTGTTGAACAAGCGTAAAATGATTATAATTAAAAATCTCGTCATACATAGCACGACAGGAAAGTAGCCAAGTTTAAACAGATGGAGCTGCAACTTCAGCGATGACAGAACATAGCCTACCTTAAGTACGGAAGAAATTGAGACAATAATGAAAATGATGACATATAATGGCGTGCGGCCTCCGGGGAGGCTCGGTGCAGGTCTTTCGAGTTGACGCCTGATAGGCGATTAGCTTGTCTATGAGAATGGGGCCCTACATTTGATTAATTCTAGTGATGATGACAGCACATATTATATTGCCACGAACCATCGGAATTAACCAATTAATGTTAAAAACACCGACAAATCCGGGGATTGAGTCCGGGCCCGTTGGACCAAAGGACAGCACGCTAGACATGGAGCCGAACATAATGACGATTCGTTCGTTTGGTTTTGCCGTCCATAGACTGGTTTGATGCAGCTCTATCCTATGCTCAAGTTTTCATTTCTACGTAACTACTACATCCTACTTCTACTCTAATCTGTTTGTCATATTCATTCCTAGGTCTACCCCTGCCGTTGTTACCACCTACATTTCCCTGAAAATCTAACTGAATAAGTCCTGGATGTCTCCTATCATTCTATCTCTTCCTTTGGTCAAATTTCGCCAAATAGTTCTCCTCTCACTAATTCGATTCAGTATCTCTTCATTCGTGATTCAATCTACCCATCTCACCTTCAGCATTCTTCTGTAACACCACATTTCAAAAGCTTCTATTCTATTTTTTCTGAGATATTTGTCGTCCATTTTTCACTTCCACACAATGCAATGCTCCAGACGAAAGTCTTCAAAAACACCTTTCTGATTCCTATATCAATGTTCGAAAGGTCGCCCTTGCCTGTGCTACTGTGCATTTTATATCCCTTACTTCAGCGATCATTAGTTATTTTACTACCCAAATAAGAATATTCATCTACTTCATTTCCTAATCTTATTTGCTGCATCACCTGAGCATTCGACTGCACTCCATTACTTTTGTTCTGGATTTATTTATTTACATCTTCTTGTTCTTTTCCAATATTGTGTCAATACTATTTCTCCAAATCTTCTGCAGACTCAGATAAAATAACAATATCCCTGGCAAATTTAAGGATTTTGATTTCCTGTCCTTGGATTGTGATTCCTTTCCCACATTCCTATTTTCATTTCCTTTACTGACACTTCTATACAGGGTGGTCGTATACAACGTCAATAGGTTATATAAGCGTTATAGAGGTGGTCATACTGATATATAATTTGGAAAAAATAATTCGAAATCTTTCGCCCTTGTCATTTTATCAGCTAACCAATCAAATCACTTCGCGGGCAAATTCAAATGGGCTTTATGAGGCGATGTTGCTAAATATCAACCTGGCTTAAGACTGGTTTCAGAGCACCAGTCGAAGAATGAAAAACTTCTCCCGGGGAGGGACTTAAACACGCTGACACGATCGCGCCGTAGTTAGTGCACCACGGTGTGTTTATGTGTGTTTGATGCTGATTTCTCAGCACGGTTCTCAAGCCGGTATTAAGCCACATGCAGATTTAGCAACGTCGCCTCGCAAATCCCGCTTGAATTCGTCCGTGAAGTGATCTGATTGGCTAACTTCAACACCTGATACAATGACAACTGTGCGATATATCGAATTATTTCTTTCAAAATATTTATTAGTACGACCAATCTTCTAACGCTCAAATACTCAGTTCACGTTGTTTCAGACCACCCTGTATAATCATTTAAAAGGAGATGTAGCAAACTGTAGCCTTGATGATAATAACAATAAATAACAAAATAGGAAATCCACCTCCAAACAGGCGACGAAAGACCCTTGGGAAAGAAGAGGTAATGTTTTCCACTATTCGTAACCTGGATACTAATAGGGAAACATTGCCAACCGCTCTCCACTGATCTGATCAATTTTCAATATGGCGAAAATTTTCAGCGGTTCAAATTGCAAGGCGCAACTCCCATCCGAATCCGAGGAAATGGAGTTTGAATATTTGGAGAGTGCTTCACAAGATCATAATGTGACATATTCCAACAATGTATTCCCAGCACAAAGAGCAAGCTCTCCGCGCCACAAGCTCGTGATCCAGTGATTCGAACCTCGCCTCCCTAATGATTTCGTTTGCTGCTATTACCCATCAGCTATTTTTTTAAAAATATACTACGATGCGCGTGGTTTACGGCCGGACTTCGTGATGGGAGAGAACCTTCCGTAAATGTGAACTAAGTGTGCTTTGCGTAGGACGATTTGGAGACTCCTTATGGATATGAAAACACAGTCTTTGTTCAAAGCCGTGTAAATTATTGCTTAACCCCCGCCCCCTTTTTTTAATGATCAGCACTACCCTGGTTTGTCTAGCAACCCGTAGTCACTATCGAACACTTACCGTGTCACATATGGCAGTGAACAAATATATCTGTGATAAACGTGTAGAAATGATTTTCTGAAAGCTTTGGTCACAATCGTTCACCCAATTAAGGAACAAAAATGGCTGAAAAGCTGGGTATTAAATTGTGGTATCAAATTCGTAATCATCAATTATAACTGTAACTACATAGTTCTTGAAACAAGCAGCGTTTAACATTGAGGAACTCGTATTTTCAACACATACTATCTGATTTCCTACGCATATCACTCAACCAATAGCCGGGCTGAGTTGCTTAGACGTTTGAAGCGCTGGCCATCTTAGCAGGTTCGATCTTAGCTCATTCCGGTGATGTTTGAAGGTGCTCAAATACGTCAACCTTGTGTAGGTAGATTTACTGGCACGTAAAAGAACTTCCGTGGGACTAAATTCCGGCACCTCGGCATCTCCGAAAACCTTAAAAGTAGCTAGTGGGACGCAAAGCCCAAAACGTTATTATTAGTCAACAGGTATTAATAAATACATATGTTTTCGCGTATTTTTAATGTGCTTGCAATGCTACTAACGTACACACTTAACGTTAAAATGAACCCAAGAAAACACTACCGAGGTGAGATTCGATCCGTGGTTTACAAGGTAGTGATGAGGAGAGCACGTTCGTTGCACTGCACAGTTCCTTTGAGAATGCATCACGTGCTAGTTCTGGTGAAGCACTCACGACATATTCAAATTCCATTTCCTCGGAACTGATGGACATTGTGTCTTGAAATCTCAACCGGTGGGAGTTCTCGTAATAATAATGTTATTTGTTCTACGTCACACTAACTACTTTAACGGGTTTTGGAGACCCCGAGGTGCTGAAATTTTGTCCCTCAGGAGTTCTTTTACGTGCCGATATATCTACCTACACGAGGCTGACGTATTTGAGCACCTTCATATGACACCGAACTGAGAGGAGATCGGACCCGCCAACTTGAGCTCAGGAAAGTCTGTGCTCTGAGTTACTCAGCTTGGCTATGTGAAAGTTCTTGCCATGGTCTACAAGTATACTGAAAATGGATCAGATCAGCGAGGACATGTTGACAAGACTTCCCTGTAAGTGGGACAGAGTGGTTGGCTCTGTTCCATTATAACTTTGCCCAGGGAAGTTAATCTGCCTCCATTCCTGATTTGTGTGGGGTGAGAGTGAAGCTCAGGGTCATGTACTTCTCTACAACAGGAAATTTCATCACTTAACTCCCACAGGAAATCACGCCCACAGCCCTCCCGATGAACGGAGAATGCCTTCACCGTCTCACCAACACTGTCTCTAATAATAATAATAATAATAATAATAATAATAATAATAATAATAATAATAATAATAATAATAGTACTAATAATAATAATAAACCTCATGTGACTACAGCTCTTGAAGGGCCTTAGCCTTCCAAGCACCTGCTGCTCAGCCCGAAGGCCTGCAGAGTACGAGGTGTCGTGTGGTCAGCACGACGAAACCTCTCGGCCCTTATTTTTTTTGCTAGGGGCTTTACGTCGCACCGACACAGATATGTCTTATGGCGACGATAGGATAGGAAAGGCCTAGGAGTTGGAATGAAGCGGCCGTGTCCTTAATGAAGGTACAGCCCCAGCATTCGCCTGGCGTGAAAATGGGAAACCACGGAAAACCATCTTCAGGGCAGCCGATAGTGGGGTTCGAACCTACTATCTCCCGGATGCAAGCTCACAGCCGCGCGCCTCTACGCACACGGCCAACTCGCCCGGTCGACCCTTATTCTTGGCTTTCTAGACCGGGGCCACTATCTTACCGTCAGATAGCTCCTCAATTTTAATCACGTAGGCTGAGTGGACCTCGAACCTGCCCTCAGGCCCAGGTAAAAATTACTGACCTGGCCGGGAATGGAACCCGGGGCCTCCGGGTAAGAGGCAGGCACGCTACCCCGGGACCGGCACAATAATAATAATAATAATAATAATAATAATAATAATAATAATAATAATAATAATAATAATAATAATAATAATAATTTTTATTTTTGTTACGTTAAGAGATGAAATATTGGTGTCAAATTTCCCATTAGAAAAATCAAATGATCATAAATATTACCTTTCAATAAATATATCTGATATTGGTAATGATTAATTTATTTGCTTAATGAATCAGTTTCGAGAGCTGTTTGGAAATTGGCAGCGGCAGTGTAGGATTCAGTTCTTCGAAAGGAGGAAGACTGACTCAGGGCCGACGAAACTACTACGAATTAAATAATCAGTTCTGTAGAGCATGATTATATTAGGCCTCTTTCATAAAAAGGCCTTCTATAAGTCACTCAGTCATGGCCATCCATCAATACTTCACTTCACAGCCTGCACGGTTGCTAGGTAACGTCGCGTCACACATTTTTATCGTTAATTTGTGTTGCGTGAACCATTTTGCACTCCTGTAATTTAAACATTCGGCTAATGCCTCTTTTCTGTTAGGTAAGAATGCTTTCGTTACGTATAAATCGCATGAATAAATTATTTCTATAAACGATAGCATGGAACAAAGTATACAATATTTGACAATGATTCCTCTTTACATGACTGCGCTCATGATTTTGTGCCCCATTCATACCTTGAGGTCTTAGATATTAGAGCGTTTCAGCTGTATGCCAAACATCGGAAAAGCGTGGAACGAACTGAAAACGAGGCACACATTTCTAGTTTCCTCGTCTTCGTTATCGTGAGGTACCCTCGCATGAACAGTTTCACAATGACGTCAGTCGTGAGAGTGTATGAAGAATGAACTAATTTACTGCCAACCGACAGGATGTTGAGATAGAGTTGGATGTAATCGAAGACTGTCACACTTCACTACCCTGTTGAATGACGTGCTGAAATTGCTTTTCAATAGCCTACAATGTGGGAATATGTTGGAAGTTAAATCAACTCCAGTACCAATATGACACACACACGCGCACACACACACACACACACACACACACACACACACACACACACACACACACACACACACACACACACACACACACACACAACGTTTAGAATGCGAGTGAAAAATCCACGTTAATGTTGTGATGGTGTTTCATGAAATGAGCTAGGCTCACCCCATCATTTTCATCGTACAATCACCCAACCCACCCTAATATAGAACAAAAATTCACAGTTCTAGCCCTTCAGGCAAACAACCCAACGTTGAAAATATCCTACCGATGTGAGCTACGAATTTTAAGTAAACAAAATATAATAAAAAACGAGAATATATTATTTATTTCTAAAAATTACAATCCTTTTCGTAATCATCGTTATCCGGTCGATTAGATTGCTTCTTTCTACCACTACGAGCACTAATGTGAGTCAATGCCGAGTTTCAATTATGCCCTTATAACTAATCCAGTGTGGACATTTTTTCAAAAATCAAAGAACTCTTGAGGGTATTCAACCAAGGAAAACACCGAGCTCGATAGCTGCAGTCACTTAAGTGCGGCTAGTATCCAGTATTCGGGAGATAGTGGGTTGGAGCCCCACCGTCGGCAGCCATAAAGATGGTTTTCCGCGGTTTCCCCATTTTTACACCAGGCGAATACTGGGGCTGTACCTTAATTAATGCCACGGCTGCTACCTTCCACTCCTAGGCCTTTCCTGCCCTATCGTCGCCATAAGACATATATGCGTCGGTGCGACGTAAAGCAACTTGTAAAAAAACAGGAAAACATTACAGAAAGAATTATATAAATAAATAAATTTGGCTAGGATTTGAATAAAAAAGAATCTAGTAAAGAAACAAAATATTTTAGGTTTTTTCCGAAACTGCATTTAGGCCAGAAGTGATTTTCGAAATTTGTTCTTTGGTTTAATAAAGCTTCTATGACTCACAATTTGAAACCTCTCCATGCCGTTTAGGCCTTCAACTTTCGGCATAATTCACGATATTGCTTAATTTTGCATTTTTCGTAGTATGGGTACCCTTAATTTATCTGCTAAGAAATGTTTCAACATGGCTGAAATGCTGGGTATTACATTGTGATACCAAACACGTAATAATCAATTATAACTGTATGTACACAGCTCTTGAAATACCAACAACGTTTAACAATAACGTACTCATATTTTCAACACATAACATCCAATTTCCTACAGAGGAGCAGACAAAAATTCGCACATCAATCAAACAGTATTCTTAAATACTTGGCTACTTTTCTGGAGTGCGTCAGTTAATCAGGAATGCGTGATAGCCGACGATATAATCACTGACTTCTCTCTACTTCAATCGTGGTTCCAATCCGGGTCTATACGTTTGGAAATTTTGTAGTGAAAATGCATTCATTTTAATCCCACATTGGAGTTTTCAGGAGTATATTTCGATAGGTACTACCCTATAATGTTTGTCCAACCCTTGTCCCGTTTCCCTACGGGGTGGGGTATGAGGTGAGATGAATTTGGCGTGGCGGTTGTTTATGACCGGATGCCCTTCCTGACGTCAACCTCATCAGAGGAGTTAATGAGAGATGAAATGAATTACGTGATATATGATAGTAGGGAGAGGGTGAAACCCGGTGCCGGCACATAGCCTACTCCTGTCGAATAGCACCAAGGGGTCTGCTCAAGGCTTAACGTCCCCATCCGACGGACGAATCACCATCAACAGCGTCATATGCCTTCACTCCATATGAGCACTGCGGAGAGATTTGGAATTTAATCCAGGCTTTTGGCACGCAATCTAGTGATTAGAAATTGTATACCACCACCTCCCCTACCCTGCCGGCCGACATTCTGATGGTGAAAATTTTTTCGACCAACGGAACTCGAACCGGTTAACCTCGGTGTTAGACCGTTTTTAGACTTCAGCGCCTTAACGATCATGGCCACCAGGCGGGCTAGGTACTACCCTATAATAAGATAATTAAACAAAACTTCCCCTTCAAAGCAACATACAGGCGACTGATTCATCAAACGCTTACGAGAATTAGCTTCTTCAAGTAGACAGGGTACGAACTCATTTTACGGTCATAGAAGGCAGCAAAGTCAACAGAGGATTAAAGACAACTTTGTAGTAGCAGTGGGTCGCTTTGGATGAAGTTTGATCTTCGAGTAGAGCAGCAAGAGCCGCGCAGGGTGTGTTTCATTAACGTTTATTAGCTGCTGGAGATATATTCGTCGCGATAACTTAGCAATTTAATTACTTGGGTGTTGGTAAATTCGCGTATAAAGTATGCACCGAACAATACTATCATTCCCTTCTGTTCAAAGAAGACCATTGATTTTGTAACCGTAATTGAAATTATAACAGCGCACTTTACGAATTTCATTAATATATTGCTTAATACTCGATGTTTACTCTATGGAGGTATTTTCTCAAACCTTTAGAATAAGGACAATTGATGTTAACGTTATTATACTAACAATATCTACAATGGGAATCTTAATTTTAGTGCTACAGCTGCATGATGAAGCGATATAATTCAGTGTCTGGAACATTTCTGAATTCTACCAATAGAACAAACAAACCAAATCCATGGTACTAAAGCCCTGGTACGTCGTGGCTAACCAAGCGACCTATGCTCTGTCCGAAGCACTGCAGATGCGTGTTCAACGTTACAAATCTTCTCTGCCAATATTCTTGCCTTTCTAGACCGGGACTGTTATCTCACGGTCAGATAGATCCTCAATTTTTCTCATGTATGCTCTGTTGACCTCGAATCGGCCAACAAAACAAGGTAAAAATCCCAGACTTGGACGGGAATCGAACCCGGGGACTCCGGGTAAGAGGCGGGCTTCCTACCCCTAGACTGCTGGGATGGCAAATTCTACCACGGAATACCTTTAATTCTCAGAAATATCTGGATAGGATGAGGTGTTTTAGATTCACGTGCCAGACATACTACATAGTGCTGATTATCCTTTTATTTTTGGTATTTGTTTTACATCGCACTGAATCAGACAGTTCTTATGGCTACAGCGGGAAAGAATAGGGATGGTACTGGGAAGGAAGTGACCTGGCCTGCATTAAGGAGAACATTTGCCTGTTGTGAAAACGGGAAACCATCTTCAGAGCTGCCGACAGTGGGTTTCGAACTCACTATCTCCAGAATTCAAGTTCACAGCTACGTGATCTGAACGGCGTAGCCAATTCACTCGGTATTACTGATGAATTTAAAAGTATTGTATTTCCGTTGGTCTAGGCCAGGGCTGTCCAGCACGCACCTGACTCTGGCTAAGGAGGCGTGGGCGCAGTTTGATGATGATGATGATGATGATGATGATGATGATATAGAAACATGCAGGCTAATACTGAATGAATATTTTTAAACGTAACGTATTTGGTGTGAAATTGGGCATCGCATGCTCGCAGTATCGCTCCTTACATTCACTATTAAAACTATAGGTTTGTAGCCATTTAGTCATGACTTGCATCATTGTGTAAAATAGTAATGCGAGTATAACTGATGCATACTTTTCGCAATCAATATAAATGAAAAGTGAGGTCGTGAAAATGCAATTCTTCACTGAATATAAATAAATATTAAATCTATTAGCGAAGAGCAAAAAAATGCTCTTATAGATAAACAGCACACTGCTTTTTGTCACGATACAATTCGAATTCAACTGAGGATTCAGTGAAATTGTTCCCCGGCCGTGAACAGCAGATGCCCTGTAGAAATGTTGAGAAGTAAAGATTTTTGACACATTCACAAAGTGATCGTTTCCCGAAAGTTGTTCACTTCATCCCCACCGCCAGCACACAATGGAAAGCAGGGAATATAATGTAGAGAGTTGTTCTTTAAAAGCACACAACACCTGGGAGAATATTCTGAAATATAAGAAGGTGTGTACAGATAAAACTAAGAAGAAAAATTGTGGGAATGAACTGGAAAAGTTAAACCACTACTAGTATGTTCAAAAATATTCCTAAACCTTCAGCTACGATTAATGTCGGTACAATTAAATCTGAGTTTGGAGGGCACTAAAATATTATACTAGGGGTGCCATAGCACCCGCGGGCGCCGCGTTGAACAGGCCTGGTTTTGGTATAGTCACCCATGTTCTATTGGACAGCACTTTAAGAGATTGAAAATAGCTTGTAAGTCGTACTGTCGATCCTTACTTGCCAGTGTATTGAAACCGTATAGGATGTCATGCACACGTGTAAGACATATGTGCAGACAATTTGATAAGTTTGTAAGAAGTCGCGCTGTTGGTATAAATGCGTGCAACGCATCGTTTCAGGAAACTATTATTTGGACGCAGAGGGTCAATTATTAGGAGAGAAAATGACCCAATGGGTTTTCGACAATAGCGTTCAGCACAAGTAGGTGAAGTGATACAAGTTAGATAGTTTAGAGTAAGAGCCGAAAAAGGCATCATTGAGGGAAATTGTCACGTCAATAAATAAATAAATAAATAAATAAATAAATAAATAAATAAATAAATAAATAAATAAATAAATAAATAAATAAATAAATAAATAAATAAATAAATAAATAAAATTAAAATCAAAATAGATTTAGTGATTTTATCTTTAAGGCCGTTACGTTATTTATATTATTTGTTGCAAGCTAGCTTATTTGGCTGGTCATCTAGTGATAGGGATGGCTTATTATGCTATATAGAGATACATACATACATACGTACATACATACATACATACATACATACATACATACATACATACATACATACATACATACATACATTATCATTATAGACTGTTATGCCTTTCAGCGTTTTTTGTAGGGCCCTGAACATATGATATCAAAGTCATGACATATTTGAAAAACAAAATGTTGAAAATTTGGTGTTTACAGCTCAGGTAGTATTTAATGATGAATGACTTAGAGCTTTGCCGACATACATTACAATATTTGGCGATATTACAACGTTTGCTGACTGTTCGTAGAACATTTCCATATAACCTACGCATGCATACTGTAACCGTTCACGACATCGTCAGGAGCATGTCGCAACATCCTGTAAATATAATATGCCGTTTTCTGCGCAATTCTAGGACAAGTAGTGTCCAAACCAGCATATTTTACCTGTTCCGGGACACGAGTGGCTCTCTGCTGGCTAGCGAGACTGAGGTCTCAGTGCGCGTAAGTAGAGAAAAGAGGGCTTGCGCTCGCTTGTAATTGAAACACGCTCTCTTCATGTGGGAGAGAGAACATGCTAGGCACGCGGCACGTGACCAAATAACCAAATATCTAGGTCACCAGGAGGGACTTAAGAAGTCGTCTCTTTCCGTGGTTTCCCATTTTCACACCAGGCAAATGCTGGGGCTGTACCTTAATTAAGGCCACGGCCGCTTCCTTCCAACTCCTAGGCCTTTCCTATCCCATCGTCGCCATAAGACCTATCTGTGTCGGTGCGACGTAAAGCCCATAGCAAAAAAAAAAAAAAAAGAAGTCGTCTCAACGCATGAAACAGTATATCTCCGTAAGTTTCCCTTCAGATCCACTGATACCAACATACAGTCTTTAGTTGTTCTTAACAGTAATAATAATAACCGAAGTTCTGAAGTACGTGATGGATATTTATGAATCAGGGAATTTTATGCTGAATATAATGCCAAGATGTATCATACATAATTAGTATAACACTAACTACGCACTGTATGAGGGTGCAGCCAAATTGGAAACAGATGTTGAGTTCTGACAGCGAGAGGGAAGTCGAGGATCCCCCACGGCTTACCACAACCTACTGGAAAATATCTGATGGCGCTTTGGAGATTGTACACAAAACTACGATGCGATCATAATGGAAATCGATCAGTAAAAAGAAGAATATTCAAGCTTTAATTTGATACCTCAACCAACGTCGAGAACTCCTTATTAGCGGGCCGATGTTTGGCAAATAGACGTGGCTCGCCCCTTCTCTCTGCGCCAGGCCGATCCATCTATAAAAAGACAGAGCTTTGAGGCAGATGATGGCATTCTTTCTTATTCTTCGCCAGTCTTTCGTAATTGTGATTCAGTCTTTATACAATGTGCAGTTGTGACTCAGTAATGAGTTGTGATTTGTTGTGAGATCAATCATACTGTCAGTGAATTGATCGTAATGCGCGGTATGCATAAAATTTTCCGTTAGTGAATTTATAAATACGGTAGTAATATAGATCTCTGCAGATTACGTGTCGAGACGTCACGAAACTGTGAATGTAGTTACCCTTGTGAAGTGAAATGCTATGTGCGAAACCACGTAAATGATTGATGTGAGTACGGTTTGATTATATTATAATACGCACGTAATGTCACTGAGTGCACAGGTCAGATAAGGCGAGGAAAGTGATATAGGGAAATTTATAACTTTGTGACAGCATAATCAGAGAGTAAACTTGATGAAAGAATGAGCGACTTATTTACAGTATCATTAGAACTGGCAGCGTCCACTAGGTACCCTCAAATGCAGTGAGTGGCTTGTCTTACCATAAGCGAGTGCTGTGAATTAGGCGAATCTAAAACCACTAACACGTAAAGTGTTGAGATAATTAAACATTGTGTATCCATTGACTGTGACCAGATGAACGTGTGTAGCATCAGGGCCTCGATAGCTGTGAATAATTGAGATACGCAAATGAGAGAGGTCGGTAACGGGCTAGAGGACAATGCCGTTACTGGAGTAGTGTACTCGAGTCCATGAGTAGCTCTAGTCGCAACAAGTTACAATGTGTGACATAAATTAATGCATTTATAACAAATCAGTTTCCTCATTTGCATATTTGAACCAGAGAGATCGTTGGACCCGGAAGGATCCTTTGAGCAGTTTGCCTAGTGTTCATCTCTGCGCAGCAGAGAAATTCCAGATTTTCAACACGGGACGAGGATCCAATCAACATGAAGGTGATCCACTAGCGGACGAACCTAGAACTCCACACCAGTGAAGCCATCACGATGTCAGCCTAAACCCATGGTTGTACTTGCCTGATGACAACTGGTCGCAATGCTGCAGTGATGAGTACTTTTCAAATTTTTAGGCATGAAAGTTGTGATCACAGATATAACTGTAAATAATTAACTTTGCATGTAAATACTTCAGAATACAGATAATTGTTACGCTGTTTCAAAGGGATGGTAGTATTTCTAATTATTATGTTTTTATAGGGATATTTTCTTCATGGTTTGGTTAACTATTTATTTCATTCAGATATAGGAAATGTAGTGCATGACGTATTCATAAAACCTAGAATTACTTACGAGCGAAGTGCCGTCACGTAAAGGGGTTGATATTCAATAGAATGTTTCCAGCCATCATCAATTTATAAGTCAATATGAGTCGTCAAAAAGTGTTCATGTTATTTATTTTGTACCTCACACATAATGTAGGAACGTCCTCCAACCTGTAATTTTAAGACTGCTGGACCGGATGATGTGGACATGACAGCGGGCTGTGAATCATGTGTTATTTAGTTCGCGAGTTTTATAGTGTATTTTGGTTCCGAATGGTAGGATTTTCTCTTTAAGCGTGCATGTCTTTGATATGTCTAGAGGGAGAGTGGGGCTTACCTTGCAGGTTATTGTGCTGCATGTTGCGATTGTAGATGAAAATGTGAATTTTCCCAAATGATTGTGTGATAAGTGCGATGTGGAATGCCGCACCAGGAAAGTGATAATTGAGGCTAGATAAAGGCCAGAATGTCATATTGATGCTGATAGCGTCCGGTGAATTAAAAAGTGAAATAATTTTCTGCGATAATAATAATAATAATAATAATAATAATAATAATAATAATAATAATAATAATAATAATAATAATAGGAGCGGGGACTGCTTGGGGAACGAAAGTGAAAGGCGGCCATCAGCCGGCCCGCCTGATAGATTCATGGGTTGCTGACGAGGCTAATGGCCTGTGCGAAGTTTTGCTTTGCCACTTCTTGGGACTGTAATGCAGGCTGTACACTCTGTCTTTCTACGATTTAACAATCACATGCAACAATTCAGGGATTACCACCGCTGTGTAGAATCCATATTTCATTAGATGAGAGAATTCCTTCCATTCTCTGTTTGTATTTAATTAAATCGCATTGGAAATTGCAGGTAATACACCCCGCACGTCAGAGGAGCTTGAGTTCACTCGCAGGCGACAGTGAGGGCTATGCTCACTGTCGGTGACCGTAGATGGACTATGCCATCTATAATCGTCTTGTAAATATGACGTGTATTGTTCCATGTCATTTGTTTCAGAGAGTGTTAATATCTATGCTGTATATTGTGTTGGTTATTGTTTCGCTATATGTGTTGTTATACAGGAAACAACGTTGTTTTGAAATGATGTCTTGTCAAATAGTGCTTAGTGATATCCCGATGAAACAAATGTCAGGTATGATTTAATACTTCATAATATAGTCAGATAGGTCTGTTAAGGTAATGCTGTGAAACGACTTTCATATGTCTTGAAATGCGCTCAAGAAATCTTTGTTATACACCTCGATCACGATGATATTAGGACATCATAACTCATAATTTTGAATGTGTAAAATCATGATGTAATGATAATGAACCGTTGCCGGATATGCCTTTATTTAAATATATTAGTTTAAAGTGTTATAGTGTGTTATATAATGAGTGTCTTCGAGTGTTAAGCAGTCTGAAAGGGGACGCCTTTTCGATATTATACATTTATGGAGTGAGAAATGCGACTCAGAAATAAACTGAAATACATTTATCTCGCTCAACATAAATCATATATATTTTCTCGTATAAATAGATTTCATTGTATATCTTTCGCATAGATTTTATTTTTGACATGTGCTTTCTTAGTTTATTAAAACTTGTGTTTAAAATGTATTGAACCATTTTTCTCATTTAGATCTTTGGATTTTTTTTCGGTTTTCAAGTCAACTAATCCTGGTGAGGGTACTGTACAATGGAACCATAGTCAATAGGGGTTTATCACCGACTTATTCGCTCTCTTTCACATCCTTACTACAACCGATATATACCCTCATAGCCACAGAGAGAGATCTGTAACCGGTGTTTCCAATCATGTTAATGTCATTAGCTTGATGAAGATATTACCTTATACCACCTGTGACAATAAAGTTCAGTGAATGAAGTCAGAACGGTTGATCCGGCAACACTGGCGGCAAGCATCGCTGCACCTGCGTAGCAGCAGGTTTTGACCACCTGCTCCCAACGTTGTTCAGTTGAGCATCGTGTTTGTGCCGTGTAAGACCTGTTTGACACAGTGCGTGTTTAGTGCGTTAGTTCTGAACTGCGAACAGAAACATGAACGACCAAAAGATCAATGTACAGTTTTGTTTTAAGCTTGGCGAGACACCGAAAGAAACGCTTGCGATGCTGGTACGTGTTTATGAAGATCAAGCACTGTCCTTGAAGCGTGTGTATAAGTGGTTCGCCCGTTTTCGAGGAGGTCGGGAAAGTGTTTCTGACAACCCCCGTAGGAGAAAACCGGCGGCCGCCGTCAGTGATGAAAACATTGAGAAGGTGAAGACATTAATTACTAACGATCGGCGATTAACCGTGCGCATGATGGCAAATGAACTAGAGACTAACCGTGATTCCGTGCGACAAATCGTTACCCAGAAGTTAGGGAAGAGGAAAACGTGTTCTCGTCTTGTGTCACATCACCTGACTGACGATCAGAATCAGGCACGTTTAGAAGCTTGACAGAATTTTGTCGAAACGGCGGATGCGACACCAAATTTCTTGAACTGTATCGTCACTGAGGATGGAACCTGGTGCCTCAGGTACGACCCTGAAACGAAACGGCAAAGCATGGAATGGCGTTTTCCTGGATCCTCTCGTCGGTAAAAGGTCAGAGCCGAAAAGTCACGCATCAAAACTATGCTCACCATTTTTTTCGATAGTCAAGGCATTATCCACAAGGGATTTCTACCTGAGAGAACGACGTTGAATGCTGCACTGTACATTGACATTTTGACCCGTTTGATGAATCTTCTACGCAGCGTAAACCCCAGTACGCACAACAAGGTTCATGGATTTTGTCCATGACAACGCTCGCTCACACACAGCCATTATCGTCGAACAGTTCATGGCGAAAAAGGGGGTGGTGCAACTTGAACATCCTCCATACTCACCAGATCTCAATCCTCCAGACTTCTTCCTATTCCCACAACTCAAACTCGCTTTGAAAGAAAAGAGATTTGACGATATTCCTGACATGCAACGAAACGTGACGAGGCCTTTGAATACCATCCCAAAGAAAGCCTTCTTGCAAAGTTTCCAGGACATGTATCGCCGATCTCAGCAGTGCATAGTTATGGGAGGGGACTATTTCGAAAGGCAGTAAGGTCACTGTCGTGCATTGTTCATTGTGCATTGTACAGGACTATTCACCGAACTTTTTTGTCACAGGTTGTATTAACACCTAGATACTTACAGTAATCCCCAAGAGATGATCACATTCCATAAACACTGAAATGAAAACTCAGCGGGATTTTCTCTTGGTAAAACCTACAACCTGATTTTCTAGTCCGTTTACTACAGAACCAATATCTGCTGCCCATCTCACAATATTGCAGTCCCACACAATCCTGTAACTTATTGATTTCTCTATATAGTGTAACGTCACACACAAGAAGCCTTATCTCTGATTCCCGTTCTTTATTCATGCCATATACTGCCTAACGTAACCCTCCTTTTATAGGCCTACTCTCCAAATATTTATTGTTTGCTAGTGCAGGAGGGGCTGCCTGGCCGAGGCGGTAAAAACGTGCTCGGTTCGCCCGGACGGACGTGGGTTCGAATCCCCTTCAGGAAGTCGTAAAATTTAAGAAACGAAATTTCCACTTCCAGAGGTGCATATGGCCCTAAGGTTCACTCAGCCTACACCAAAAATGAGGACCAGGTTAATTCCTGGGGGCAAAGGCGACCGGGCGTAGAGCTAACCACTCTACCCCATCACATGCCGAGGTTAACAATGGTGGAAGCCTTTACCTTCCACTCCTCCAAGGGCCTTCATGGCCTGTACAGAGGTGACTTTGCTTTTTTTTTTTTGCTTTGCTAGTGCAGGTGTCTCATGTACCACATGCAACCAATTACTTGCGTATTTCATACACCCACACATTATATTCAGACAAATCACCTACTCTAATCCTCTGAGATCTGCTTGCTAGAAATTTAGCCAGACACTCAGTCATTCTTTCGTCTACCAGTAGCCGTCATTTCCGTCAGCAGTCTCGCATGATCTACCCTATCAAAAGCCTTGGATATGTCAATGCCCATACAGTCCATTTGACTTCCTGAATCTAAAAATATCTGCTGTATCTTGTTGGAATGCTACAGGCTGAGCCTCAGTGGAATAACCATTCCGAAACCCGAACTACTTTCTGTCAAACCAGATTTCGATGGATTTTTTATTGTACTTTTATTATTGTTGCTGTTATGAATAATAATATTAAATTATATTATAATTATTCAAAATCCATTTTTTGATTTTGTAGAACTATGCGGCGTTTTGTCCCTATTGATCAGTAAGATAATCAATAAGATAACACTCAAAATCAGAAGATCGTGAAGGAACGATTACTCGAAGAATGAGGGAAAAGGAATCGTAAAGGAGTGTTGCTAGCAGTGGTGGTGGTGTTTGAAGTCCTAATATAGCTAAAGAGGAAGAAAACTATATGACTACCTAAAATACCTTAAGGCTCTAAAAACTTACCAAGAATGACATTATACTGCCAGAGTTCTGTTGTTAGTTGAGGTGTGCTTTTAATCTTCCTCCGCCACTCATCTCCGGTAGACCGCATTATTACCGCAATTACAAAAATGATGATGATGATGATGATGCTTGTTGTTTAAAGGGCCCTAACATCTAGGTCATCGGCCCCTAATGGTACGAAATGAGACGAAATTTGATGACAAATTAAAAGTCCAAAATCCTCCACTGACCAGAATTCAAAACGTGAAGACAAAGAATGAATGGATGGATATGAATTTAAAACAATCAGTGGCTCACAGTCACAGAAACTGACGTAAAACAATAGTATTACTGACTAAGAGACTGCTTCTATAGCATATTACTGAATTGATGGTGCTTGCAGTCTAAAGGGGTCCAAAATCGAAGTCATCCGCCCCTCATAATGGTACTTATCGCTAGGAAAGTAGAACCATGGTATTTGTCATGTAGCAGTACTAATCAAAAGTAGCGTAGACTCGCGATATTCCACACATTAAAGTACTACTCATAGGTAATGAATAGTAAATAATAAGCGAGTCTCTCACATAAAACATGAGCTGGCTTTTAAGAGATACCGGCACCATGTACAGACAACTCAAGCCTATCGTGTTCATCACATAATGGTACTAACCACAGGGACCTATCCCGTGGTGTTCCTCATATAGTGAGTACTAATCATAGGTAAGCCAGAACCATGGTGTCGCTCATATAGTAGTACTAATCACAGGTACTGTAGAAGCCGGCAACGCACTCTCTTGCTACTAATCACAAACATATTTTGTACCTAACATAGTGGTACTACGCGCAAGTAAAAGCGACCCATGGTGTTCCCCGCGTGGTGATACTAATTACAAGTAGTCTCATGGCTCTAATTCGACCATCCCTAGGTCGCCCCTTTTAGTCGCTTCTTACGACAGGCAGGGGATACCGTGGGTGTATTCTTCGTCTGCGGCTCCCACCCACAGGGAGGGGGGTGTTTGGTCCGCGAGAGGTATTTTATTTCCCGCAAGTCCGCCGGCAAGCCGGTTACGACCCCCCCCCCCCCCCCGCCACCTAAACGTCACCTGAGACTCGCCACGTTGGGGTATCACCTCTCCCCCTGCTACGCCAGCATAGTAGGTTCGTGGAGTTACAAAAACAGCCTGTAACGACGGGCAGACGACAGCTAGTCTTTTATCTGTATTTAATTTCTGATTCAGAAATAAAAGCAAATTAGTATTAATTATCTTCCGAGCACATTAACACATCAACAATGCGTAAACTTTTGAAGTTAATTGCAAAATGCTTTGAGATATAAACCATCTATTCGCTGTCCATTGACAATCTGTCCGTAACAATCTGAGCAGACCAACCACACTGAATGAGAATGATACTTGCTTTATAACATCATTGTAGCTGGCAATATGTGATAATGCTCCTATACTGCATGTTGTAACATTGTTCTTTCAAAGTAACAGTTTATCACAGATAAATAGACTATACAGCAGACAGTAGTAAATAAAAAAAGAGACTCTAAACACGAGCTGGTTTTTAAGAGATACCGAAACGATAAGTTGAGCTCCACAGTACAACGAATGTAGGAGAAGATTGTTTTTAAACCTAAATGTAGGATTTCAAGTCAAGTGCAGAGTTCATAATATTGGGGTTTCATCCATTTTAGGTGCTGTTAATTTTATTACCACAACTATTAATATACGTCTCCCTTGAAAACAGCCCGTGCTGAAGTTATTTTCCACTTTTGTGAGTTTTAAACATCTCCGTAGAGGCTTAGATGCTGCTTGGTTTCCAATAAAAAAACCTTACATTTAAGGTGAAGTTACACTGTTTCCAAAGCCAATATGCCTCTCCAGAAATGGAAGATATGTATTTGAACTTTTCAATTTACCCTGACGGGGAATCGAATACACGTCCTGCTTGATGAACGGAGAATGTCTTCATCATTTCTGTTAGGCAGCCTAAATTTTCGGACATTCATTAAAACTATATCTTCTTGCAGGTCACTTTTTAATTATTTGGGATCGGCACAACAAGTAGATTTAATCCAGTTGTACGATCTGATACCCTTCCCGACTCCAGTCCTATGTGGAGGGATTTTTTCACTATGGCGCTTGTGCGCATAAATTGGTAGTGAGATTTTCTAGTATATGGAGTGCTGAATATTAAGACGAACACAAAAGCTCTGTTCCCGAGTTGGAGGAATTAATAACACGCGACTAGAATTCCCACATTGACCGGGAATCGAACCTCGGGTTCTCTGAACTAAACACTGTTACGCTAAGGAATTGTTCATAATTTCATAAACAATTACACCAACTAGAAAGCCTCCGTGGCTCAGGCGGCAGCGTGCCGGCCTCTCAGAGTTGGGTTACGTGGTTCAAATCCCGGACGCTCCATGTGTGATTTATGCTGGACAAAGCAGGGGCGGGACAGCTTTTTCTCAGGGCACTCCAGTTTCTCCGTCCTCTTTCATTCCAGAAACACTCCCCAATATCATTTCATTTCATCTGGCATTCATTAATAATTGCCCCAGATGAGTGCGACAGGCTTCGGCAACCGGCACAATTCCTACCCTCGCCGCTAGATGGGGGCTTCATCCACTCCATACCTGACCCGGTCGAATGACAGGAAACAGGCTCTGAATTTTCAATTACACTCACTATGATTCAATTCATCCTTGTGAAAACACTGAAGTAATGCTTATATAAAGTGTAGTTTTAGTGTGAAATTTGCCGAAGTCCATAAATATTTAATCACCCGAAACATGTTTACTTGCAGACATGAACGGCACGATGTGCTATGAACTACATCGTCTCAGTCAACCACGACTGGGATCGAACTAGCAAACTTTATTGGAAGAAGCTACTACACAATCCACTTCAACATTGGTGCCAGTATACACTTCAACAAAGTGCTGAGAGAGCACGTTACTCCAAGTTCGACACTACTACAGTAGATGTCACATGAAGTTAGTTCCGATGAGAGGAACATTATAACATCCTTCCCTATTAATTCTACAAGTTGTGTCACTGTTGTTTGCTGAATGTTGGATTACATTACGCGTGGCTACCTATCGGTGAGTATATCCCGTTTGAAGGAAACACCACATTGCAACTATCTTTTAATTTACACATTGGTATAATTTTTTCAAGAGTTAAGTTGTAAAAAAACAAAAAAACAAAAACAAAGTCATCTCCGTACAGGCCATGAAGGCCCTGGGAGTGATGGAGGGTAAAGGTTTCCACTATTCGTAACCTCGGCACTTCATGGGGTAGAGTGGTTAGCTCTACGCCCGGACGCCTTTGCCCCCAGGAATTAACCTGGTACTCATTTTGGTGTAGGCTGAGTGAACCTCAGGGCCATATGCACCTCCGAAAGTGGAAATCTCATTTCTTAAATTTTTTGACTTGCTGACGGGGATTCGAACCCACGTCCTTCCGGGCGAACCGAGTACGCCTTTACCGCCTCGGCCAGGCAGCCCCTCAAGAGTTAAGATGATTTGAATTAAATGGCGAATTTCATTTTGTCGTATCGTAAAAGTCACAACTATTCAATAAACATTTCTATTGGTTTTATGTACCACCAACTCACGCAGATCATATGGTGACGATGGAATATTAATAGGGAAGAGACTGGAAAGGGAGCTACCGTGGCCTTAATTAAGGCACAGTGTCAGCGTCCAAAGTACCCGGGAAGCGCCGGGTATATGGATAAATTTGGAATTCATGAGGACAAACCGGGGCAAGAATTAGGGACTGAAATAATTTACCAAGGGAGATATTCAATAGATTTTCTACTAGCTTGAATTGTCCAAGACACTAGTAGGTAGTGAACTGATAGGATGTAGCACCCGAAAATAAACAACAGATACCAGATATGTTGCGCCAAACTTCTTGTTTCCTTCCATTCAAATGAATGACCATTTCGTTCTACTCGTACACTACTCTCGAACCTGTAGTGGAATAAATCTAAATAATAAGGACTTCATATTCTAATTACTATATTTTCTAAATGCACTGATGTTCATATAAAACAGAGCACCTTGAAAGACTAGAGATAGGAAGTTCATATTCACAGGCATGTTCATTAGTATGTTCTGCAGAAACGATTAGCATTTCAGTCACCTAGGTTCACCGTGTGTCCTGAAGCCTAGTAGGCACTTGGTCCTCCATGGGGAATGATAACTTGTTCCATGCGTGATGGCATCGACACGTATACGGCGCGAATGGAGTCCTGGGGTATAGCGATCCATGCTGCATTCACCTGGTTCCATAGTTCATCTTTGGTCGTTGGCATTGGATCATAACGCCGCACCCGTCGTTTCACCAAATCCCACACATTTTCTATTGGCGACAAGTCCGGTGATCGGGTGGACCAGGGCAACTGTTTGACATTCTGTGACACTAGAAAGCACGTGTTCGTGCAGCAACATGTGATCGCGCATTGTCCTGCTGAAACATGGCATCTGCGGTGTCGTGCAGAAAGGGTATGGCTACGGGTCGCAGGATGTCATTCACGTAGGTCAAACTGGTCCCAGTGCCCTGGACACGCACCAACTCTAATTTGTGCTTGTATCCAATAGCACCCCACACCAAAAGGCCTCGAGTTGGCGCTGTTTGTCTCGTGCGAATGCTGTCAATGTGATGCCTCTCCCCCTGTCTGCGGCGAACCTAAATGCGGCCATCATTTTCAAAAAACAGAATCTGGATTCGTTGGAAAACACTATCTGCTGTCATTCCTGCCCCCAGTGATGTCGTTCCATACACCATTGAACTTCAGCATGTCTATGCCCATGAGTCAAAGGTAGGCGGAGAAGTGGACGACGCGCCGGTAACCCAGACCATAATAAACGGCGACAGACTGTCACTCCTGATAGTGTACGATGTGTTACACTGTTCCACTGTTGCGCCAGAGCCGAGGAGGACGCAGATCTGTCCTGCAATGCCATTCGGATGAGGTGTCGGTATTCTCGGGGGGTAGTCTGGGTGGTGCGACCAGACCCATCTCGCCAGGTTCTATGGAATTCTGTGAACCATTCTGTACACACAAGCTGTACTGCTGAGACACTTCGTCCCACACGAGCCGCAATTTCCCGAATGGATGCATCACATTCTCTCCTGCCAATAATGCGCCCTCTTTCAAACTCACTCATTTGATGGTACGGTTCTTGCATACGTCTGCAAGGCGTCCTGCACGTCTGCTCAAGTCATACTGATCCATTAACTTCGGTTTATAACGACAAGGAGAGACACCGGCATATTTTACAGTCGGTGGCGGTGTGCCGAGATTTCGATGTGGACCTTGAACCTGAGGGCCGATAGGGTTCAAATGGTAATCATTTTTCAGAGCATACTAATACACACGTCCTGTGATTATAAACCTATCTCTGGTCGTTCAAGATTATCTGGTTTTTATGAACATGAGTGTATTTTAGAGCAGTTTGGAAGTATATCAGGGATAGCAGTGGAATATATACAGCCATAAATAAGTTTTTACTGATTTGAGAATATCAATGCTGCGTGTTTATTTTGTACCAATCATTCAGTTAAACCAATGTTTAAAGTAGCGGAAAACGAAGCATGAACTACCTATACACCCTGTGGTTGGATAGAACGTTGGTGGCGCTTACTAAAAATGTTTGAATTTCTATTTGGTCAATCACTGGTTAGAACGAAGTAGGTCTGTTTAGTTTGCGAGAAGCAAAGTAGATAAATTTAGGTTCTAAACTTCGAATGAGATCATTTAGGTCCTATAACATTTAAGTATATATATTTTTTATGGGTACATTAACAGAAAATAAGTGAAGAGATATTTAGTTCATGATGATTACGATTACGATGATAATGATGATGCTTGTTGTTTAAAGGGGACTAACTTCTAGGTCATCGGCCCAGATATTTCGAGAGTAACGAGTTAACAAGAGGGCACGTTCTAACCCAAGTACCTGGGGCTGACTTACAACTTTCGACCTCTAAGTTTTGCTGCAAGAGTTACCACCCATTGGATCCAATAACTCTAATTCTACTCGTAGTTTATATTTCAGTGAAGGCAATAAAACATCCCTCACCGTAAATTGTTCAAGCGGGTGTCCTAGAGCCATAACCCTTTCAGAATGAACTTTTCGGCTGCACTAAAACTGGGAATTAATCCTGACAAAAGGAGGCAGTAACATTCAATCTAGGAAAGAGAGCAGTGTACCCAGGAATCGCAAAGCACGAAATATGCTCTTCACCTCGTCAACAATGATTTCTTGGAAAGGAATATCTTTCAACATATGTCGCAGTTTTATGTGTTAATCCTGAAATCGATTTCATATTATCCCTTTCTTCTTCTCCTTTAACTATTGCTTCTCTTCTTCTTTACCCGTTTACCCTCCAGGGTCGGTTTTCCCTCGGACTCAGCCAGCGATCCCACCTCTACCGCCTCAAGGGCAGTGTCCTGGAGCTCCAGACTCTGGGTCTGGGATACAACTGGGGAGGATGACTACTACCTCGCCCAGGCGGCCTCACTTGCTTTGCTGAACAGAGGCCTTGCGGAGGGTTGGGATTATTGGAAGGGATAGACAAGGAGGAGGGAAGGAAGCGGCCGTGGCCTAAAGTTAGATACCATCCCGGCATTTGCCTAGATGAGAAGTGGGAAACCATGGAAAACCACTTCCAGGATGGCTGAGGTGGGAATCGAACCCACCTCTACTCAGTTGACCTGAGGTGGCCGTGCAGTTAGAGGCGCGCAGATGTGAGCTTGCATTCGGGAGATAGTGGGTTTGAGCCCCACTATCGGCAGCCCTGAAGATGGTTTTCCGTGGTTTCCCATTTTCACACCAGCCATATGCTGGGACTGTACGTTAATTAAGGCCACACCCGAGTCCTTCCCACTTCTAGGCCTTCCATATCCCATCGTCTTCATAAACCTACCTTTCTCGGTGTGACGTAATATTGTAAAAAAATCCCATCTGTCTGTCTTTATGTTTGGCCATCATTTCGGAGGCTTGTTAGATCTTCAAATAGCATAGTTGAAGTTTATGAGGTTATAGCACAACCGCAGGAACCGATAATAAATAAATAAATAAATAAATAAATAAATAAATAAATAAATAAAATAATAAACTAATAATTGATCTGTATTTAGGGCTGTCACACAGTTGGCAGATTCTCTATAAATTGTTTACCTAGTAGTCTTTTTGCCTGGCCGAGGAGGTCAAGGCGTGCTCGGTTCACCCGGAAGGACGTGAGTTCAATTCCCCGTCAGAAAGTCGAAAATTTAAGAAACAAGATTTCCACTTCCAGAGGTGCATATGGTTCTGAGGTTCACACAGCCTACACGAAAAATGAGTACCAGGTTAATTTCTGGCAGCTAAGGCGGCCGGACGTCGAGCTTCCACCTTTCCAAGGGCCTTCATGGCCTGTACGAAGATGACTTTGCTTTGCTTTTAATAGTTTTTTAAATTATTTCAAAGAATTTTGGAATATATCGAACACTCCCCTTGACAAATTATTCCATTCCTAATTCCCCTTCAAATAAATGATAATTTGGCCCAATTCATCCTCTTGAATTCCAATTTTTTTTTCATACTAGAAGAAATACCCGTGCTTCGCTAAGGTATTCTACATTGTATACAAATTTCTCCGTAAATTACTGTAGATATAGTGAGTAACATTATATTAAATTTCATCTACAAACGGACTTCTTCATGAAACTCCTCGTTCAGTGTCCTACATGGTTTTTCCTATGATATTTTCTCCTATCTCCCATATTTATGTGTTAGATTCAGTGAGTCATTGAATGGGGTGAAATTTGATACAGTTTTCACATACTACTTTATATTTTTTATACCCATGTGACACCGGAATCAAAACGTTTGGCGAACATATGGCCACTGGTTATGTCAATGTGCGTGCCCAATGTCATGATTGCATTTTTCCTATAAGTATGCCAAACGATAATATATACGTGTAAGAAGTAGAAAATTAACTTGAAATGGAGAACTACAGCTCTATTTAACATATGAGGGATAAAATACGACAAAAAAGTCATAGGAGTCCCCACCCCACCCTTAAAAATTAAAGGCGATTGTGCTTTCTGTTTTGTGATACGACCTACCGTTTACCTACCAGTTATCCCGAAACGAAGGTCTGCACCGTTGTTTAAATTGCATCCATATTTCGATGTTTTCCGGGGCCAAAAGTTATACACTTGCATAGCTTAGAACATTTCCTCGAAGAAAAGAGTGTTCAGGCTTCGGGATTAGCATTCGCATATGTACGGAGTAATTAAGGAAGAAAATAATTGAGTTAAGAAAGTTGATAATAATATAAAATAGGTTTATAACTGAGGACAGCCGTATAGGACAATAATATGTAAATACCAAGTGAATGTATTGGAGAATCAAATGCCCTTCAAATTATGCTGATATGGCTTAAAGGTATAATAAAGTGGTAACAGGGGAGAAATTTAAGCGCAGGGATTCTTAGGTAAACAGATAAGAAGATGACTAATGGTGTTATTACTTAAGCTATTCGAGGACGGTAATAACCTCCAACGATATTCCTCCAATATCCTTCAGAATGGCCGATTGACGTCTCTCTTGCTTTCTACCCAAGGAACAATCACGAATTCACAGGAATGATAACTAAAATGGTAATGCGTTACTTCCCTGCTGGCAATCAGTCAGAGACGTTGCCATGGTAACCTGTAGGTTCATCATTGGTCTGTCAATCACTCAATGCAGAGCATGATACCCGCAGAAAATAGTAATTCTCTCCGTCATTTGAAGAGTAACGTATATTATGAACATGACAAAAGTTCTTTATAATGAAGAGACGTTTCTTATACTGTACACGGCGTTTACAGAAAAATATTAGTATCAGAGAAAATGGAGGAAACCGGTTCTGGTTTTCCTATAAACACCCCGTCTATTGAAGGATTTTAAAATGGTATGAATATCAAAACCTTCCACGAGATGAGTATACACTAAATATGACGTTTGGTCGAGATCTACCCAGCCGTTTCGCCGTGATGGTGGAACAAAAATCGGACAGACACGAAAACTAAAAACCACCGATTCGGTATGAGTTGACCTAAAACGGATAAATATCTGAAAAATTGGCAAAACAAACGAAATTACAGACGGCGGACCCCCTAAAACTTTATTTAGATATATATATTACCATATTTTCTACCTATTAAAACTCCACGCAAGCCATCTCTCCACTGACAACAAATGACTGGAAACAGGCTGTGGATGTATATATACAAGGCATCGTGAGGTAGTTTGCCAATACTTTCTTCACCGAGTAAAGAAGGTCTATTTAAGCCTGACTGACCTTATACAAACACACACACTAGCCATGCTCGGAATGTCATTTGTTACTCATAACCACATATACCTCAGCAGTTTCTTTACTGTCACAGGCATAAATGAGACTGAGGCCTTATAGGAAACTACGTTTCCGTCTTGCCTATGTCAGGGGACATATACAATACTGAACACATCAAGAGATAGAAATAGGTGAGACCTTTAAATTACAGGCTCTATATTCAGGATGTTCCAAATCATGTAGGAAGTAATTGGGAGGTGAATATTATACCCGAAAACGACACAAACGTTTTCTATAAAAATATACCGATGAGTCATTTCATTGTGACCACCTGCACCCGGGAACATTTAGGGCACCTGGTGCGGGGAGAGGAACACGTGACGTGCTGGTAGCATGTTACTCGTATATGTATAGAGAGAGAGGGCAGGTCTGCAGGCTTGCTGTTAGTAGTGCCTCTGGCGTCAGAATGGGAAAAGTGTTTGATAGAGTGCAAATTGTTATGGCATGGCGCCTTGGTACCAGCATCTTTGAAACGGCGCGTCTTGTGGGATGCTTTCATGCCACTCTTGTGAGCTCGTACCGAAAGTGGTGCAACGATGGGCAAACAACGACGTGTTCGTCCATCAGTCTGTTGTCAGCGGCTCATTGATATCAGAAGCCAGTGGAGGCTATCACGCATTTTCCGGAGTTCCAGAAATTGTCAACAGGCAAACGATAATGACCAGGTCAGTGTTTCTCAGCACAACTTTCATTGAACACTGCTGCACGTCGAATGGGGAGTCGACGATAAGTCGTACCCCAATGATGGCTGCATTCCACCGAAAGCAGCACGTGAGTTATCGCCACTGAACTCCGGGTGATTGGGAAAGGGTCACCTGGACCAATGAATCCAGATTTTTGGTTCATCGGTCGATGGCCGAGACCGTGTACGCCCACCTCCGTCGGAGATTATACAAGTGGTGTAACGTGTATTAGTGATGAACGATGACACGTAAGGTATGTAAAGAGACAAATTTGTATCCTTTATAGAAATGCACGGAAAGTCACTATGAACTTGACTTTTACTTCAAATACATTAATAATATTTAATATTACACACAATGCCTTCATATGATGTAGAAATATAACAATTCCCCTGTCAGTACAAGGTTTCATGCTCTGCATAATAGAAAAGGGTAGAATGCAGTTGAGATAGAATCGCTGTACGTTTCATACAGAAATATGAAAACTTTAGTCAGATACACAAAAGGAGCATTCTGCATCAAATTGATTTGTATACCACCTAGCAGGAACATCTTTCTTTATGGAAGACCTGATGACAACTTATAAACTGAAACCAATTTTGAGCTACTTCACCTCTACATGAAAAGTGCAATTCAGGGCTTTCATCACCGCATTTGTAATAAGAACGGTTTTCATCAGTTATCCAGTGAATGTGTTTAGTAAATTTGCGGCTCACTATGATCACTACAGCACCTGTTCAACCGCACACAAATAACACTTCAGTAAAACATTATGCACAAGGTAGCTTCCAAAAATAAGGAAACGGAGCTCGCCCAGAGGAAATTTATTTTATAAGCAGATATGTGGTACACATTAGTTGGGGAAAGATGCGAATTACTGTTCAACATGATAACCAATCTTGTCCAAGCACCTTTTCCAATGGTACAGCAAGGCACCGATGCCAGAATGGAAGAAATCTGCGTCCAATCCGTGAATCTATGTCAGGACAGAATTCTGAGCGACCGTATCATGCTGAATCACTTATGCAGATCAGTAGTGATTGATGATCTACATTTACCCATGAAGCCGGACGGAAGAAGAGATATAATGGTAGGACATATCTTACGACATCCTTAGACATTTGCAATATTACCTTCTGGTTTGATTGAAGGAAGTTCGGGTTTAGGAAATGTTATTCCACTGAAGCTCAACTTATAGGATTCTAGCAAGAAAAATAAACTATATTTAGATTCAGGAGGTCAAAGGACTGTATCGGCACTTACCGATCTAAGGCGTTTGATAAGGGTAGATCATGGGAAGCTGCTGCCAAAAATGAATAAAATTAATTTGACTAGACACGAGTAACTGAATGAGCGGGTAAATTTCTAGAAAATAGGACTGAGTGATTACTGTTTCTTTAATTTTGCGAATTTGTAGAATGGTTTCTAGGCTTAGAATTTGTTCTTTGTATTATCTTTTTCGAAATCTTACCTGCAAATCTCCAATTAGGTGGTCTGTTTGTTTTAATGATCTTTTTAAAAATCGACTTTACGTCGCACCGACACAGGTAGGTCTTATGGCGACGATGGGATAGAAAAGGGCTGGGATTTGTAAGGTAGTGGCCGTGGCCTTAATTAACGTACAGTTCCAGCTTTGCTTGGTGTAAAAATGGGAAACCACGGAAAATCATCTTCAGGGGCACAGGCAGTGTGGTTCGAACACTCTTATCTCCGGAATGCAAGCTCACAGCTGTGTTCTGATGTGTTAAGTAGGACTTTAGAGAAGATTCTGACTGAGAGAAGTTCTTATGTAGTTATTCATGTGTAATTTGTCCCCTTTCTTGTGAAGTGGGTGAATGAATGCACATTCCCAATCTTCGGGAATTTTGACGACGATTGGGAAGGAAGGAAGCGTCCATGGCCTTAATTAAGGTACTTTATCATTTTTTTAACTTGAAATCTGCAAAGCTAATAAAATGGGTGTTTGGAGTTGTAAATACTCTGCATTGACCATTTAAAAAGTGGTCATTTATTTTAACTAGGTGGAGGGTGCAAAGTGATATAATTTTCTGACAGATTTGCATATTTTAAAAGGGATCACAAATTATTTCTTGGACAACGACTCGAAAATATGGAAATCACTGGGTGCTAGATCGGGGCTGTAGGGAGGATAGCTCAGTACCTCCCACCGGAAGCACCGTAACAATTCACGCCTTCTGTTAGTTGCATGTGGTCATACAGCAACACGACACCTACTGAGAGCAGTCCAGGTCGTTTTCTGCAAATTACTACGCACAAACGTATCAATGTGTCACAGTAACAGGTGGCATTAACAGTCGCTCCCATGGTCAGAAAATCAACCACTGAGCAACCTTGCCTACAACCTCAACCTGGCACCCAATGATTTCCATCTCTTCGGACCGTTAAAGAAAGCACCTGAATGGCAACAGATTCAACGACGATGTGGTCGCTCAGCACGCCGACATGGCATGGCTTCAGAGACCGGGCGCAGATTTCTTCCATGCCAGTATCGATGCCTTGGCGTACCATTCGAACAAGTGCTTGGACAAGAATGGTGACTATATTGAAGAGTAATGCGTATCAGTGCATTACTACAGTGTATCTTTGTATACACTGCCTGAAAAAATATTTAAGCACCCAGAAGAAATGGCCGGATGACAATGTAACTTCGTACAAGTATACATCATCGGTGGGTATGTAAATTATTAGAGTCACGATTCTCTGTGACAAAAACAACGACCACCAGAGTGCATTAGTGTTGTTCGTGTTTATCAATCAATCAATCAATCAATCAATCAATCAATCAATCAATCAATCAATCAATCAATCAATCAATCAATCAATCAATCAATCAATCAATCAATCAATCAATCAATCAATCAATCAATCAATCAATCAATCAATCAATCAATCAATCAATCAATCAATCAATCAATCAATCAATCAATCAATACTGAACTGCATTTAGGGCAGTCGCCCAGGTGGAAGATTCCCTACCTGTTGTGTTCCTAAGTCTTTTCTTAAATAATTGAAAAGAATTTGGAAATTTACTGAACATATCCCTTGGTAAATTATTCCAATAAGTAACTCCTTGTCCTATAAACGCATATTTGATCCTATTCGTCCTCTTGAATTCCAATTTTATTTTCATATTGTAAACTTCCCTACTTTTAAAAGCACCACTCAAAATTATTCGTCTACTAATGTCATTCCAAGCCATCTCTCCACTTACAGCTCGGAACATACCACTTAGTCGAGCAGTTCATCTCCATTCTCCAAACACTTCCCAGCGCAAACTTTGCAACATTTTTCATAACGGTGCTCTTTTGACGGAAATCACCCAGAACAAATCAAGCTGCTTTCCTTTGGATTCTTTCCAGTTCTCGAATCAAGTGATTCTGGTGAGAGTCCCATACACTGGAAACATACTCTAGTTGGGGTCTTATCAGAGACGTATATGCCCTCTCATTTACATCCTTACTACTACCCTGAATCCCCTCATAACCATGTGCAGAGACATGTACCCTTTATTTACATTCCCGTTTATGTGATACCAAGATTTTCCTTAATATTAGCAACTGGGTACTTACAGTCGTCTTCATAAGGAACGTTGATGGTGTTGTTACCAGGCCTGGGGCGTGAACTGCGTCAGATGTTAAGTGATCACTGTGAAGGACACGGAGATGCCGCATACTCGTGTGAGACAGTGTAATCAGCACCTGACAGAGTTTGAAAGGGGCCTCATTGTGAGCCTTCATTTGGCTGGCTGGTCAAATCGTGCAATATCCAGATTTGAGGGACGTTCGAATGTGACAATGCCCGGTGTTGGACTCCATGGAAACGCGAGGGCAGGTATAATCGTCACCAGTGTTCCGGTCGACCACGTCTGACTACTACATGGGAGGATCGCCATATTGTGCACCAAGTTCATCGTAACCCCTTCACATCTGCGCCTGCCATCCGAGAACAAGTAATGGACTCCCTACAACATTCTGTGTCATCCCGCTCCGTTGGTCGGATACTCGCAGCAGCCGGACTTTGGAATTACCGTCCCATGAGTAAGCTCCCGTTAACACCACAACACAAATGGCTGCGTTTGGAGTGATGCCGTGACCGGGTAGCATGGACTGCTGATGAATGGCGTCGCATGGTGTTCAGAGATGAATCGTGTTTCTGCAGTACCTCGGATGACCATCGTCTGCGATATGGCGGCGACATGGAGAGGGTTCCCATTCTTCCAATGATTTGGTGAGGCACAGCGGTGTTACTTATGGCGTCAGGGTACGGGGAGCCCGTCGAGTATGACTTCAGGTCACAGCTGGTAGTGATTGAGGGAACTCTGACGGCACAATGGTACGTCCCGGACATCTTGAGTCCTCAGGTGTTACCTCTCATGCGACTGTATCGTGGTGCCATTTTTCAGCAGGACAATGCTCGTCAACACATGACACGTGTCTTTTTGATCTGTCTGCGTGAGGTACTCCTGTGGTCAGCAATTTCCGCAAATCTGTCCCCAATAAATCATTTGTGTGGCCAGCTCGGACTTCAATTCCATCCCAGTGCCAGAATCCAGGCTGTTTAGGACCAGTTACAACAGTCGTGAACCAGCTTGCCTCAGGAGAGGATACAATGTCTTTATGACACCCTTCCCAACCGAATCAGTGCATGCATCCAGGCCAGAGGGGGTGTAACACCATACTGGTAAATGATCTTGTACTGCTAAGTTCTTTATAAATTTGACTTAATTTTAATCACTGAAATAGCATCACATGCCCTCTCAACATGTGAAGTTTCATTTCTTTTCCTCCTCCCCTGGGTGCTTCAATATTTTGTCAAGCAGTGTATCTTCTTGTAAAGATATAACTGTTCCGTACAAGCTCTTGGTACGTTATAAACTCAGCGGTTCGTTCTTTCTTTCTACACAGACCCACTTAATAAAGGGGTTTCCCAGGTACAATTACATTGCAGATAAGTGGTCAAGTAATAATGATAAAATTTCCTCTACAAAGGGTGGTGAAAGTAGAGTGCTCTCACGAGGGTAATGTAGTCGCGATTGTGAACGAGCGTACCGACTACTGCTCTTTATAAAGCATGAATCGCTAAACACCCAAGTCCATTTTCCTTTATAACTGCCGTATGAAAGTTCGTCTATTATGAGAAAATTCTAAATAAGTTTTTCATAGAAGTACATTTTCATGAAACGGTAATATAGCTGATGTCCTCGGAAGTCAGGGATGTTTGTCCACCCCACTCCATTCATTCAAGCTGTTTCTAGAAGTAATTAGCTTTGACCAAAGGGAAGGGGCATCATTTATTCAGCGCACATTCTACTTGTCCCTTGAAATAGGCTGCAGACTGCAGAAGAGAAATCTTATAACATAAGTTCCATATTTGAATAATACTGCTGACTGATTATACACTACAGATTCCTACTAGTTGCCCCCAAACCGTATACGGCCCGCGAGACGTCTTCTTGGTACCCGAAGAATAATTTTAAAATATAATAAACTAATCTATAAACTTAAATTTTCCAATTTTAATGTCAAGTGTAATTGTTAATACTTCCTCCGTATAAATTTTACGGTTTTAGGTCAAGCTAAAATTATTGCTTTTCTTCACTGAAACACTGGTACAGTCTGGGTAAAACTACTTGCACATAATTTGATCATAGTAAGACTCTATTACAGGCTGATAAGAAAAGAATACATGCATTTGAAATGTGGTGCTGGCGTCGAATGTTACAAATTCCCTGGACTCACAGGCTAACAAATGAAGAAGTTCTCAAGAGAGCTGAAGAAACCATCAGTCTAGAGAACATGATCGCGAAAGGAAGATGTAGTTGGACAGGTCATTTACTCCGGCATTCATCATGGTGCACCACACTGCTTGAAGGGAAACTGGAAGGAAAGACTAGAAGAGGACGACCTAGAGCAGGGTTCCTCGATGGCATTAAAGGGCGACGTCCATATCAACTAATCAAGAAGCTGGCTCAGGATAGAAGGTCGTTGGACGAGGACAGTCATGCTACCCACCAACCATCAGGTTGAGGAGAATGAGAGGGAGAGAGAGAAAGTTAATTCTGATCTAGATCCCTCTAGCAAACATTCCGATTCAGAACGTATAAGTTCCCGTTCGTGAAGACAAGACCTACACTTGAAATCGTATGAAGGCAAAGGAGTTACACTGATCAACGAACATAGGGGGATCAACAGATGGATAAAAATTCCTGAGAGATTATCTAGCGATCATTAGAGACATTCACTCAGAATCATTGCTAAGGTATATCCAGTTCGAGCATTACCACTCAGATCGTAAGACGGAAACCACTATCACCGTTGCCTCAGTGAGACAGACACCTTTGAATACGTATTGAGTGCCTGCGAACATGGTGGAGTTTTAAGATATGGCCATCATCGCCGTATTTGGACCCGTATCACTGATGCCTTCAAGGAACGTCAATATGATGAATACGTGGAAGTTCATGGACTTGCGCTTAATGGATCTTGTTCCGACTCATGGTTGTATAATTGGTCCGATCATAGGAATAGAGGGTTTTGAAACTCAACTAGTGGTTGTTCATAAAGAAAAGTACGATGCCTATGAACCTACAATTCCATTTTATAAAGAAAATTAACACCTTTTAAAAAATCGTGTCTGGCGGTTGGACCTAGAGTCACAATAACAGCCATATTCGTACAGTTCCGTAAGCTGTTCAGATTGAACAAGTTGATGAACACGGTGGACTTGGTGGCTTTAAAGGGTTCAGTTGCTATTTTGAAGAATCATTTCTATAACTGCTATGACTGAAAGATAGAACTCTTACTTTCCATCTGCTTATAAGACATTGCTATATGTAATGGGAAACCTCTAGATACAGGAGGCTGAATGGCAAATGATGGAAATAAAAAAGGCTATTAAATGGTCATATCGTCACTGCTGGGCCAAAACAACGAATGTGACAATACTCTTCCTATCCATTATTTTACTTAACACTGGTCACGCCTCCCAGCCACATATGGATATGCAGTCCGTCAGAACAAATTTCGCTGAGTTCGTTTTCCTATGCGGGTTTGCTTGCTATTTGCTTTTACGTCGCACCGACACAGATAGGTCTTATGGCGACGATGGGATAAGAAAGGCCTAGGAGTGGGAAGGAAGCGGCTGTGGCCTTAATTAAGGTACAGCCCCAGCATTATGCGCGTTAGCAAAGGAAAATGAATCTTACCGTATTGTACGAATGTATGTTTGCATGACATATTTGCCCATTCCTAAAAAATGTATTTAAGGTTAATTTTCCTTTTCACTTTAGCATAGGAAAATGAACACAACAAAATTCTTCTGATGGACTACATATCAATATGTGGCTGGGAGGTGTCACCAGTCTTAAGGTAAATAATGGATAGAAAGAGCATTGTCACATTCGCGGGTTTGGCACAGCAGAGACGATATGATATCTGCAAAAGTTTAATTTTTTTGTTCCTCGATTGCCCTTCTTCCTCTTACATACATACATTATAATTATAGACCGTTATGCCTTTCAGCGTTCAGTCTGCAAGCCTCTGTGAATTTACTAAACGTCGCCACAATCCTCGATTTGCAACTACTGCTGTGGCCTCATTTAGTTCTATACCTCTTATCTTTAAATCGTTCGTCGTCTTGGTCTCCCTCTACTCCTCTTAACCTCCATAACAGAGTCCATTATTCCCCTAGGTATTCGTCTCACATGACCCCACCACCGAAGCCGGTTTATGCGTACAGCTTCATCGATTGAGTTCATTCCTAACTTAGCCTTTATCTCCTCGATCCGAGTACCCTCCTTCCATTGTTCCCACCTGTTTATATCAGCAATAATTATCGCTACTTTCATGTCTGTTACTTCCAACTTATTAATAAGATATCCTGAGCCCACCCAGCTTTCACTCCCGTAAAACAAAGTTGCTCTGAAAACAGACCGACGTAAAGATAGTTTCGTCCGGAAGCTGTCTTCCTTCTTACAGAACACTGTTGATCGCAACTGCGAGCTCACTGCATTAGCTTTACTACACCTTGATGCAATCTCACTTACTATATTACCATCCTGGGAGAACACACAACCTAAATACGTAAATTTATGTACCTGTTCCAGGTTCGTATCGCAAATCTGACATTCAATTCTGTTGAATATCTTACCTACTGACATCAATTTAGTCTTCGAGAGGCTAATTTTCATACCATACTCATTGCAGATATTTTCAAGTTCCAGGCTTTCAGCACAATCTGCCATTAAGACCAAGTCGTCAGCATAGGATAGACTGCTTACTATATTTCCACTTAACTGAATCCCTCCCTTCTACTTTCTACCTTTCAGCAGATGATCCATGTAAACTACGAACAGCAAAGGTGAAAGATTATAGCCCTGTAAGTACCCTGAACCAAGAACTCATTCTACCATCAATTATCAGTGCAGCCCAATTATCAACATAGATGCCTCTGCTTGATTTTAATAAACTAGCCTTAATTTCATAGTCCCCCAGTATGGCGAACATCTTTTCCCTCCGTACCCTGTCTTATGTCGGCAGCTCTGAAGATGGTTTTCCGCGGTTTCCCATTTTCACACCAGGCAAATGCCGGGGCTGTACCTTAATTAAGGCCACGGCCGCTTCCTTCCACTTCCTAGGCCTTTCCTCTCCGATCGTCGCCATAAGACATATCAGTGTCGGTGCGACGTAAAACAAAATAGCAAAAAAAAGCATATGCTTTCTCTATATCTACGAAACACAGCTGTCTATTCTTCTCGTAATATTTTTCAATTACCTGACGGATACTGAATATCTGATCCTGACAGCCCCTCTGTGGTCCGAAACCGCACTGGTGTTCATCCAACTTCCTCTCAACCACTGATCGCACCCTCCCTTCCAAGATGCCAGTGAATACTTAGCTGGTATACTCATCAATGAAATACCTCGATAGTTGTTGCAATCCTTCCTGTTCCCTTGCAATTACTGCTTTTGTCCAATCTGAAGGTACGTTACCAACACTCCATGCGAATCTTACTACTCTATAAAGCCATTTCATCCTCGCCTTCCCACTATACTTCACCATTTCAGGTCTAATTTCATCTATTCCCGCTGCTTTATGACAATGGAGTTTATTTACCATCCTTTCCACTTCCTCTAGAGTAATTTCACCAACATCAGTTTCTTCCTCCCCATGAGCTTGGTTGTTCGCCACACCACCAGGAAGATTTCCTTTTACGGTGAGAAGATTTTCAAAATATTTCCTCCACCTGTCCAGTGATTCCCTAGGATCTATTATGAGTTCACCTGAATTACCCAAAACACTGTTCATTTCCTTTTTCCCTCCCTTCCTATGATTCATTTTTACTGTCCGGAAAGTTTTGCCTGCTGCCTGACCTAGCCTTTCCAGGTTATTACCAAAATCTTCCCTTGTTTTTGGATTCAACAACTATTTGTTTCGCTCTGTTTCTTTCATCTATGTACAAATCCCTGTCTGCATCGGCCCTTGTTTGGAGCCATTTCTGATAAGCCATCTTTTTACGTTTACAGGCTGCTCTCACTTAATCATTCCACCAAGTTGTTCGCTTTTTCCCGTCCTTACACGCAGTCATTCCTAGGTATTTTCTTGCTGTTTCTACTACAGCATCCCTGTATGTCACCCATTCTCTTTCTATATCCTGAACCTGCTTACTGTCCACTGTTCGAAACTTCTCACTAACCATATCCATGTACTTCTATCTAAATTCCTCGTCCTGGAGATTTTTTTACCCTTATTCGTTTGCAGACAGGTTTCACTTTCTCTACCCATTAAGTATCTTTTCGTCTCGTCACACAGTTCCTGGATGTTTTCATGGCCCTAGTCCTTGTGAAATTGTAAACCCCTCTACCATAACATAAATATAGGTATTTTGTGCGTAATCATACATGCTAATGAGACTGTCATGAAATATCGTGTCAGTACAGGTATACACTAACTTTATGTAATTCAAACCTGAAGACATGTACAGAGCCCTGTGATTCACCTCAGTCCATGAGAATATTTTCAGCACTTAGAATGACAATAATTTCCCCTGGGGGATAGATACTGTTTCATTTAGAAGCTAATGGATCCCGCGCGTGTTGTACTGTATGCGAACGGTCTGTACCTAATCAACAGATTGGTTATGTCTCACCACTGGGGGATAAATATTCTCATAGCAAATCTCGTGACAATGTATGTTACAATTTGACACTCTGATTGAATAAATATATACGAGATCATCTCTCTGGGCGTATAGTTTTCAGTTTGTAGCAATATATGGGACGTCGATGTTCGCATGTTTGACGTTCTACATCAGTTGCTCAATTCTGTTAAGTGGTAACCTCATTGAGACAACGAATAGAAAACTTCGCTTTTAGTGGGAATTAAATAACCGACTGGAAGAACTGGATTATGCGGATGATATCTGCTTTTATGCAGAACGTTTTCGGGACATGGAAATCAAATTGAATGACTTAAAAATAGAAGCTACATAAGTAGGCTTAGAGATAAATAACAAAGAGACTATGAAAATGCGCATAAACCATAGTAACAATTCTAGCTTGACTCTAGATGGAATGGATATAGAACTGAATTTTGCTACTTAGGAAGCATGGTCAGTCAGAAAAGAGGTGCTTTTAGATAAAGTTAAGAAGGAAATCATCGATAAGTACTAAAAATGTGTGCGTGTTCCACATATCGCAAGATTTTACACGAAGTCTACATAACTGAAATGAAATTAAATGTCGTATGTATTTTAGTGCCGGGATATCCCAAGTCGGGTTCGGCTCGCCAGATGCAGGTCTTTCTATTTGACTTCCGTAGGCGACCTGCGCGTCGTGTGGAGGTTGAAATGATGATGAATAAAACTCGTACACCCAGCCCCCGTGCCACTGGAATTAACCAAATAAGGTTAAAAATCCCCGACCCGGCCGGGAATCGAACCAGGGGCCCTCTGAACCGAAGGCCAGTACGCTGACGGTTCAGCCAACGAGTCGGACGTCTACATAACTAACTGCATAGTATTAAAGAAGAAAAATGAATTAAAGGGTCTGAATGCAGGAAACGGATCCATTAAAGACATGTTTACTGTTTTGGCAGCTATAGTTCAAATACTATTGAAGACTAACTATTGCAGAAAACTTATAGCTCCTTATTTCTAATACTGCATCACATTTTCATAAATTTATTTTCAGAAACAGACCCATCCGTCCCACTGTGCTTTGGTATCACAGTATTTTAACTTATTTACAGAGCAATTAATCACCACTAGTTTGCATTTAGGGCTGTCGCCCAAGTAACAGATTCCCTACCATTTGGAAATGTATCCAAGATATTACTTGGAACATTATTCCAATCCCGAATTCCTCTTTATATAAAAGAATATTTGCCCCACTTCATCCTGCTGAATTCTAATTTTTGCTCCATTCAAAACTTACTCATATTATGAAATTTCCTACTTTAAAAATCTGCGTTCAAATCTTATTCGTCTAATAATGTCATTCAACAACGCTTCTTTGCTGACAGCACGACACATACGGCGTAATTAGTGAACATTAATTAATGTACAAGGGGAGTGTGTACGTGAGGACCTTCAAAAGGCAGAAGTATTCAGTCAGCAGTATGTAAAGATTGTTGGTTACAAGGATAATGTCCAGATAGAGGAGGAGACTAAGGCTGAAGAAGTATTAAAATTTACACATGATAACAATGACATTTATAATAAGATACAAAAGTTGAAAACTAGAAAAGCGGCTGGAATTGATCAGATTTCTGGGGATATACTAAAGACAATGGGTTGGGATATAGTACCATATCTGTAGTACTTATTTGATTATTGTTTGGTCGGAGGAGCTATACCAGATGAATGGAGAGTTGCTATTGTAGCCCCTGTGTATAAAGGAAAGGGTGATAGACATAAAGCTGAACATTACAGGCCAGTAAGTTTGACATGCATTGTATGTAAGCTTTGGGAAGGCATTCTTTCTGATTATATTAGACATGTTTGTGAAATTAATAACTGGTTCGATACAAGGCAGTTTGGTTTTAGGAAAGGTTAATCCACTGAAGCTCAACTTGTAGGATTCCAGCAAGATATAGCAGATATCTTGGATTAAGGAGGTATCATGATTGACCTGCCTAAAGCATTTGATAGGGTGGATCATGGGAGACTACTGGCAAAAATGAGTGCAATTGGACTAGACAAAAGAGTGACTGAATGGGTTGCTATATTTCTAGAAAATAGATCTCAGAGAATTAGAGTAGGTGAAGCTTTATCTGCCACTGTAATAATTAAGAGGGGATTTCTTCAAGGCAGTATTATCGGACTTTTATGTTTTCTTATATATATAAATGGTATGAGTAAAGGAGGGGAATCAGAGGTAAGGCTTTTTGCGGATGATGTTATTCTCTATAGAGTAATAAATAAGTTACAAGAATGTAAGTAACTGCAACGTGACCTCGAAAATGTTGTGAGATGGACAGCAGGCAATGGTATGTTGATAAACGGGGCTAAAAGTATCTAGGTGTTAATATAAGGAAAGATCTTCATTGGGGTAATCATATAAATGGGATGAAAATATAGGGTACAGATCTCTGCACATGGTTATGAGGGTATTTAGGGTTGTAGTAAGGATGTAAAGGAGAGGGCATATAAATCTCTGGTAAGACCCCAACTAGAGTATGGTTCCAGTGTATGGGACCCTCGCCAGGATTACCTGATTCAAGAACTGGAAAAAATCCAAAGAAAAGCAGCTCGATTTGTTCTGGGTGATTTCCGACAAAAAGAGTAGCGTTACAAAAATGTTCCAAAGTTTGGGTTGGGAGGCATTGAGAGAAAGAAGAAGAGCTGCTCGACTAAGTGGTATGTTCCGAGCTGTCAGCGGAGAGATGGCGTGGAATGACATTAGTAGACGAATAAGTTTGAGTGGCGTTTATAAAAGTAGGAAAGATCACAATATGAAGATAAAGTTGGAATTCAAGAGGACAAATTGGGGCAAATATTCATTTATAGGAAGGGGAGTTAGGGATTGGAATAACTTACCAAGGGAGATGTTCAATAAATTTCCAATTTCTTTGAAATAATTTAGGAAAAGCCTAGGAAAACAACAGATAGGGAATCTGCCACCTGGGCGACTGCCCTAAATGCAGATCAGTATTGACTGATTGATTGTTTTTTTTTGCTAGGGGCTTTACGACGCGCCGACACAGATAGGTCTTATGGCGACGATGGGATAGGAAAGGCCTAGGAGTTGAAAGGAAGCGGCCGTGGCCTTAATTAAGTTACAGCCCCAGCATTTGCCTGGTGTGAAAATGCGAAACCACGGAAAACCATTTTCAGGGCTGCCGATAGTGGGATTCGAACCTACTATCTCCCGGATGCAAGCTCACAGCCGCGCGCCTCTACGCGCACGGCCAACTCGCCCGGTCTGATTGATTGTAGTAGAGCAGCTCATCCCCTTACTCCCAAACATTCCCAGCCCATATTTTGCAATATTTTTGTAACACTTCTCTTTTGCCGGAAGTCATCCAGAAAAAATTGTGCTGGTTTCCTCTGAATATTTTTCACTCTAGAATCATGCAATCATTGTGAGTGTCCCATACACTAGAACCATACTCGAATTGATTTAACCACCCTTTCCTTCACATTCTAAAACTCCTAAATACCTTCATAACTACACAAAACCCATTTATATTTAACTTTATATGTAACTTTAATTTACAAATCCATTTGTGTGATTATCCCAATGAAGATCTTCCTTAGATATTTAAAAGGACCCCTATAAGGTAGTTACATGGAAGTCCTGTCAATCGCCACTGGTGTCAATCGCTCGCAGTTTAAAATGTGTGACAATTACTCTTAGTCTCTTAGTCCAGTCCAGCTGTTCAGCATGGATAATCGGCCCCAGAAGGGGCCGTTTTCATTATAGAGTATTCCTGTGACTTTTTACCCACCATCTCTCTTTACTATTTAAATCCAGCAGTGTTTGGCAGGCCAGCTATGTACGGGGAAAGTGTTACACTGTCTCTGCGTGTCCTTCAGATGTGTACGGGTTAGGTTAGGTTAGGTTAGGTTAGGTGAGCGCTTCCTGTGACTGTCCATTGAAACTTCCATATCAGCCACAACGAGAATGCATTAAATAATCATGACCAGAACGCTATGACACTCAGAGCGGAAATAAGGGGAAGTCAAAAGGGATAGTCCTGTGGAATTTCCCGTGGTTATTTTCTCAGGGGAAGGACCCGGACAGTGAGTCACACGCAGGTGTAAACACCCAAGGGACTGGGAGCGATTGGGAATACATTTTTAAGCTGGGAGCAGTGATTTAGTTGGAACGAAATATTTACAGGAACTCACCTTAGCACTTTACAAATGGACTCGTATTGGGTGTCAAAATCAGCGGCCTCATGTTTCCGACAAGTTTTTTCATCAGCTGAACATCTCCCCTTTCGTAGCCATGACTCGACATATGGATGTGGGTTAAATATATGCACAGGAGGTCCACCGCTGCTTACGAAAATAAGTCCGCTTGATCTTGCATCCAGCAGCCTATTTCTCTTTGCGGTGAGGATCTCATTCATGGTACTGAAAGCTCCTTCAGCTTCTGTTGAAGAGATGGGAATGGTCTCTACAGTCTTTATTAAAGGCATCAGCTCCACTAGAATTTCCTTGGTCTCGACATACTTTCTAAATGCATTAAGGTACCTCGTCTTGTATGGCACGTGGAAAAAGTCACAAAGGTTGCCAACACTCTCATCACCATAGTAGATATCCAAAGTAGAACTGGAGGGCCAGTTATTTTTGTATAGTACCTTTGCATTACTGCTACATTTTGTCATTCTCTCATGTCTCTGCTGACTAGAGCTGGAACCAAGATGAGATGATGTGGACACATTTTCCATAAGCCTGTTGTTTAAACTGTTCACAAGATATCTGAAAAACTGCTTTCTGTCAATGTTTACAACTTTTTTTTTAGAATCATGTAATCTTACGTTTCTAAACATCTTGTTTTCTGCTGCTTTAAGAACTGTTCTCTAGTATTCTCCAGGAGCTGAGTTACACATAGATTCAAACACTTTTATAGTGTGCTTGATTGCATTTTGAGCCTCTGTCAGACTTGTCTCTCTTTTCTGCAACTCTAATGACAAATCAGCTAACTCAACAAGAGCATCATACATAATTGCTATATTTTCTAGGAATTCTACACATGTTACCATATTTTCTAGGCCTTGGAATTTTGCCCTTTCTTTTGAGTCTCTCTGGTGGTCCTTTTGGGCTTACTAAAATGTTTTACTAGTGCACTATAGTTTTCCCAGACAGCTTTTACAGTTCTCTGGCTCGATCTTACCCATCGTATTGTAAACGTTTTAGATTCACTTGGATATTCACACAAACATAACAAGTGGAAGAAGGTTGTTGTGCTCACTTCACGCTCTCCGAATCCAATAGCAGTGTAGCCAACATTAGAGAACCATAAAACCACCCAGGAGTGTAAAATCGACCGTATCTTATGAACATAAAACCGTAAGTTTCTATATTAGTCCGCTAGAGTACACCCATGATGTTTCAGTGCTATGTATAGATTATAAGATTTTCTTACTGAATGTAAATATCTTACGTCATTGTGAAGCGGGAAAATATTTTCCGGAACGGCGTTCCGGCCCGTTCCGGTCCAACTAAACCACTGGCTGGGAGCGATTGTCACTGGTGGGAATTAACATATATTCATTACATGTCTCAAATATTGTTCATCGAGCGAGTTGGCCATGCGGTTTGGGTCGCGTATCTGTGAGGTTACACTCGGAAGTTAGAGGGTTCAAGTACTGTCGGCAGCCCTGATGATGCTTTTCCATGGTTTTCCATTTCCACAGCAGGCTGTACGTTAATTAAGGCCATGGCCCGCTACCTTCCCAGTCCTAGCAGTTTCTCACCCTTGCATCGCCTAAAACATTTGACGTGTTCGTGCGACGTTAATCCACTAATAAAATATGTTCAATTTCATTACGTTTATATTGGCCAACAACACGTGTTAGACCTAATTTGTTATTGTAAATCGAATATTCCGATATTTAAAACTGGAGTAAAAATCGGAGTATCAACAAAAATACAAAGTTAATCGAATACAATATCTGGCTATGACTTATATTCTGATAAGAAAATTAGACAAGGTGTGACGGTATTTTGTATGTCGAAGAGAGAGGTGTGCTGGATGCTATATAAATACAACCGTGGCTGATATAAAAATATATAGTCACAACACAACTCTTACAACGATATACACCGTACTATAAATGCCAGACAATGAACCTATCGATGCTGATGTGGGGACAAGTATTTTGTGAACGCTATAGTCACAATCGTTCCCCAAATATACGAGGGCAATAAATAAATTAGTGGCAGCGTAGTCCTGACACTCACATGAGATCGGGCATGTGCAAGTAGCTTATAGAAGCGGTTAGGTGGCACTGTTGTCGATGTCTAGTATGCATTTAACGGGCATCCAGTTGGGAGTGTTGTTGACGTGTGGCGTTGAAGTGAAGAGAGTCGATTTCACCGCTCTGATACACGTATTCAAAAGGTGATCAGCGTTAGCGGATTAAAAATCGAGGTTGCCGTGGCAAAAATACATCAGAATGTTATCGGGGATTACGTGAAGCCTCTGGCGAGAATGCATTGCCGTATACAGTAGGAGAGTTTTGCGATGGATCACGATGTTTCGTGTGGGTCGGAATGAGACTGCGGATTTGCACAGCACACGTCGGACATCCGTTCCTCAAGATCAGATTGACATTGTGAGTGGTCTCGTTTCCTTAGACCATCTATGGAGTGTTAGGGAATTATCCGTAGAGGTTGGTTTGAATCATCAAACGGTGCGGTACAAACTGACGAAATGTCTTGACCCGAGGATAACTGCGTCCCGTAGGGTTCCACGTCAACTCACCGGCGTAGAGAAATGGCACCGGTATGCACTGGCTGGCATCCGCCTTGGTAAATATCGCAACGAAGGAGGCGCTTCTATCTGGAATAATGCCATCTGATTTACGCAGATCCACCGCTCTTATCAAGGAATTCAATAAAATCTTAAGGAACCCCGATCTACCTGTACACGAAGATCTACGAACTATCAACCAAAACAGATTACGTTCACGCCATCCAACTTTACGTAACGCCTTATACATAGTTGCTAGAAGCTACAACCCAACTACAGAGTGGAAAAGACGGTGGGAAGCAGCAAAGGAGATGCACCTGCACAGTATGTTCTCGAATGCCAACCTTCCAAGTGGATTCCAACTAACACGTAAAACATGGTCTGCTCTGAACAGAATAAGAACAGGCCATGGCAGATGCAGAGACATGCTGTTTAAATGGAACAAGTTGCCGACACCCGCGTGTGACTGTGGAGCTGCACGACAAACCATACATCATATTGTCAGAGAGTGTGGAACGCGGGCATACACAGGCAGCAAAGTGGATTTCCTGATGGCAAACTCCAGAAGCAATACAGTGGATCAGTGATCTTGACATTCAGTTGTTGGGAGCCTTTTCTTGTTCATTGTTTTCTTGTTATGTAAATATGTATATAATTTATATCTGAATTTATATCTGTATATATTTATATATAATATATATCTATATATTTAGCCATACGCTAAATAAATAAATCTTCAGCGTATTGTCACCATTGATGAGACATGGGCACGAGTCTACGAGCCTGCATTAAAACGTCAATCAAATGAATGGCGTCACCCAGAGTTGCCACGTCCACAGAAATTCTGATTATGGCATACGACTACGAGTGTGTTATTCTTACGCATGCTGTGCCTGAGGGACAAACCCTCAGCAGTGACTACTATTGCCGAAATCTGGAGTGAAACCTTTGTGGCGCAAATGTCCACGTTTATTGCGAGACGATCGCCCTGTCGTGTTGCATGACAACGCACATTGTAACTATCAAGCTTTTATTGCCATTGTGAGGTCATAGAACACCCCATACATAGTCCATGTTACGTCGACCTGTTTCCGAAGTTGAAGTAACCCCTCCGAGGCCACCGATTTCCTGACGTAGCTTCTGTACTCCGTGCAGTATGGCACTCCGTCGCTGTCACTGACCCTGGAGAAGGTGCGTAAAAATAATCCTGTGAGGAGGCGCGCACGGTGTTTTAGACCGGGTCATGAAAAAATAGCACCCATTAAGCAAAAACTATTTTTAATGTTATGTAACTAGTAAGTAATTTTGCACGAACTTGTTATTTTGACAATACGAACATTGGATGTAAAACAATTGACGTTCATTCTGCGTCATCACCAGATTCTTGACTTTCTGTACTGCACCGAATCATGTCACTGCAGAGTTGTCTTTGTAGATATGTCGCTGGGATACACGGCATCTAGTCTTCGATTTTCTGTTGCGGTAGGCGCATCTTCCAGGCCTTTCTAGTTCTTGTGGAACTGCAGAGTGCACCTCTTCTTCAGACAATTCTAACATTCAGCGAATGTTCCTCTTTTTAGCCCCGCTGGGAGAGTTTGAATACCGTTCTTGCAAATATCTCACTCATAGCTGTTGGTTTAGTTCTTTCAAATAATTATGCCAGTGAATGTTGAAGTTACCTATCACAGGCTTGTAAATAATATACGACATAATTCGGGTAATGTTCAAGATATAAAAGAACAAAGTCATTGCCCAACGTTTGCCTGTGCGTGAAACTGAGTAACGCTCTTTATAAGTCTTTCAATTTCTCTTTCCCTGTTTCTATCCATGAATGTGTTGGACTTCAGTGTACACGAAGGCACTGTTTTACACGAAAATAAAACAAAACTGACACATTCTTCGTGTATTAACAGACAAAGTAAAGTAACTCATAAACACGCATACGTCATGGGGCGCGCCTGGAGTTTTAGACCGGGTCCGTCAAGTAATGCACTTAGGCTGAAACTGAGGAGCGTGAGGGGTTCCATTGTTTACACACACTGAGAGTGGACGAGTGAAATGTAAGGTACTAAGGGTATAGAAGCTAGCGGTCCGCTAAGTTGAAAACTAATAACATTTTTCTCCGAACCCGGTCGAAAAGACCGTGACGCGCCCTCTCCAGGGTAATAGAAGTTGAAGGAACCCCTCCGAGGCCGTCGATTTCCTAACGTAACCTCTGTACTCCGCGCAGTATGGCGCTCCGTCGCTGTCATGGACCCTGGAGAGGGCGCGTAAAAATAATCCCGTGAGGAGACGCGCACGGTGTTTTAGACCGGGTCATGAAAAAATTGCACAAATAGCCTTGTGAACGGTCCCCAAAGGCTTCCTGACATTTGGCTGAAGGTAATAGATTTTGCGACTGACTACATTGAAAGAATCTAATGTAATTGTTAGTTTATTGAATATTGTGCTCCGTCAAGATTGCCAACAATTTATTTATAGACCTCCTCGTACATAACACCATCATCCATTCTGAGGTCTTGAAAGCTTGCAGCTCCAGATTCGTGGAGTAAAAATATCATTCAGAATCAGATCAACGTCTGATCAAGGTCTGATCGACTATTTACGTTCTCGAAACGTCTTTTATTTTTTGCTAGTTGCTTTACGTCGCACCGACACAGATAGGTCTTATGGCGACAATGGGACAGGGGAGTGCTAGGAGTGGGAAGGAAGTGGCCGTGGCCTTAATGAAAGTACAGCCCCAGCATTTGCCTGGTGTGAAAATGGGAAACCAAGGAAAACCATTTTCAGGGCTGCCGACAGTGGGGTTCGAACGTACTATCTCCCGAATACTGGATACTGGCCGCACTTAAGCGACTGCAGCTATCGAGCTCGGTAAACGTCTTTTACTCCGTTTGTAAAGGATGTAAATTGTGCAGTGGATCCATTTTTGAGATACCGTCGAGAAATTACAAAACTGATCCTGAAGATAGGCTTTCGTGATGTGAGCACTTGTACAGTATTTGTTAATACTTTCAAATAGTATTATTTGCAGGGATGTTGGCAATGAATTCATGGATTACTTCGGAATTAGCCATATTACGCTGCGAAATTATCCGGACTGATGTGAATTTTGCCGAAATATAACAATGACTGCTGAGAGAATTAACTGAGAAAGAAAATTAGCGTATTGTTATGACTGATACGTGCTTGATGAATATAGCATAAAACAGTTATCCAACTGCATAAATATTATTTTAATAATTATTCTCAAAATGCGTCATACTTCCAATTTTATCTAAATATTGTGAATTTAGTTGAGTCTCCCCTATTTCTAAACAAGAACTAGCAAGAAAGTTGGCCGTGCGGTTAGGGGCGCGCTTCTGTGAGATAGTGAGTACGAACCCCACTGTCCCCAGCCCTGAAGATGGTTTTCCGTAGTTTCCCGTTTTCACATCAAGCAAATGCTGGGGCTGTACCTTAAATAAGGCCACGGCCGCTACCTTCCCATTCCTAGGCGTTTCCTATCCCATCGTTGCCGTCAGATCTATCTGCGTCGGAGCGACGTAAAACATATAGCAAAAAAGAACTACCAAGGCTGTACGAATTATTTTCCATAGGTGTTGTTTGATTTCCCGGAAGACAGTGATACGGATAGAATTGAATATCGCCATTCTCAGTCCGAATCGAACTTCCTGTAAGACTGCGTTAACAAAGCCGGCTCTATCAGAATTCTGCACATGCCTTAAATGGCCATCTTCAATTAATTTGTAGCGATCGTTCATTCATTTTGGTAGGTTATTATGCAATATCTGGATCTATGGGAATGTTTTGTTTTGTTTTCTTCATATTAATGAAAATGAAAACCTACAACCTGTTTTCCAGTCTTTGACCGGGTCAGGGATGTAATGAATGAAACATATAGGCTATTATTACAATGGGGTCGCCACTCCCAAGGTGATATTAATGACTGATAAATGCTACGAAAAGGTAATGGAGAGTGTTGCTGGAATGAAAGATGACAGGCAAAACCGGAGTACCCGGAGAAAAACCTGTCCCGCCTCCGCTTTGTCCAACACAAATCTCACATGGAGTGGCCGGGATTTGAACCACGGTATCCAGCGGTGAGAGGCCGACGCACTGCCGTCTGAGCCAAGGAGGCTCAACCTTCATATTAATGTCTCAAATAAAATTTAAGTCAATAATATGTTAGCGTTCGTAACTGTTATTTCCGAGTCTTCGCATAGCAGTAAGCTGATATACAGGAGATGGTTATGTTCACTTCTCTTCACTCTAGCGCAGTAGGATAGTGTGATTTGATAGGATCTGGTGTTATTTCAAGACGAAACAAGTCATTCTATTTTAATTATGTTGGTATGTTTTCAGATGTAATTCAGTAACCATATGTTTTCCTTTTCAGGTTGTTTATGAATTTATTTAATCAAAATTAGTTGCGGCAGACTGAATTACCTAACATTTATAAATATTTGAAATCATCACCATAATCAACATTAACAACAACAATCGGAGATATATTGTGTAATGGACTGAGGTAAAATTTACGTAATATTATCTGTGAAATATTGAGGTAAATAGGACTACTAAAAGTATAAACTAGTGTTTCTCGAGTTACAGCACTGCTATGAGTTAGATAACGCCCTTCAATCCTTTCACGTCATGAGCTCCGCGTGGGATTCACTTATATAATTTGTGGTGAGCTTTTGTGTTGTTGGATTGGTTCCAGGCACCTTCATGGTTTTTCGAACTGATAAAGTGAGGTTCAGAGATTAATTCTCTTCCTAATGTTGTCTCATGTAGCCCATTTCTTTTCGAGGATCATCTCTAACGCTAATGTTGCTATAGTTGCTAAAATATACAGATCGTCTTCACAGTATTGATGAAGACCGAACAAACACGAGCAAAACGATGAATATAGATTTCATAGATCTGCAAAAGACATTTATAACGTCATTTAAATCACGCTTCCTGATATAAAGAAAACGGCATCATTTCCGTACAGGCCATGGGTGCACATGGTGGACTGAGAAGTAAAGCTTTCACTATTAATAACATTAGTGGTAAGTGGGATAGAGTGGATAACTCTATGCAGATAAGGTTTTCCTCCACCCTGAAATTAAACTGGTAAGTTACTTATTTTTGGTGTAGGCTAAGTGGGATTTATTTTGCAATAAACTGTATACAAGAATTAAATCAATGTAATAAGAATCGAAAGATATAAAGAAGCAACCATCGAGATGCAAGGAATGCCTTGTGGCACATATTATCCCATATTTCTAAGTGCGTATAGACCTATAGAAAAAGTATTTTCTTAAAGAAATAAAACTGCAGATCAAATCTCAGTTTCAATAATTTTTTTTTTTTTTTTTTTTGCTATTTGCTTTACGTCGCACCGACACAGATATGTCTTATGGCGACAATGAGATAGGAAAGGCCTAGGAAGTGGAAGGAAGCGGCCCTGGCCTTAATTAAGGTACAGCCCCGACATTTGCCTGGTGTGAAAATGGGAAACCACTGAAAACCATCTTCAGGGCTGCCGACAGTGGGGCTCGAACCCACTAGTTTCAAGAATAAGAATAAGAATAAGAATAAGAATAAGAATAAGAATAATATCGTTCTACTCCTGGGTTGAATGGACAGCGTTGAGGCCTCCAGTTTCGAGGGTCCCGGGTTCGATTCCAGGCCGGGTAGGGATTTTAATAGCTTCTGCTTAATTCTTCTGGCTCGGGGACTGGGTGTTTGTGTCCGTCCCAACATTCTCCTCTTCATATTCACACAACACACTGCACCACTAACCACCACAGAAACACGCAATAGTGATTACATACCTCCATATAGGGTTGGCTTCAGGAAGGGCATCCGGCCTAAAACAGGGCCAAATCCACGTGTACGACGCTACGACGCAGTTCGCACCCGCGACCCCACAGGTGTGTGGGAAAAAGCGGTAGGTAAATAATAATAATAATAATAATAATAATAATAATAATAATAATAATAATAATATGATGATGATGATGATGATGAGTTTTGCGTTCTGTTGTATCTAGCAATAAGAATCTGGCATATTTTGAGCACCTTCAAGTACCATTCTTTTTTCTTCTTTTTCTACAGCTTTTCCCACATCTGTGGAGTCGCGGGTGCGAACTGTGTCGTACACATGGATTTGGCCCTGTTTTTCGACCGGATGCCCTTCCTGAAGCCAACCCTATACGGAGGGATGTAATCAATATTGCGTGTTTCTGTGGTGGTTGGTAGTATTGTCTGAAGATGAAGCGGAAAGTGTTGGGATAAACACAAATACGCAGTCCCCGGGCCGGAAGAGTTAATCAGAGGCGATTAAAATCCCCGACTAGCCGGAAATCGAATCCGGGACCCTCTGAACCGAAGTCTTCAACGCTGAACATTCAGCCAATGAGTCGGACCACCTTGAAATACCAATGTAGTGAGATAACTGAGTGTCTGTAGCATCTCGATTTGTGGCATGGTAAGGACGTGGCTCTTTAACCCCTTTCAATTCCTGAATATGATTTCCATGTCCATTTGTAATAGCCCTTGCACGACATTTTTGTCTCGCACATTTTGGCTGTCACAATATGTTTTCCCATAGGTCGAAACTCTATATGCAAATGAGAATGAGCTACTCCTCTGCCGCATGAGCTAATAATCTAAACACTCATGTTCCAAATTTGTGGATATGGTTGTTCAGCAATGGAATCAAATTTTACTTCGGGTCTTTATATTATTCGGGATTTCAGATTCTTCAGGATTTTTTCTTTACCCTTCAGGATTGTTGATTAGGAAAAATTTTCAGATTATTTCGAATCGGGGATTTGCTTCGAGGATGTTTTCCGTTCGGGCAGGTATATATTGGGGGTAATGGATTCAGGAAATGGGTGGGGGCGTATTAAATTTGTGGATAAATGAATCTTTATGCAAGACATATACAAAAAGCAAAACAATTTGTTGAATTCACTGAAGTCATTTTACTTTTGTTGCAGAGACGAAGACGAGAATCTTACCCACAGAAAAGAAGTGGTTGACAATATAACTGATACCTTCTATTCGTACCTTGATATTGGCACGTTTTATGTTTCTGTACATGGCCAGGACTCTGACCACAAAATAGAAATGTATTCAGAGAACATGTAGATGCTAAAAATGCCCTAAATTTGCTTAAATTAGGATATAAAGTTACATAAATTTGAATGTGTTAACTTTGATGAGATAAGTCAGAACGACTGCCTCTATATGAACTACTGTATCAGAAGACATTAGAGAAAAGGCAAACAGTGGCGTATACTGAGGGCTACCAAGGTTATCAGTGTGGCCCAAACCTCAAATGAGAAAGGTGGAAATCTAAAGCACTATAATGTAAGCATTTGATACATTGGTCCATTTACAGAACTTGAAAGCAATGAGAAAAAACGCCGCACGTATTTCCGAGAACAAGGCTTCGGAAAATGATATTGCAGCCCAGACTCTCGTCCCTCTCCCCTCGACTCGCAGCACGCGGCTTCCTGCTGTATGCCTGATAGGCGCGGGGACCGGGAAGGGTAGGTGTGCTAGGCTTCGGTCCGTCAGATCGCCACTGCTAACTATCAACCATGCGATATCATCGCATATACCTCCTCACCTCATACTTCTGACTTAATTATATAGATTAGAGTGCTGGTATTTCACTCCCGTTTACTTCTACATCCTTGTAGAAAGACGCTGCAGGGTTGCTGTTATAAGAGTAATGTAGTTTTATTTTTATAGGTAGATCTGCTAAAATGAAATGCAATCTTTCAGGTTTAGTTTTCTCTTTTGTTGGTTAGAATCGAACCCATGATCATGGGTTGGACACCACCACTGATCTCCGGAGGAAGCCAAATAACCAGTGAACGATGGGTACGACCGCTCTGAAATTCAACATTTGTATTTAACGATATTATTATAGGCTTAGTGGTGACCTAATGAGGATAAAATGAATGGCGAAGATGTCATAAACATGCATTCCCCAAGCCAGGGGAATTAACAGTATGAGGGGGTTGATTCTGAAAATTGAACCGGGGCCATCGGACCAAAGGCAAGCATTCTGTCAATTTAACCACAAAGCCGGGCTTCAATTTGCTAAACCTTAGGCTACCATCTCGACTGATCAGGTGTTGAGTATTGGCAGTGGTAGAGGCCAGAGCAGTAGCTTGTGAAGCAGCCTTGACAACACAGCAGGCTTCTCCGTTGGCTATCGGCTGCATCTCAAAACGCTTAAGGCTTGACGTTCACTAAACCAACTATCGAAAAAGGGTAACCTAAGTCTAGTGGTAGCCCACGTTCTGATCCCAGCATACGCCACTGAAGGAAAAAAGCAAATTCATCTCCGTACAGACCACGAAAGCCCTTGGAGGGATGGAAGGTAAAGGCTCCCGCTACAGTGGGGTAGTGCAGTTAGCTCTACGCGCGGCGCTTTTTCTGTCAGGAATTAACCTGGTACTTATTTTTGGTGTAGGTTGAATGAACCTCAGGGCCATGTGCACCTCCAGAAGTAGAAATCTGTTTTCTTAAAATTTTCGACTTCTTGATGAGGGGGATCGAACCACGTCCTTCCGGATGAACCGAGCACGCCTTTACCGCCTCGGCCAGGCAACCCCTGTCATAAGACATAAATGACTGAATTAGTTACATGAGAGTGTTTAAATCCTCTTTCGAAGCGATGTGGTCGCAAACCCAAGCCTCCAAGTTGGGCGTCCTTGGTGAATCACCTTTTACTATAACTTAGTTTGTAATAGCGAAAGCCATGTCTTTTCTATTTCGTGACAGGAAAAGAAAAGAGAAAACAATGCGTGATATGGAAGGATCTGATGATGTTCTTTCAAGAGCGAAACATGTCATTCTATTGTAATTAAGTTGTCTCTTTTTCAGGTATAATCCGTCATTATACAGGGTGGTTGGAAACAACGTGAACCCGGTATATGAGCGTTAGAGGGTTGGTCATACTGATGAATATTTAAAAATAATAATTTGATATTTCGCGCCGTTGACATTTTATGAGCTGCTGAAGTTAGCCAATCAGATCACTTCGCGGGCGAATTCAAATGGCGTTTGCGAGGCGGTGTTACTAAATCTCGACGAGACTTAAGACCGGCTTGTGAGCCATAGCGAGAAATCAACATCAAACACAAACAAACCTTGGCTTTCAATCAGTGTCACCGCAGCACACTTCGTATGATGCGATCCTATCAGCTCGGAGGTCCACATTCAAATCCCTCGCCTGACAAAGTTTCTTTCTTCGATTAGTGCTCTGAAGCCGGTTTCAAATCTCGTGCAAATTTAGCAACACCGCCTCGGAAAGGCCATTTAAATTCACCCGCGAAGTGATTTTATTGGCCAACTTCAACCGCTGATAAAATGACAATGGAGTGAGATACCAAATTATTTTTCAAATTATTCATTAGTATGACCAACACACTAACTCTCATACAGCCGGTAGACGTTCTTTCTGATCACCCTGTATGTTTGATTCTTCAGGTACTTTCTAAATTTTCTTCTTCTTGATTCAAATGGGCCTTCTTTGAACCAAGCTTGTTTAACTGTTGGGCTTTGACCTTTCCCCAGTATTCTAGCATTTCCTTCCGGTGGAACTCCTTTCTCTCATCTGTCCAGGGGGTCCTTTCTTCCGGGATTTTTCCCGAAATCCATGGACTTCTTTCAGGGCATGTCGTACAGACCGTCAATTTTAATGATCTGATATTCCTAATCCTTCAATGTCCTTCCGAGTTTATGTTAGCCAAGTGGAACGTAACTTCTTGTTCTGCCAGAAGATGAACAGGCGATTGGTCAGGCTTTTGGAAGACAATCTTACTATATGACCATATAAAGCTACTCTCCTTGTCCTAGCACAGTTAGAGAGCCTCACTATAAGTTCGTAGTGCTCGGAATTGTGCCGTCTACCTTCCTGTGAATTCTCCTCTCTCTGACTTCCACTTTCTCCATCAGACCTCTTCGGTTATGAAAGACACTCCATGGCATACACAGCTTCTGGTAGTATGACTGAGGTGTAGTGCTTTAGTTTCAAGTTGCGTGACAGGCATTTCTTGTTTTAAGTGTTCTTTGTTAGTCGATAGGCCAGCTCCAACGTGTTGACTCTCATTGATAATGATGCCATTTCTGATAAGTTGGATTCAATCCATTCGCCGAGATAAATTTCTACATTTTATTCACTTGTAAATTAGTTTTGACAGTCTGAGGAACTTAGCAGTCATAAATCTTACTGTAACACTCATACTCACTTTGCAATAGAGCCCTTTCCGCATTCATATTCCAATATACTGTTTACGAACTGGAAGAAAAACAGCAGCAGCTGCCGAGGTCTATCCTTTATTCACAGCTCCACTGTATCTGCACACAAAGTTGATCGATTTCTCAGACGGGCTTGCAGCTATTTAGCATCCCTGGTATTGAAGCTCCAATATATTCGTAGCCGTAGGCATTGTGCGAGAGGCTGACCCAGCCCACACAAATTCTCGTAGACCAAGTGCAAGACCGAGTCAGGCGAGACGAGGGGAGGTCACCACGTCGTGACGCGCGCGATCAATGCTGCATCCAAGACACGTGGGGCTTCACACGTGTACCTGGCAACACCAGTAAAATCGATGTCACTAGTCCTCCGCATTACATTCCTTTTCTCTCACCAATCTCGTATTTTAACTCACCGTCCCTTGGAAATGGGAGACCGCAGGCAGATTTCACTCTGTTCAGTTCTTCACTATCGAGTTTGGCAGCATGGATTTCGTTATTAAAATTTATAGCATTTTATTCACTTCTAAGAGTCCGGTCTTAATAGTAATAATAATAATAATAATAATAATAATAATAATAATAATAATAATAATAATAATAATAATAATAATAATAATAATAATAATAATAATAATCCGCTTCTGTGATGCAGTGGTTAGCGCGATTAGCTGCCACCCCCGGAGGTCCGGGTTCGATTCTCGGCTTTGCCACGAAATTTAAAAAGTGGTGCGAGGGCTGGAATCGGGTCCACTCAGCCACGAGAGGTCAACTGGGTAGCGATGAGTTCGATTCCCACCTCATCCATCCTCAAAGTGGTTTTCCGTGGTTTCCCACTTCTCCTCCAGGCAAATGCCGGGATGGTACCTAACGTAAGGGCACGGACACTTCCTTTCCTCTTCCTTGTCTATCCCTTCCAACCTCACCATCCTTTCAAAAGGCCCCTGTTCAGCATAGCACGTGCGGCCCCCTGGGCAAGGTACTGGTCTTCTCCTCCTTCCCAGTTGTATTCCCAGACCCAAAGTTTCAAGCTCCAGTACACTGCCCGTGAGGCAGTAGAGGTGGGATCCCTCGCTGAGTCCGAGGAGACAACCAACCCTGGAGGGTAAATTGATTAAGAAAGATAATCATAATAATAATAATAATAATAATAATAATAATAATAATAATAATAATAATAATAATAATAATAATAATTGTTACGGAGTTTTCCGTGGAAGTTAGAGGTGAAAGAAGGTGCTGGGATGAATAGGTCTCAACCTACGAAATTAAAGTTAATTTAAAATTTAACAAGGTTATATTTTCCTTTCAAAATCAATAAATAACAAATATAACAGGTACACAGTAGCTTAGCAACAAGTGAAGAATGTACAATTACCGAGGTTACAGGATTTGGGCTTCGAGACCCAGATTTACAATCCTTGAGCTATAAGCCCAACTTTACCCATATATACAAGATTCAACAAGGGGGAGAAAACCCCAATCATGCCCAGGAGCACTTGCTGCCAATTACACAGTAAAGCCTCCTCGAGGCACACAGAAAATCAACTTTTAAAAGAGAGCAACCCGCTCTCAAAGTTCAAGCCCATCAAAGGCCACACCAAACTCCACATTCAAGCTGTCCTCCTAGGACATAACCACAGGGGTAAAAATACCCAACCTACTGAGGCCGATTTAGTAAAGAAACAGGAAAATTACACGGCCCCACAATACCAACTTGAAAGGAGGCGTAACTAGCACTCCTAATACACTTTTAAAACCTACTTGGCACTAGGCCGCAAATACAAGGGCTAATCCCATACTAAAGAGGTGACTTATATAAGAAAACGATTTACATTACATTGGTAAGGGAAGAAACGGTTGAGAAAAATAAGGTCACCTCAAGGCAATAAGAGTGGGAGCTCGAGAGGGTTAGGCACTCTCTATCCCAATTTGTAGTTAAAGATACCGAATTTAAACCAAGTGTCTATTACATTTTAAAGGAAGGTCACATGATAAAGGTTTCGAACCTGCCCCGAGAGTTAAACTGCTGAGCTGGCAAGAAAATAAGTTATAAAACGGCCATTACCTGGTGGTTGAACTGCTGCCCGAAGAAAGAGGCGCTTCCCGCCCCCTGCTACATAATTACACAAAGAGAGATGTTACTGAAGTGGCCCGGAGACCCGAAAATCAGCAGTTTATATACCCTCGTGGAACATTCGAGACCTTTCATGAATGAGAACACCCGTCCACAAGCTTTTTATTGGACAGCCAAAAGATTACATGTCACAACTGGAGAAGAAGGCTAGGATTGGTGGAAAATTAATTACATAAATTTGCTATTGGCCAATTTCAAAACTGGCGGAAAGAAAGGATTAACATTGCCAACTTAAACAATGGCTAAAAGAAATTTAATAAAGAATAAACTTATAAATACTAAATTTCTTCAAGAAAAAGGTTCCTACACTTCGCACTAGAGTGCACAGTTGTAGTTCGTAAGTAGTGTCATCTAGAAGAGAATGTTCACACTACTTGCTACAGAGAAAACAACAATGAATCGAAATTGACATAGTTCAGAACACTTCAAAATTTACCAGTAGGGACATCTTCTGAAAAACTTGAGAATTAACATGGTCGTTAAAGTTCAGGCTTCCTCCAGTAGAGGAGTTTCAACTGGCGCAAAGTTTGAATTAGCGGCGTGGAGGTGTACCGCCCGGTACAATAATAATAATAATAATAATAATAATAATAATAATAATAATAATAATAATAATAATAATAATAATAATAATAATAATAATAATAAGAAGAAGAAGAAGAAGAAGAAGAAGAAGAAGAATGGATAATAATAATAATAATAATAATAATAATAATAATAATAATAATAACAACGCATATGGGAATACTTGTGCTTGTGGGGGGCTTGCCCTTCCTCCCCCTGCCGTCCACAATTTGTAGACATAATTTTTGGAAGATAAATAAATAAATAAATAAATAAATAAATAAATAAATAAATAAATAAATAAATAAATAAATAAATAAATAAATAAATACATGCATACATACATACATACATAAATAAATAAATAAATAAATCAATATTAGAATATACTGTAGCTAGGATACTAGAAAGTGGTTGTATTGTTTGCCCTGTTCGTATAATGCATAGTACTGAAGCAGTTAATGAAGCGAGTCCATATACACTACACTCAATCATACAGCAGGATTTTAATGCATCAAAGCAAAGCCATCTCTCTTAACTCAATGAAGGCCCATGGAGAAGAGGAATGTAGAGGCTTCCACTATTCGTAATCTCAGCACTAAGTAGGATAATTTAATTAGTGCAGCAGGCCAAATACTTCGATAATTGGCCTCTAAGACAGCACTTTTGAGACCTGCGTGAGCAATTAGATCAACCCGGAGGAGCTAATGTTATCTATAGGCTTGCCAGATCTTGTCATTGTGCCATTGAAGACATTCGGTATTTCTTCCACACAAAGGACGAATATGATCAACTCCTTCGAAACATAGATGCTGGCGGATCCTCTACGGTGACTTTAGAAGCTTTTTCCGCTGTGGTACTCACGTCACAGCAATGTTTTGTCATTCAAGTGGGAGTTCTTCAAGGATCCGTCATGTTACCATTCCTATTCATTTTGTGCATGTAATTTGTAATGAGGAGTTCCTTCATCTACCTCTCCCCACACCCAGTCCAGTGCAGGCCGAAATTCCACCCACCACGCCTACTGAGAAAGCAGCTGCAACCCTCGCAATAAAAAGTGGCAAAGCAACTAGACATGCTGATATTCCTCTTGAAGTTTCGGAAGCTGGTGAAGCAATGTGGGACTGAATTTCTTGCGGAACTCTTCGATACGTGCATGGGAAACATTGAGACCGGTGTCACCATATCAATGTGTAAAGGTAAATATGATGTTACTACCTGCGCCAAGTACCACCCAGTTCGTTTCCTCTGCCTCGCTATGAAAATCTTTGAGCGAGTGATTGTTGCACGCCTATGGTACAATGCTGCTGTCTCATCAAACCGGTGTGGCTGCTATTAAGGCTATGGAGCAACAGATGCTTTCCACGTTGTGTAACTGCTGGCAGAGAAGCACACTGAGGCAAGAGAAATGGTCCATATGACATTTATTTCTTTAGGAGAGGCATTTGACCGGATCCCCGATGAACTCATCTGGTATTTGCTTCGTACCCATGGTGTCCCCAGAGGAATATTTCCTCTACCGTGACTTTAGAAGCTCTAGAAGCTTTTTCCGTGGTACTCACGTCACAGCATTGTTTTGTCATTCAAGTGGGAGTTTTTCAAGGATCCGTCATGTTACTATTCCTATTCATTTTGTGCACGTTAACTGCGGACCATCAAACACCCCACCCACGCTCTTCTCTATGCAGATGATCATGTTATGGCTAGAAAGTCACGAGATAGGTTTAATGAATAGGTCATCCATGAAAAACGAAGCTGGAAACGTTTGGACTGCGGTTAAAACTCCCACAAACAGAACACATGGAGTGCAGCAACAAGACCGATAGCAAGATATTGGTCAAGGACGTCCCACTACCGAAGATATTTGCACTCCGTTACCGTAGCTCCAGTATTAAATCTCACAGTATCACACTCTTAGGCACTCAAGCATGATTTAATGCTGCCTGACAGAAGTGGTGCCAGATCACGGGCGTCCTTTGCAACTGCAATATCTCGCTTTGTTTCAAATCGAAATGTACCACACAGTTGGCCGCTCAGTAGTATTGTTTAGGACAATATGACAATGAGACACGAGTAAATGCTGCACGAAATAGAGATACGCATACATGGATGGGCACTGGCAATCACGCGACGAACGAGGTCAGGATTAATTTTAAAGTCGTTTCCATTCCGGACAAAATAAGAGAAGCGAGACAGATGTGGTATTGGCCCGTAGCTAGAGCTGACGCATAATTTATTGCGAAGTGGGTATAAACACTCAGCCCAGATGGACACCGGGCTCGAGCCGACCTGAAAAGCGGTGGATGGACTTCTTCATAGAGGATATGTGAGCTGCAGGTGTTCATCCTGCCTATATCGTATATCGGAAAAAATGGAAGGCAAGATAAAATAAGGGAGATACCACGTAAGATGGGAAGAATGTCTGGAAGGAATAGAGTCAACAATCTTCATCATCATCATTATCATCATCTTTATCTTTGATCAGCTGCCTCTGCCCACAGGAAATAATTTGGAAGACGTTTTTGGTGTAGGCCGAGTGAACCTTGGAGTTCAATGCCTCTTCAGAAGTGGAAATCTCATTTCTAAATTTATCGACTTCCTTACGGGGAATCAAATCGACGTCCTACTATATGCACCGAGCACGCCTTTACCACTTGAGATAATGAAAGCATTGATTTAAATTACTACTTAACATTTCCTTTTATGACTGAGGATTAAACAAATCTCAATTGGAATGTAGCAGAGTGCCTGCGATTCGAATCCAGGCCACTATATGTGGATTTTTGTAATGAAATTTCTCATCCACACAGTTCGGCTTCTACAGAAAACTGTAGGTGTCATGGTTATGTTCACGATATCAGCAGTCCGTTAGGAGCAACCATTCCCAAGTTACTTAACATACGTTAAGTACATGGGGCTGTTGACCAAGATGTTCCAAGCCTCTTACAAGAAATATTACCATTTTGATGTTTTTTGATCAATTATCTTTTACTAACTTACAACACTTTTTTCTCTCTACTCTCGCCTCTTTAAAATCTCTTGTAGCCATTATTTTGATTTGATAAACTAACGCTGCATTCTAACAAAAATTTAACTTCAGCGACATTCAACGAATGAATTTATGTGCAATTGTTGGGTCGTAGAAATTCCAGGAATGACCCGCGGAATACAAACCCTTACCCTCCATCCCTACTAAGTGAAATAACTGGTGCATGAAGCACTCGACCAGTACTCCATTCAGCTTCCTTTGTCAACGGAATTGTTGGCCATGCTAATAAAACAGCGTTGAGAAATACGGGCCACTGCACCGTTCTAGTTCGTTCCATAGGCACAAAATACAGGGTCCTACTATTTATCTAAACTAGTTTTAATCCTTCCTACTCCATAGAACAAATGTTCCCAACTTGTCTTTACCATCTCCAACATCAATTCGGTATCACTATTGAAAATATTACGTGTCCAGCTCCATGACTGAATGATCAGCGTCATGGCTTTCGGTTTAGAGGTCCTTGATTTTAATATCCCGCTGGTTCACAGATTTTTATTTGATTTTTTCAAAACTGGCTTTAGGTTGCACCGTCATAGATAGTTAATATGGCGACGATGGGATAGGAAAGGACTAGGAGTAGGAAGGAAGGGGCCATGACCTTCATTAAGGTACAGTCCCAGCATTTGTCTGGTGTGAAAATGGGAAGCCACGGAAAACCATCTTCAGGACTGCCGACAGTGGAGTTCGAACCCCCTATCTCCTAAACGCAACCTTCCGGCTTTATTTTATATGGCGTGGCTCAGACCTTGAAGCCTGACGTTATACCAGCCTTTATATATATATACATACTACAATGTAAAAGCTACAGAGTCTTAAGGATCCTAATAATATATAATTATGAAATTAGACTCAAATAAAACTTATGAACGGAATTTTCATTTCTGATAATTTCTCTAATGAAAGGAAAATTTCATTATATACTAACTTCTTAAGTTTATGTACTATTAACAACATCTCTTTCAAAATACTTTTCTATTTAGGTATACCTGTAATTACATCCGAAAGGGAATTCCAGGAGTACAGGCTATGCTTGCAGGTATGAATACATTACCTTAGTTTTACAATTGGCTTTACCTCGCACCAACACAGATAGGTCTTATGGTGACGATGGGATAGTAAATGGCTAGGAGTGGGAAGGTAGCGGCCGTGCCTTAGTTAAGGTACAGCTCTAGCATTTTCCTAGTGTGAAAATAGGAAACCACGGAAATCATCTTCAGGGTTGCTGACAATGGGGTTCTAACCCACTACTCCCGAATGCAAGCTGACAGATACGTGATCCAAACCGCACGGACACTTGGTCTGTCAATAATTATTAAGAATGAGAACAGTTGTGGTAAGAATATCAACAGACACGGTAGTGGTGGGGCAACGGCCCAGGGGACGACCAAGGACGGGATGAAGAATAGAGTGAACACTGCCATGCAGAATTCTAGTCTCATTGAGGATGATGCCTTCAACTAAGCTTGCCAGATCTCCCTTTTTTTCTTAATTTTCCGTATTTTAGCCGTGATTTTTCAAGCCTTCCATCTGAAATTTTTGGAGGTAGCAGACCAAGACATTATGAAGTCAACACGGACCCTCTACTAGCGAGACTGCAGTTATTGATAACTAAATCCACATGGGTGCCGCCAGGTGACAGCAGTTTACACATCAAAGTGATAAGTACATTCCCATGATATCTTAGCATAAAAATTAGTCGTGTCGCACTAAGATGTAAAATTTAACTTTGTAAACAAAATTTAGCAGCGTGCATTTTCACTTTTTATATAACGTATGCGACTTTCAATGGGTGAAGTTTTCCTTTGTTAGTTTCACTTTTCTTGTCTTCTGTGATTATTGGGTAATCACAAAGTTATTCCGTTAATTTGCATGAACTAGCGTATAAGGTCTCATAGCTTGTTATGTGTCTGAGTGAAACATTCGTACCGAGCTCGATAGCTGCAGTCGCTTAAGTGCGACCAGTATCCAGTAATCGGGAGATAGTGGGTTCGAGCCCCACTGTCGGCAGCCCTGAAGATGGTTTTCCGTGTTTTCCCATTTTCATACCAGGCAAATGCCGGGGCTGTACCTTAATTAAGGCCACGGACGCTTCCTTCCAATTCCTAGGCCTTTCCCATCCCATCGTCGCCGTAAGACATATCTGTCGGTGCGACGTAAAGCAAATAGCAAAAGAAACATTCGTAAGGGTGGACTTAGATAATTCGACGGACTTCATAAGCTGATATGGATCTTCTCAATTGTTCGGCTATAGATTGTTCAGATATTTCACAACTTTAATGCAAGAATACAGTTACTCTCACTTTAGTTTAAGTATGCTGACGAGTGGAGAAAAGAATGCTGACTGGAGGTGCGAACCAATGACCCTAGATAGATACACGAGTGAGTGACATATTTTATGTTAAGTCCCTGTCGTTAGGATTATCTCAGTGTGTTTGAATAACGTGGATGCTAGGTACACGTGTGTGAAAGTGGAGGGCAAATCGGATATGTGAGAATGTATAAGGCGATATGTTTGATAATAAAAATAATGAGATAAAGCAATATTGGAATTGGCTGAGGCATTGAGATAAAATTATATGCGAAGAGTGCCCATGGAGAGTCATATGCCCCGAGAACACGTGATCTTCGAATTAAATATTACGTGCTTGTGCCCGGATGAAATTGTATGCGTATACTCAGCTGTGTTGAAGCCAGGCTGTCCTCGAAATAAATTATTTATGACCTTAGAAGGGACGACAAGAGAAGGTGAATTCTAGACACTCAGCTGCTTGTCCCATTAGATATCTGTCGGCAGCCTGCACAAATCGCATAGAGTGTTTCCCATTTCTCGCTGTACTGAATATTCCCTCGTTAATATTTGTTTTGCCGTCGCAAGGCTGTGTGTCTCATTGAGCCGATAGGTGATGTACTCCTCCAATTGGTATATTTAAATAAAATCATAGTAGGGATTTTCAGATAGCACCTCGAATTCATGGTGGCGTGGTTTGATATCCGATTGGTACCTACGTCCTTGGATCGACACCAGGAGACCTGAAAAGGGTCACAGATTTCTGGAGAGCATTAAAGAGTGTGTCTTGTATATTGTATATTGTGTATTTACAGGGACAATACTCCACCATATTATGTGCTTATTATTTGTGTATTGTGCAAGTGTATGTTGATTTCTGTGGAATTATAGGGTAACCAACGTCGTGTGTCCATTTTGTAAATATTAGAATAAGTTATTACCCCTGAGAAACACGTATATTCGATAGTGTAACGATAATGTGATAATGTAGACCTTATTAGCGACAAGCGATGACATGATTTTCATGACTATATAATTACGCGGGAGTGAACTTTATAAATGTTTCAACACAACTATGATGAGGTAAAAATATTATTCCTCACGAGTTACCATCCTTCCTATATCATTTATGTTGTTATATTATAATGTAGTGGATACCCACGTGGTTTCAGTGTTAAGGTAATAGGACGGATTTCTGTAAATGTATAGTGAAAGTGTATATATGTAGTGTTAATGATTTCATTAGGGAAAGCCAGAATGAGATTCAGGAGTGATCAACGAACTGATAGAGACATTTAACGGCATTACCTATATGATAAAGTTCAGTGTTTATGTTTTAAAATTGCCACGCAGGCAATAATATGGCATTTATCGTGTGTGTAAATACTTCTATAAATGACTTTCTCAGTAATTAAAATTGTACTTTGGAATTGGGAACAATCCATTCTTATCATTTAGGAGATTAGCTTATTCCTCTTACAGTACCTCTACTTTCAATATATTTAGATTACTTGCCCACTTTATATTAACGAACAGGACCACTGACCCTTACGATCTCGAAGGTAGCCGTTATGCTGGTTGAAAGTAAGGAGGATGGAACTTTGATGCCCGGGTTTCTTTTTCCGAAGTTCTTCATCCGTATAATTTTCATCTGATGATATATTTGTGAAGTTTGATTTTATATTCAGCACTTTGTCGGGTCTGGGACGGATGCAATATCTCATTGTGATTTTTTAATTTCATGGAACGTTGGATCTAATTTTTGTAGCAGTATGAGACGGTTGATATGGAGACTTTAAAGTCACAACTGTTGATTATTTTTCTCCTCCCCTACTGACATTTTTAATTTGTTGACTTTAACATTTTACATCATGGCTAACGCACATTATCACCGTGTTAGCGTGGGCACTTTTCATTCAAAACACAACGGACAGTAAATCCATTTAATGCACACTTCAGAATTCAGCATGCTGTTGTAAACAAATTATCCGAGTGTCCAAATAACGTCTCTTGATGAATTTTCTCTTCCTTTGTGGTGATCAAACATTGACAGCTCATTCGCTACAGTACTTCATTAGGTGTTGCTGTTATGTACATGCCAAGAATAAACATACCAGCCAGTCTCTGTGTACGACTAAGTAAAGTGGGAATTCTTTGATCAACATGTTCTGTGTGCTTAGGACGTGGTCCATGTAAATAACGATTTAGGAAAACAGTGTTCGCCTCTGTGGTGTAGTGGTTAGTGTGATTAGCTGCCACCCCCGGAGGCCTGAGTTCGATTCCCGGCTCTGCTACGAAATTTGAGAAAACGGTACGAGGGCTGGAACGAGGTTCACTCAGCCTCGGAAGGTCCCCTGAGTAGAGGTAGGTTCAATTCCCTCCTCAGCCATCCTCGAAGTGGTTTTCCGTGGTTTCCCATTTCTCCTCAAGGCAAATGCTGGAAAGTTACCTAACTTAAGGCCACGGGCGCTTCCATCCCTCTTCCTTGTCTATCCCTTCCAGTCTTTCCACTCCCCGACAAGGCCCGTATTTAGCATAGCAGGTGAGGCCGCCTGGGCGAGGTACTAGTCATTCTCCCCAGTTGTATCCCCGACCCAATGTCTAACGCTCAAGGACACTGCACTTGAGGCGGTACAGGTGGAATCCCTCGCTGAGTCCGAGGTAAAAGCCATACCAGGAGGGTAAACAGATTAAGAAGAAGAAGGAAAACAGTTTGTCCCCACACTTCAAAAGGTTATCTCGTACATTTTTCTTATCAAGGATTAGATAAATATTTATTAATGTACAGTGGTATGAAGGGGACTAGAAAAGGGAAATGTCAAAATTCTCTGTTACAGTTAGTTGTATCAAAAAACTGTACATTGTAACATTTTTCACGAACTTCAAACAATCAATGATCTTCATTTAGGACTGTCGTCCAGGTGGCAGATTCTCATCAATTGTTTATCTAGGTCTTTCTGAAATGTTTTCAAAGAACTTGGAAATATGACGAACGTTTTCCTTGATAAATTATTCCAATTCCTTACCCCTCGTCCTATAAATGAATATTTCCGCCAATCTGTCCTACTGAATTCTAACTTTATCTTGATATTATGATCTTTCCTCAAGCTTAGTAGTCTACTAATGTCGTTCCACACTATCTCTCCACTAACCGCTCGGAACGTACCACTTAGTCGAGCAGCTCGTCTTCTTACTCCCAAGTCTTCCCATCTCAAATTTTTCAACATTTTCGTAACACTAATCTTTTGTCGGAAATAACCAAGGCCAAAAGGTGCTGTTTTCCTATGAATATATTCCAGTTATTGTATCAAGTAGACTTGGTGAGGGTATCCCATACACTAGAACCATACTCTAATTGGGTTTCTCTATCACATACCCACTTCCTCTCCCTCCTCTTCTCGTCCCCGAAGCACGGCAGTGGCTCTCTGGCATAGCAAATACGACGAGTTCATCAATTTGAATAGCGCGCCCGGAAGTAACTTAGTAACCTCATTTTGTCGAAAATCAAAAATTTTCTCCGCCAATCCGATTGCGCCATCATTCTGAACATAACACGAAGAGCATCACTGATTTTTTTGTCGGTATAGTTCTGACACACGTTGTAAAACGGGTGGTTCACCAGCCCCTTATATTTTCGAAGATAGGCAACCAAAAGAAGGCCAGCAACCTAAAGATCCTTTTAATTTATTTTTATAAACTCAAAATAACTTGAAATTCATCCTTATAGTCGATAGGGCTCTCCAGTACCTGCGTATCATCACTGTAAATTGATCCATGGGCCTAGTAAAGGAGAAACTACAATGCACAATTCCGCTCCAAATACTAAGGACCATTCTGCAAACATGTGATTTATTGCGCAGGTATCCGCAATACCATCGAATTATTAGGTTATGCCACGTGTTCAATTCACTTCACAGTACTTCCATGCATCTCCAGAAATATTTGTTCCATCTAAAACCTGTACCTAACCAAAGTTAAAGAAACTAAAATTTCCGATCATTTACGTCGCATTCTTCTTAACGGCATGCAATATAATAGCAAATATACACATGCACTCAGAATTTTAGTGAATAGAATTCACTATTCTATTCTAGATTTTTAGTGCTTAGACTATCATCGTCGAACATAGCTGATATGGGACTATTGTTCGATCGTCACGGTAACAAGTCAAGTGGCGATATCATTGTCTTCTGGATTGTTTTATGAGGTAAAATTACGTGATCATCAGTATGCAATGATCGGGAAGATAATTAGAGTAACCTACGAAATGAGAAGGAAAACGCGAAGGCCGGGCGAGTTGGACGTGCAGCTGTGAGCTCGCATCCGAGAACCCAACTAGCTTCCCACTTCTAGCCCTTTCCTATCCCATCGTTGCCAGAAGACCTATCAGTGTCAGTGCGACGTTAAGCCAATTGTAAGAAAAAGAACATTTAAGGCCTAGTATCGTAAACCATGTGGGTAAGTGGTGTCCGTGGGCCTTTTGACCCCCTGTCGTAAGGATCAATTCTGAAAAACTTTGTGCGAATCTTTATTACAGGACCACCTCAAATAATAGTTGAGGTGATCACCGAGAAAAGGTCACTCAGTCCTGGTTAGCGCTCACAATTCATCTTTTCGTATTTATTTTTAGTACCATGAATGTTTTATTCTGAGATCTTTTCTGTCACTTCCATACTACAAATTTTACACTCACAGTGCTGCACGTATATATTATCAATCTTCATCTCTTAGACTTTCATTAGAACTTCAGAACGCATGCTACATAAGAGGTGCGGCAATTCAATGTACGCTACAGGCGCTATGACTCAACTGTCAATGCTAGTAGCCATCCTTCACTAATAGGAATTCCTCCCTTATAGCACCGTCGCTAATGGCACTGCACCCTAAAAGCAGCCCGGTTAAAAGCTCGGCAGTAACAGGTAGAGAGACAAGACGTACGCCTGAGAAAATATAAAAACCATGTGCTCCTTTCTCCATAAGGGTAAAGGCGCATTCTGTTCAAGGAGCATGCGGCGACTAACAGATGGGTAAAAATGCCGAGAGATTATTCAGCATTGAATAGAAGGATTCTCTCAAAACCATTGCCAAAGTCTATTTAGTCAGAGAGCCCTGAAAACGAGAACCCCCCGTCACGCTTGGTACAGTGGTACAATAATTCTTACACATATTCTGGGTACTTACAAACACGGCGAAGCCGGCATCACCGTATTCGAACCATGATTGCCGATGACTTCAGGGAACGTCATCACAAAATATCCGAGGAAGTAAATGGACATACCTTCAATGGACCATCTTAGTGTATAGATATGATAACCGTTCGAAGAAACTCGTTTAATGAGTTTATAATTGATATTACTATTAGAACTGAAACCTCTGAAACACAACCAATGGATGTTCATAAAAAATAAGAAACGAAAATTCAGTACTATAAAGAAAAGTATAAGTTACCAGATATAGAAGCAGAGGTCCTCAGGGTTGGAGTTAGAACACCAATAACAGCTACATTTTCAGTTCTGTGAGTTATTCCTTTTAGGTAACAAATTCATCAACAGTGTTGCCATGGTAACCGTAAAGAGTTCAATTGCGCTTTTCAGGAAGGATTTCTATAACATATATGAATGACATTTGGCATAACTGACATTTCTCAGCGAAAACACACTGATCTCCCACCATTTCAACTATAAGGACTCATGTTAGGAACTCTTTTTCTATTGTGCAGCTGCTAGTTGGAGGAAGCTGAATCGGCTGAAAAGAGAATAACCTCGACGCTACGCGGAACAGAGCAGTTATCTCTATATCAAGCCAATTTGTCCATAGGTATTAACGTAGTATTCAGTTTTGTTGTAGACTGACTGAACTTCAGCGCTATGTGGTACGTAGAATTCCCGAGCATCCTGGCATGTAATGGAATCGATGCCCCTCCGGTTGTATCTCGGCGAGGAAGTCACTCTTGACTAATTAAAATGTATATCAAAGTCTGTCAACAAAGAATTAAGACAGTTAGTTCACCTTCTAATTTTGATGGCGAATAGAAGTGATATATATTTCATTTTTAATTAACCCTAAGATTGAATTCTCCTTTCTCCATGTTTCCAATGAAGGCAATTTCTATGGAAGGAGGGAAGAACACAAGTTGTCTGCGTAGTTAGCATTTAAATGAACAAGTCAATGGAGGATTATTATACAAATGGGTATTCAAGAAAAATGAAGAATGCTTTAAAATTATAAAAACCTTATAGAAATAAGGTACCACTCTGAATATTGAATCTCTTGTTACCAATCTTCCTGTATTGAGCAAAATGGAGAACTGATGACCCTTCATATGAATAAATTAGCTGCACTCGAAGTTCAACTTGATCTGGATATTGTTGTAATGATTTGAAACGCCATACCTGCCGTTAACCTGCATCATATCCATACCACGTGATTCAAAAGGCTGCGCAGAGATTGTCGTAACCCATAGATATTTATATTGTTACGTGCCAGCCATGCCGTAGCCCCTTTCGGTACTTCTTGGAATGGACTAATGAGTCAGCCAAAAGGGATGCTCCCAGCCGGCCTGGAGGGAATGGCTGGCATTTCCGTGTATTATTCTCGTCGGCTGGCTTACCTGTGAGTTTCTTGGAGGTTCAACGGGAATGTTGCTCCTTTAGCTACCTCCCAAATGTTCTGGTTCACATCACCCGAGCTATAAAAAGGGAGGCTAGCCGCGGACAGTCGGTCAGAGTTGGATTTGGAGTCAGTGTTGGACTCCATGGTGGAGTCTGTGTGAGACTCAGTGTGTTGGCTGTCGCTAGTGTCCCACTGACGTCTGAACGAGGAGCTGTAGTTGGTATCGGAGTGTCCAGAGAGTGGCTGGACTGAAGACGCGTGCGCGACGGAAGACTGTTTACCACCTGAGAGTATTGTGTGTTTGTGTATTTCTGTGGACTGAGGATCGCCGCGAGTCAGCGAGGGAAGCCAGTATCGTAAGTGTGAGGGCAAATGGACCTGTGTTAATATTCGCTGTTGTATCATCCTGCTGTTGAATACTATTGTGCTGTTGCTGTTTAGTGTTTAGTGCATGTGATTGTGTGAATTACTGGACAGTCTCCGGAGTCGAACCGAGCAACAGTCATCGTGCGTTGTGTAGCCCTTAAGGCCTCTACACACGACCCAATCTGCTGGGCCCGATCTGCAGGCTAGTTGGCGCGGTAAATTGGGTGCTGTTCTACACACGACCCAATCTGCTGGGCCCGATCTGCAGGCTAGTTGGCGCGGTAAATCGGGTGCTGTTCTACACACGACCCAATCTGCTGGGCCCGATCTGCAGTAGGCTGGCTCGCTCTGGCCTGGAAAAGCGTGATCATGACTCCTTCATTTTCTAAATTTCAAAAAATAGGAATTGCATTGACTTTGTTGTCATTGAAGTCGATACGAAAGAGAAAATATTGGGCTAAAAGGTGGTTATTACCGAGAAAGAAATTGTCATACAAATATTATGAAAACTAGAATCATTCGATTTTAGAAATTTTCTGCGAATGGATATCGACACTTTCAATGATCTGCTCTACCTGGTGGCGCCTTTAATAAAGAAACAAGACAGTATAATGGGGGAAAGTGTGAGTGTTCCAGAGCGATTAATCGTGACTAAGATTTTTAGCTACTTGAGCGAATTACAGAGATTAGCAATTTAGTGCAGCCGTGTCACCACAGCTTTGCCCGGCTCCATGGCTAAATGGTTAGCGTGCTGGTCTTTCCTCACAGGGGTTCGATTCACGGCAGGGACTGGAATTTTAACCATTATTGGTTAATTTCCCTTGCACGGGGGCTGGGTGTATGTGTTGTGTTCATCATCATTTCATCCTCATCACGACGCGCAGGTCACCCGCGGGAGTCAAATCAAAAGACCTGCACCTGGCGAGCCGAACCCTTCCTGGGATCTCCCGGCACTAAAAGCTATGTGCTATTTCATTTGATTTTACCACAGCTTTTGTCTAAAATCATTCCATAAATATTTTGCGCTATTTTCAATAGTCTGAAGGGATACATAAAAGTAAGTGATTAAAATATATATTTCTTTAATGTAAGAGTATTTATTTCTGAAATTACGTATGAGTAGAAAATACGAGAAGAAGCTAACCTAAAATTATAAACTAAATTAATCTAAACTATATTATTGTATATAGTGAACTACTAATCTGACTGAATCTGCTCACTGCCATCTGACACACGTCACACGTGCTAGGTGTCAACGAGGCAACTGAAAGAACTTATAGCTTATCGGCCGACTTCCGGAGTGTAAGTTGGGAGATTGTGTGGTCGGCCCGACCAACCACCCGACATGAGTTTTGTCGGCCAATCTGGTCCCAACAAACCTACACACCACCCAATCTGCAGGGACCCTGCAGATCGGGCCCAGCAGATTGGGTCGTGTGTAGCGGCCTTTAGCCTTGTGTTCAAATCCAGCGGTCTACACACAGCTGCTGTGTGAGGTGACCGGACTTGGGGAAGTGAAAGTAAGGATTAGCCGTACCCAAGTAATAGCAAGGGGTCGGACTGCCTGCTGTGCCATAAGGAAGAGAGACTTGTGATTAGACAGTAATTAGTAAGTGTGGCCATTCATGGTTAATTAGAATTGTGTGTGTATATGTGTGTGTATTTATTGGGTCATCCTGGAATAAATTAGAGTAATTAAATAGACGGAGTTTTATGCGTAACAATATATAGATGATTTATTTTTATTGGCAAAGTTCACTTGTCTTCGTCTTACACATAACGCGTGTATACATACGTAGTATGAAAAACTAAAGCTAACTACTATAATACGCTGCTATCTCATTGTACATAAATATACAGAAAATATACATATAAAATATTTAAATATACAACACAATATAGCAAATGAACGGGCATTCTACTTCCTAAATTGAATGATACAATAACACTTACAACAACAACAACAACAACAACAATAATAATAATAATAATAATAATAATCATAAGAAGAAGAAGAAGAATTGCAAAGCTTCCTACGTAGCCGTATTGTTCTACGAACTCATTCCATGGACATTTCAGCACAATCTTTTAAAGCTGCTGTGGTTGATTATTTCTTTGACCTCCTACGGCTGGCCACAACAGCGAAGGAATTGTTGAAGATTTATGCTGAGGAATAGCGAGTAGTGTCATGTTGAGCGCTCTGATATTTTCTCATAGTGTTCAGGAAGGGTAGTGGCTTTACGTCGCACCGACATAGATAGGTCTTATGGCGACGATGTGATAGGAAGGGCCTAGAAGTTGGAAGGAAGCAGCCGTGGCCTTAATTAAGGTACAGCCGCAGCATTTGCCTGGTGTGAAAGTGGAAAACCACGGAAAATCATCTTCAGGGCTTTCGACAGTGGGATTCGAACCCACTATCTCCCGGATGCAAGCTCACAACCGCGCGCCCCTATCTACACGACCAACTCGCCCGGTGTATTCAGGAAGGCTGTGATACACAGATAGATTGGGAATTGCAAGGCAAGGATTCGGTTCACATAAGGCGAGGTAAGTAGCGTACGCTCGATCCAAGTTCAAAGTAAGATTGGGGGTGGGGTTTCGAATTACAAGAACTTTCGTATAGGAACTTATAGTCTCTAAGACAAACACCTGCGCAAGGGAAATGTATGGGAATGTTAGGAACGATATAATGAACTATTTACTTTATTATTTTTTCAAAATGCCCTATATTCCTAAACAATCTTCTTCTTCTTCGTGATACTTATCCGAATTTCCAGGGGAGGGCGTTAAACGTAAAAGTATTAAAAAACGATCGACATGACTCTCGATTCCATATTTTCCGTGCTCGCTGAGACGATCTGTGACACTCTGGATGCCGATTTGCCAAAGAACTGCCCCCACAGGTCTCAGAACGAGCCCCTCGTAGTGGAATGTGCCAGCTTCTCTGTGATGTCTCCAGAAACCTCTAGACAATTGAGGGCTGTTTTTTTGGGGGGGGGGGTTATCCAGCTTCTGGCCTCTTCTGGAACCACTGACCTCCCTATTTAAGGCGGCCCAGAGTAGTCAGATTGCAGCAGCAATGAGTACAGTCAGTTTAGTCTGAGATTGAGTACTGTTGAGAATTGACACTCTCGAGCACTGGGCAGTGGCAGTTCGAGTTGAAGTTCAGTCTGAATTGAGCAGGCAGACTGTGCGTAAATCGCTGTAGGTGGTCTGCCTGTCTGTCTGAGGAATTGAGTCTCTCGGTCCAGCTGCTGTGAAGTGTGCGTTGTATTTGGTGCAACGTGGGAGAGTTCAAAAATACCTGACGGGATAGTGAACGAAATCTGTTTGGAGTGAATGGAGAATGTACGTCATAGGGAACTGTGAGATTGTTGTTCGTGGGTTGTGAACTGAGTGGCTGCAATAGCCAGAATATTTGAGGAACTGATTTCGACCATAAGTATCAGTTGTGAAAGAGTGCGTAGTGAGGTTGTTTGAGCTTGTGTCAGAGAAAATAACCAGTATGAGTGAGCAGAGGGAGTAAAGAGAGAGTGCGAACTGCTGTAATTGTGTGTCTGTAGTAGTGTAAGTAATGTTTAGTTAGTCAATAAACCTTAGAGTAAATTATACCAGTTGTGAGTTCATTTACCCACCTTCATGTTACCTCTTTCTTCTTCTTCTTTTCCTTTTATTATTCTTCTTCTTATTAGCTGTCCCCGTGGTGGAGGGTTAGCGAGCCTCGCTCTTACCTGGAGGCCCCGTGTTCACTTCCCAGCCAGATCAGGTTTTTCACCTGTATCTGAGGACTGGTACGAGGTCCACTCAGCGTACGTGATCCGACGGTCAGATTGCAGCTCCTGCCTGGAAAAACCAGGAAATAACGACCAAGAAGTTTCGTCGTGCCGACCACACAACATCTCTTAATCTGCAGGCTTTCGGGCTGAGCAGCGGTCGCTTTGTAGGCCAAGGTTCTTCGGGGCTGTTGCGCAATGGGTTTTATTATTATTATTATTATTATTATTATTATTATTATTATTACAAACGTATATTCACTTTATACACATCCATTCATCTTCCCGTGAAGTTATTTAGAAAATATTCATACCAAGACTGTAGATCTAAGGGAGGAAATTATAATTGGCAGGAATTGTAAAATTACTGCGGAACTCTTTCAAATAATTCACCCTGAATCACAACGCTAGTTCCATATTTAGCTTGGAAATACGCTACAGCAAATACACGGACGTAAAGTATGTTCCATTTCTACGAGTCTGAATGGCCCAGTAATTTAGTTTCCTCTTCACACAATTATCGTGAAGAGCGAGTCGATTTCCTCCTCGGAGCAGAGTAATTCCCTTAATTCTAGATATCCAGGGTAAACATAAAGCCGATATAGCTCTCGTCTTACATAATGCAGATTGCAAGCTTCCCATAGAGATAGTGTATTGGAGTGTGGGATAGAAGGGACTATTGAACAACAGAACTGAAGCTTCTCGCTAATAAAAGCATTGAAACATTCGATTTCTTTCCCACAGACACAGCTGGCTAGAGACCGGATAGGAGTCATTATAGATTGCCTATGATTTGAAATAAGATGGTTTCCTAACATTTGCAAAAAAAATCGCGTTCAGGGTAGCTGCTGGTTTATGCAAGAGCTGTCCAACGCTAAGCAAGTACGAAGTGCGAACAGAGTGCGACACAGTTATATCGCACGTTCGAAACGTTTCCGAGTCATTTAGGGTATTCTCCATTCTATGCGACAGACGGGGAACACGCTGGCCGTAAGGTGGTGATTGACCCAGTTTGATCGAAGAGTACTATCTCAGTGTTATAGTCGATGTGTGGTAATATCCAAAACTCACCAAAATAGCGAGGATGTGAAGACACTTCGGATGTAAAGGAGAGGGCATATTAGTCTCTGGTAGGACCTCAACTAGAGTATGGTTCCAGTGTATGGGAACCTCACTAGGATTACTCGATTTCGGAACTGGAAAAGGTCCAAAGAAAAGCAGCTCGATTTGTTCTGGGTGATTTCCGACAAAATAGTAGTGTTACGGAACTGTTGCAAAGGTTGGGCTGGGAAGACTTGGGAGAAAGGAGATAAACTGCTCGACTAAGTGGTATGTTCCAAGCCGTCAGTAGAGAGATTGCGTGGATTGGCATTCGTAGATGAATAAGTTTGAGTGGTGTTTTTAAAAGTAGGAAAGATCACAATATGAAGACAAAGTTGGAATTCAAGAGGTCGAATTGGGTCAAATATTCGTTTAGAGGAAGGGGAGTTAGGAATAGGAAAAATTTACCAAGAGAGAAGTTCAACAAATTTCTAAATCTTTGCAATTATTTAATAAAAGGCTAGGAAAACAACAGATAAGAAATCTGCCACCTGGGAGACTGCCCTAAACGCAGATCAATGTCATCGATTGTCCGGCTCCACGGCTAAATGGTTAGCGTGCTGGCCTTTGGTCCCAGCGGTCCAGGGTTCGATTCCAGGCAGGGTCGTGAATTTTAACCATAATTGTTTAATTCCGTTGGCACTGGGGCTGGGTGCACGTGTCTTCTTCATCATCACTAAATCCTCATCATGACGCGCAGGTCACCTACGGGAGTCAAATCAAAAGACCTGTATCTGGAGAGCCGAACTTGTCCTCGGACACTCCCTGCCCTAAAAGCCATATGCCATTTTAATTTCAATGCCTTGATTGATTGATTGATTGATTGATTGAATCCTTTAAAATAAACTTGGAATTACAGTTTTCCTTTACATGGGAAGAGAACAATATTCTAAATATTTTTTATAACATCGGACTACCGTCGGTCACCGAAAATATACAATAAAGCTCCATACCACTGTAATACTGTCCACGAAGGTGAGTACGACAGTTTAGAAGGCGAAGAACTCTAAACAACTCTACTCTAACAATTGACCGTATTCGGCAATTCGATTCTGATGCAAGTTTTAATTTTGACACAGTGTATTAATGTTTATTATGTATGGCCATCAATTCAATATTATTCAATTGTGTGTCAATTTTCTTCTTCTTTATTTGACTTCGTCCTAGAATCTTGGCGATTAGCATCATTATCTGTTTCTTATCCGTAGTTGTTCTTCATAATGAAACTGTATTAAACACAAACCATTGGATTAAGTTACTGAGTCACGATATTCTTCGCCACAGAGGACCACGTCTTCCATCAATTTTTACTTGGAGTACTGTTTGTATTTACCGTTTCTCATCATATAACAAAAATATTGAAGTTTTCTTCTCCTGATAGTATTGAAAATTTCACATAGTTTGTTCCTACGATGCAAATGTTCTACACGGGTAATTTTGGTTGTCCAAGGTATTTTGAGTATCATATGGTATGTTCACGCTTTACATGCCTCCAATGTACTGCGCAAGGTCTCAATTAGTGTCCAAGCTTAGCCATATATAGCAGAATACTAAATACTATACTCTTGGAGCATTGCCATATGGGTGCAATACGTAACACTAAAGTAGTCGAGTGCGATGTTTATAGGACAGGTCACGATTTGTCAATTTTCTTCTCATTTTCTAAAAAAGAAGTTTCAGATTACTCAATTCTGCATCAGATCTCGTAAGAGAAATCTCAGTCATAATTTATGTGATATCCTAAGTATTTAAATAGTGCCAGTTTCTCAATCCTATCATTGCCGATCTCGAAACTGCGTCGTATACCATCCCCTTTCCTACTGGAAACAGCTCACTTTGTCTTATACACTTTCAGTCTCAACCCCATGATATTTTTGGCTTCATTAAGAATGGAGAGCAATTCTTGTAGATCCTGAAGACTAGTTACAAGTAGGACACTTACTATCACTTTCAGTAAGAGGTTCAAACAAAACTTTGATAACATATAATCACTTCACACTAAAGGAAAAATCTTGTCACACCGTGTTCAAGTTCGTTGGCATTAGTCAGAATATTCATCACTTGAAGGACTAAATAGCAGGTCCTGACGTAATATTCTCAGGCCTCTGGGGTGGCTGGATTGGGCACCGATATTAAAATATACAGCGCCGGGAACTTGATGTAGCCAACTGAGGAATTTCTTCGCTGTTAATCGAGTGTAATGAATGAATTGGTGAAAACCCCGTTCCTTGTGCAGTTTCTAGTTACATAAAAACCAGGGCACACTAGTAATTACCTGTAAAATTGCATTCCTCATGGTCTGGAGACGTTTCTGTTGACTGTGCGATGCTGCCCTCCATACATAGAAGGCATTTGTTGTGATTTGGCGCAAGAGAGATTTTTTTATAATATCAAACCATTGCGAGTGATATTTTCCCTATCAGTAAGGGTTACAGTTTGGGAAGACAAGCCAGTACCAGAATGTCAAGTCTTGTAATATGAGCATGCCAGGTTCAGAAGCATGTCTAGATAACCCCGAGGTATTTTACACGAGTCACCGAGGATAACCAGCAAACGCTTTCATTGTCCAGTTGAACAGGTGATATAGGGTCACGCAGTGTGAATATCTTCGATTCTGTCTTTGTGGCATTAAGGGAGAGGCACCACTTCGTGAACCAAGTCCTCAACTGATCTAAAGACGTTTCTAATGTGTTCGCAGTCTCTTGCAGTTTACGGTGGGGAATAAAGATTAATGCATCATCGGCGTATATTGCAGCGCAACTGTGTGATGAATCAGGAATATCCGAATTGAAAATGTTGAATGGAATTGCAGATACAATTTATCCCTGTGGTACTGCTTCTGCAGTTCTTCGGGGTGTTGAAGTAGTACTACCAATACGGACGACAAACTGTCAAGAAACTTTTGATAATGGTGATGATATAGTGAGGAAGGCCAGTGTGGCATTGTTTTAAGATCAAGCCATCATGCCATACAGTATCTAAGATGTAGGCTATATCCAGGTACAGTAACGCCTCTGATATGCGGATTAATGTGGCGCTGGATAGTCCGGATAATACAAAATCCTGATAACAAAGATTACCATTAAAGTACTGCCGAATTCATACAATGAACCTATAAAGCTCCATTTTCTAAGCAAGTAGGCCTTTTATAACTTTACACACTATATATTAACAAAAAAGCAAAGCAAAGTCACCTCCTTACAGGCCATGAAGTCCCTTGGAGAGGTGGAAGGTAAAGGCTTCCACCATTGTTAACCTCGGCACTTGATGCGGTAGAGTGGTTAGCTCTAGGCCTGGCCGCCTTTGCCCCCAGGAATTAACCTGGTACTCATTTTTGGTGTAGGCTGACTATATATTAACATCAGTCATATTTTATACTGTGCTTAAATTCAGTACTACAAGTAAAATGTAGAAAGCAAATATAAAATTAAATAGAAACTGGAGTCCATTTTCTTTTACTCAGTTTTATTTTTCAAGAAGTTTCTTTTCGTAGTTTGTAAACCGCTGCAGTATTTCTTTCTTTTTCCGGCCATGTTTTCGATTGTAACACTAATCAAAATGACACAAACTGTGTACTTTAATTTTATCCAGAAAATCATTACCACAATAAGAATAAATATTGTACTGTAACGCTCATGCCGAAGAACACAGCCACCACCATTCAAAATTTGAAAATTCCGTTTTATGGCGTAGAACATATTTTATTACAGATCGTAAGAGTTTCTCTGCAAATTATAAAGTTGAATTTATACCAGAAATCGTAATCTCAGGCTGACGATGAATTTTCTCGCAAAAATTGTTAAGTATAATTTAATTATTATAATTATATAGGCCCTACGTTATGAGTTCCGGATTTTTTTAGTTCCCCTCACAGGAAGATGCATGATTTATTTCTAGTAAACTCTACTACTATGATGGTTGTGTATTCTTTGTGTTCGTAACCAGCAATAATTGTTGCAATGACTTACGGAAGTTGAACTCTTGTAAGATATTATGAATAAAATAATGATATATTCTCGGATTATTAATTTTGTCGAGCAGATTTGACAAGGTTGCAACAAGACTAACGGCACCATAGTTTTAAGGATTGTTGGATAGTTTGTTGTGCTTACGGAAATCTATAACTTCTGCCAATTTACGGAGTGTAAGGAAGTGTTGAAGTAGGGGCGCTACATTGGGGTTGACACATTAACGAGGTTGTAAAAAGAGGTCGCAGATCTATTCACAAGGTTGTGAAGTTATTTATACGTTGTGATCATAAGAAAATGGCGTATAAATCGCTATTGAAACCCCAATTCCAATATGGATCCAGTGTATGGGACCCTCACCAATATTACTTGATTCTAGAACTGGAAAAGCAGCAAGATTTATCATGATGATTTACGATTATCAAGGAGTGTTACGAAAATGTTGCAAATATTAGGCTGGGAAGATACTGGAGTAAGGAGACAAGCTGCTCGATTAAGCGTATGTTCCGAGCTGTAAGGAGGCTGATGATGCTTGTTGTTAAAAGGGACCTAACATCTAGGTCATCGGCCAACAGGCTGTAAATAGGGAGATGGAGGTGAATTACACTGAAGAAAATGGAAATTGCAACACCCAGAAGGAGTGGTGCTACATAGCTGCAATTCTGCAATTGAACATGCAGGACGAGTGTTCGGTTGTGATTCGATGATTAGCTTTCAGGTCCCTCTGACTGCAAGTTTGGACGACAATCAATACAGGATGTGCCCACCGCGAGCTGCAATAAATTGATGAATTCGTCATGGAGTCAATAAGGCCCTGGATCGCTTCCTGAGGAATTGTGGCCCACGCTTGCTGCACTGCACGGGTCAGTTGTTCCAGAGTTGTGGGTGGTTGAGGACGGTCGCCAATTGTCGACCCATCATGTCCCACACGTGCTCAATAGGACTTAGGTCCGGGGATCTGGCGGGTTGTGGAGAGCTTCTCTGGAGATGCGTGCAGTGTCCTGCTGAAACATCCCATTAGCATTGTTCGCCGTCACAGGGACAACCACTGGATTGAGTACCCTATGAACGTACTGTCGAGCAGTCATAGTGCCCTCAACAAGCACTAATTGTGATTTCACATTAAAGCCAATAGCTCCCAGACCATAATACTTGGTGTTGGCCCTGTGTGCCTCTCGACAATAAAATCTGGGCGGCCCCTCTCCCCGGTACGTCGGCGCACACGATTCCGGCGATCACTGCGGGCAAGACAGAAGCGCGATTCATCACTAAAGACGACCCTATGCCATTCGTCGACCCACGTCGATCTTTCTCGACACCAGGCCAGCCTTACACGTCGCTGTTGTGGGGTCAATGGAGGACCTTCTTCAGGGACACTGGCTCGTAAGCCAGCTGCACGCAGGCGATTACCAACTGTTTGTTGTGTAACGTGGGGTGCCACAGCTGCTCGAATTTGCGCTGCTGATGCATGGGGTTCCATCCGGGCCATCCGAATGATGCGGCGATCCTCTCTCACAGTTGTCTGTCGCGCTGGGCCTGTGCCAGGTATACGAGTCTGGGTACCTTCATTTGACCACTGCTGCCATACACGTTGTACCGTAGATGCCTATCGGCCAACACGTGCAGTGACAGTCCTTAGGGATAATCCAGCCTCACACAGCCCAATTATCCGAGCCCTCTCAAACGGCGACAGTTGTTGATAGCGTGCTCTTCTCTGTCGTCGAGGCATGTTTGACGGGGAACACTTCACTACACAGACTGCAAGTCAACTACGCTACACTGGAGTTGATTCTCCCGCGAACAATCACGTGGGGAGACCTGTAGCAACAATCCAATGGGATTGAAACTTTGATCGTTTGCATACCTACATGGCATCGTTCCATATCTTGAAAATCAACACAAACGACGAATGCCATCATGGTTCTGCAATTTCCATTTTCTTAAGCGCATATTCATAGACGAATGAGGTAAGTTGGAAGGATCATAATATGAAGATTAAGTTGGAATTCAAGAGGATAGATTGGGTGAAGTATTCGTTTATAGGAAGATAAATTTGGGAGTGGAATAATTAACCACCTTCTTTGAAATCATTTAAGAAATTGCTAAGTACACAAATTTTAGCGAATCTACCACTTTAACAACAGCCTTAAATGCAGATCAGTGGTGACTGACTGATTGATTGGCTGGTTGTTGATTGATCTCAGATATTATTCAATTATTGATTGATTGATTGATTGATTGATTGATTGATTGATTGATTGATTGATTGATTGATTGATTGATTGATTGATTGATTGATTACTTCTTTGTCACAAAATATTTTACAAAGAACTTGGGGATGGGGGTAAGACTGTGATTCAAGTGATAACACAAGGGTGGGCAGTCCTAAAAGTTTCATGCAGTTATTTTGAAATCTGTTGAAGTTTTAATTTACACAGTTTAAAAAACAATTATCTTAAGAAAACATGACTGGCTGAAGTTGATTTAAATGCTCATCGTCCCTGATAAAAAGAAGGCATTTTTTAATTCTTAATTTGTCAGTTATATATATATATATATATATATATATATATGAACGTTTTACGTTGATTTGAAAAGGAAAATTTAGTTTGTTTCAGTTTAATATGGTGCAAATAAAACAGACATTTTCTTTTACTCTGAAAAAATGCTTGATACTACTTTCCCCGCACTATACGAAAGATGGGAACTTACGCTAGTGAATAACAAACTTTTTTCTTGTTTGAATTAGACAGCAATTCATTTGAGATGCTTTAATTTGAGATTTTGGCACCAGACTGGTCGCATAATTCATGCATAGGATGACATCAATAATTGGCGAGTAGTAGTTAATTATAGTTAAACGTATTACAATATGAATTAGTACTAATCCCTAGTCTGATTTGAAATGTAGGCAAATCTCACTATACATTAACTCAATTATATATTAACATACGTGACTGTACACCGATTGTATTACAGTGGTTTGAACTGTGCCATAGGCAAGCATATTTCAGTAACATGGTGGCAAGCAGGCATTCAATCGAAAAATTAACTTAATCCCTTTGTGCGGCAATGTTTATCTGACTGAAGAGAGCTTCATTTATTTCATTATTGTTACTACAGTATAGTCGGTATGAATGTGGATTATGAGTAATCCACGAAACTGTATCCTGGAAAACCGGCTTAAATCTGTGAGACTAACTTTATTGACTAAATGATTGTGCACCATAATATGAAATCTGGTGATTAAAATCGACATTATTAACTGGAGAGACTGTGAGAATGATCAATCTTGAATTATGAAGAGAAAAATTTGAGGATTTTTAAAGTAATTGGCATCCGACGCTCTATGATCTGATTTAAGTGTGATTTCTTGAAGATTGCCTTTTTTTCTTGGCAGATCATCTGCATAATTCAATTACTGTGACATGGTTTAAGATAAGTCAGCTGTGTATAAGGTGAAAATGAGACGAGTTAATACAGAGCCCTGAGGAAATCCATCATTTAGTTTTCAAGCTTTTTGCTTTTATTTTTTTCATGTTACGAGAAGATGTGGGTGTATCTATAGTAGACCATGTTGCTAACGAGCGTTGTGAGTTAGAGACAGGTAAAGGCGGATATAAAATTAAGTAGGAGACGTTACAAAACGGTATCATAAGCGCCTAAGAAATTTTAAAAGGATAGTCGTGTATATCATGCGATTCCCCAAACTAGTTTCTACAGGGTGACCCAGAAATCCGTTAACATTTGACGAGGCAATACTTCCGTGGAATATTGGATCTAAAGAGTACTAATTGACACACATGATTGACATGACATGGGGTTTTATTGACACAAAAATTAAGTACACAAAATGACCAACAGATGGCGCTGGACAGCAACACGTCAGGTACAAATGGTCACACATGCTTGACATGACGTGGGGTTTTATTGACACCAACAAGGAGTGCACAAACAGGCCAACAGATGGCGCTGGACAGAAACACGTCAGTGATGCCGCATGAGACCCGTGGACAGTAACAAAGGAACTGTAGTGAGAGAGGGCGTCAGATGCGTCAGCTATCGCGGCATGTCATGCTTGGCCTACGCGGTCCCCCGACCTCAATCCGTGTGATTATTAGTTGTGGGGTTACCTGAAGTCTGAAGTCTACCACGATCGCCCAATCTCATTCGGGATGCTAAAAGACAACATCTGACGACAGTTCCTCACCTTACAGTGCTTTTCACAACATTGTCCCTCGGCTACAGCTATTGTTGATGAATGTAGACCAGCATTTTGAGCATGTGTGACAAAGAACATAGTGTTTGCTAAACCTCGATTGTACCGGGCGAGTTGGCCGTGCGCGCAGAGGCGCGCGGCTGTGAGCTTGCATCCGGGAGATAGTAGGTTCGAATCCCACTATCGGCAGCCCTGAAAATGGTTTTCCGTGGTTTCCCATTTTCACACCAGGCAAATGCTGGGGCTGTACCTTAATTAAGGCCACGGCCGCTTCCTTCCAACTCCTAAGCCTTTCCTATCCCATCGTCGCCATAAGACCTATCTATGTCGGTGCGACGTAAAACCCCTAGCAGAAAAACCTCGATTGTTATGGTAAGTATTGCTTTTGTATCGTATTATGCGCCATCTATTGGTAATTTTGTCTACTTTATTTTGGTGTCAATAAAACCCTATGTATTGCCAATCATGTGTGTCTTTATTACCTATCTACCCCCAATATCCCGTGAAGTATTACCTTGCCAAATGTTAAGGGACTTTTGGGTCACCCTGCATGTGAATTTCCATAGCGAAAACGTGTTCATCACAGCCTCTTCCGAGTCAAAACCCACTTTCTTTATGGGGAGGTATCTGTCAACAGTTTATAGGTAACATGGCATCAAATAGACCAGGGACTCTCAAACACCAAAAATCTCACGCGTGCAAAACGAGGCGGAGAGATTCTATGCAACCGTGAAACGGTCCGACTCGGCTTGGTTCGGGCCAGCGTTTTGCCTCAGTCGGCTAAGCTTGACTCAACTCGGCTCGGTTGGCGGTAAGCTGCAGAGTGAGGAAGGGGGAGACAGGCGGAACGAGAGAGACAGGTGTAGGGAAGGAGAGAGACAGAGCTATTGCTCAAAATCGAAGAGTGGGGAATCTGCACTCTGGTCAACCTAGCGCGATCGTCTTATGCACCTTGTGCCCCACAACGCACGGGTGCGTGCACCCTGAAAGGCCCTGAAGTAGATCTTCAATTTTAAACTTGACTTGATCCACGTGTATGGAAAGATTTACTTCATTGTGCTGAATGTCAGATTACTGATACTTTTATCACTATGAATGTCAATCATGATTCACCCATCCAGAAAAATCCCATTTACATTCTTGACACTAACTCTGTTAGATAAAAGGAACGTGAACCATAACAGTGTTTGAAAATTGGAAGTTAGTTTGTAAGTATCAGGTGTGTCGAAACTAATACATGCAAATTTTTTTCTGGGAGAAAATGTTTCGGTATTCATCATGCATGTACTATTACAACTTCCACAATTCTAACATGCACTCCGATATACCATCGTCGGTACCATCCCGCACTCCTTTCTCTCGCAGAAGTTTTTTTTTCCTTTTTGGCGAAAGTGTCCAATGGTCTGGCCAGTCATTATCACAGTCTATTTCATTTTCATCCCGTAAATCTTCAGCTTGTGTTTTGTGATACTCTGCATCACGTGTATTTTCGGTACTACATTTGTGTTACACTGGATCACGAGTAGATTTGACAATTTTTACTTCTTCAGCCTTTCTTATTTAGAGAAGATGTTTACCTAGTTGTACTGCCTCTTAAAACGAAATTCACCACCACCACCACTTTCCTTATTACTAGAAGCGCGCAGCTGTGAGCTCGCATCCGGGAGATAGTGCGTTCGAACCCCACTGTCGGCAGCCCTGAAAATGGTTTTCCGTGGTTTCCCATTTTCACACCAGGAAAATGCCGGGGCTGTACCTTAATTAAGGCTACGGACGATTCCTTCCAATTCCTATGCCATTCCTCTCCCATTGTCGCCATAAGACCTATCTGTGTCGGTGCGACGTCAAGCAACTAGAAAAAAAGAAACTTTTCTTATTTTTCTCAGTGATTAATGTAGCTATTTATTTTACCCATATTGAACAATGTTTGCACTGATTTCACTTACAGTACGCTTATTCAAAGTTCACTTGAACACGTGCATATTACAGACCGGATATAGAACTAATAGCCTGACACTGGAAAAGGTTGGAAAGTAAAGGCAACTTCCTTTTTCCGGTTGTTTTACCAACCTATGGCGTCTTTGAAACATGTAAGCATGGTACCAACTTGCGAGAATCAAAACTTAAAATTCAGTTCGTGAACACACTACTATCTGCTTGAATGTTCATAATAAATTGATCTGTCAATTAAAAACTTGGGAAAAGAAGGTGCTGGTATTGAGTACCGTTGCGTACCGGCAGAAAAAAGGCACTGAATATATGAATGAGTACAATTTGGAAATAACTGAAAAAAAACAAAATAGTAACAGATTATACCTGAAGAACACACTAAATATTATTAATCAATTTGTAAGTTATATAATTAAAAAAAAGAAACTTTTGCCCTTGCAAAAGGCTAATGATCATGAATATGTCTTTCAATAAACGAAACTCGGATATTGATAACGATAGCCACAGCATCTTTGCCGACCAATGCCTACAGTAACAACTAATGTGACGTTGCTGACGGTACACTTTGCATTTCAACACACTGTTTATAGAAATCCACAGCCGCAACATATTTGGCGACCAAGGCCTACGGTAACTACGAACGTGACGTCACTTTCGTGATACAATTTATGGTGTTACACTAATTTTCGGATGAACCGCAGCTATAAGACAGTTTCATGGCAAAAGGTGTCTGACTCGTTGGCTGAACGGTCAGCGTACTGGCCTTCGGTTGAGAGGGTCCCGGATTCGATTCCCGGCCGGGTCGGGGATGTTAACCTTAATTGGTTAATTCCAATGGCACAGGGGCTGGGTGTATGTGTTGTCTTCATAATAATTTCACCCTCATCATGATGCGCAGGTCGCCTACGGGTGTCAAATAGAAAGACCTGCAACTGGCAAGCCGAACCCGTCCTGGGATATCCCGGCACTAAAAGCCATACGACATTTCATTTCATGGCAAAAGCTGTGTGATTTGATAGAATCTGATGATCTTCCTTCAAGAACGAACTATGCCATTCTATTTTTATAACGTTTTTCCTTTTTTTTCCAGATATAATCTGTTACTGTAAGTGATTTCCTTTCCACGTATTTTCTAAATTTTAGTTATTCATAAATTAATGATTAACGCTGTAACAAACTGAGTTAGGTCAGATATTATTAACCAGAGAGACTATACAATGTCCTGTTTGTTGTAATTTAGTCTGAACCCTCCATAAGTATTCTTAACTAACATTTTTTTTTTTTTTTTTTTTTTTTTTTTTTTTTTTTTTTTTTTTTTTACTGGAGGACCCGTGCTCCTCCTCAGCATTCGTTACAAACAGGTCAGATAACTTATATTGATATGCCTGCCATAGTCATATTGTTTTACCTGCCCTTTTCAATGGCCTTATGAAAACTTAATAAGAAGCGAGTTATCATATGCCGCACTTTAACGTCACAATTCATCCATTCTGACGTCATCATGTCGTCCGTTTTGGTAAACATCTATCCATTTATTCGCTTTTTCTTATCCCGCAGTTCTTGATGTAAAGCCTGGTATTGTGTCGTAGAAGTCAATGGTATTTTTAATCGCAGTTCTTCTATATAGATCGCTTGTCTTATGAGCTCATAGGTTAGTGACAAAGGAGCGTTTCTTGCCCGTCAGAGAACTTTTTTCAGTTACATGCCCTTCGCTCTTTCTAGTAGGCTAAGTCTAGGTTATCCTTCGATAGATTCTTGACTGCAATTACTGGAGTGAACATTTAATGGTTTGATTTTATGATTACACAAAGTTGGCTCAATTTAGAGATCCTTCAATGTCTCACGATTCACCGGCAGGTAGTTCAGGAAAGAGCAAAATAAAAATGAAGCTGATCGCTGCAGTAGAACGGACGGATGGATCCCAAAGTTGTTTTGGTAAACTCTTCTAAAGTATCGACTTTGTGGTCAGACTTCTCAATCAACTTTTCTCTGAGTGCCATCATGGAAGTATATTTACATAAGGAAAACATCCTTCGGAAATGTTATCAGTAGCTGACAAATTACTTAAAAAGTCGAATGATCTGGGAATGTTAACAATAATGTAATGGCGACAATGATAAACCATTATTCACAGTTTTTCAGATGTACCTATGTCGGGAAAAACATGCTTCAGGTCCGTCTCACTTACTGATTCTTCTTATGCATTTAATCTTCGCCTTTTGTCTTTTTTTTTACCTTATGTTCTACATTTACAGTAAATTATACAATTCTTAAAGTTACAATAATAATAATTGTACCGGGTGGTACACCTCCACGCCGCTAATTCAAATATTGCGACAGTTGAAACTTCTCTACAGGAGAAAGCCTGAACTTTAACAAACTGTATTAACTCAACGGTTTCTCGGAAGATGTCACTATTGTAAATTTGGTAATTTTGAAGTGTTCTGAACTGTGTCTATTTTGATTTGTGTTTGTTTGCTCCGTATCAAGAAGTTTGAACCTTCTCTAACAGATGTCGCTACTCAAAACTATGGTAACACACTCTGGTGCAATGGAATGAACTTTCTTGAAGAAATATTGTATTCCTAAGTTTAATTTTTACTAAATTTTGTTCTGTGGTTTCTGGGTTGGCAGTATAAATCCTTTCTTTCCGCCCTTTCTGAATGTAGCCAATCATGAATTTACGTAATTAATTTTCCACCAATAAGGTGTTTCTTCCTCGTCTTGTGTATTAGTTTTTGCTGTTGGCCAATAAAAGTTTGTGGGCGGGTTGTTATCATTCATGAAAGGTCTCGAATGTTCCACGAGGGTGTATAAACTGCTGATATTCTTGTCTCGGTGCCACTTCAGTAACATCTTTCTTAGTGTGTGAATATGTAGCAGGGGGCGGGAGGCGCCTCTTTCTTCAAGCAGCAGTTCATCTACAAGGTAATGGCCTGTTAACATCTTCATTTCTTGCTAGCTCAGCAGTTTAACTCTCGGGGAGGGTTCGAAACCTTTAGTATGTGACCTACCTTTTAAAATGTAAATTCTTTTCTGTCTATCTATAAATTACAAATCTGTAAAGCAGGGATAGAGAGTGTTTCATCCTCTCGAACTCCCCTTCATTTTTGAAAAAGGAGGTGACTAGTTTTCATAACCGTTCTTCTCTTCTTTAATATAGTAAAGTTTTCTCATACGTGTCACCTCCCTAGCTTGGGAGTTGCCCCTGTATGATCGGCCGAGCGCCACATAGGTTTTAGACAAAACTTGGTGTAGGAGTGCAAGTTATCGCCTCCATTCATTTTGTATTTTGGGCCATTTTTCTTAACCTGTTTGTTTTCTTCATGCGAAGGCCCGGTAGGTTGGGTATTAATTACCCCTGTTTCCTTGTGTGCCTTAAGGGCAGATAGAAATGAAGTTTGTTGTAGCCTTTGATAGGCTTGTAAAATCGAGAGCGGGACAGCTCTTTATAGTGTTGTGGTAAAAGTGCCTTAGAGAGGCTTGAGATGTAAAGTTGGGAGCTAATGCTCCATGTAATTAAGGGTGTTCTGCCCTTTGGTATCTTGTTATTGTGAGCTGAGAGCTCAGAAATTATATTTGGGGCTCGAAGCCCAGATCTTGTAATAACCCCCTAAATCTTGTGATTTCTTTGTACCTAATTTTTGGCTTGTTGTTGACTTGTTAAGTTTACAAATTCTATGTCATCATTGTTAAGTTCTGAAAATATAACCTTTGTTAAAGTTTTAAATTAACTTTAATTTTGTAGTTGAGACCTATTCCCGCCCGCACCTTCTTTCACCTCTAACTACCACGGATATCTCCGTAACAATAATAATAATAAAATACAGATAAAACTACAATAATATAATAAAATATAAAAAATATATCATTATTTATTATTATTATTATTATTATTATTATTATTATTATTATTATTATTATTATTATTATTATTATTGTACCGGGAGGTACACCTCTACACCGCGCGTTCAAAATGAGCGCCTAAAAGAACTCCTCTACTGGAGAAACCGTTAACTTAAAACCTTACTCTGAAGATGTCACCACTAAAATCTGATATAATTTTGTTATTCTGAAGTTTCCTGTACTGTGTGAATTTCTACTTGTTTTGTTTGCCATTCATCAAGAAGTTTGGACTTTCTTCAACAGATGTCACTGCTAAAAACTATGATCATGCACCCTGGTGTGAAGTGAAAGGACTTTTGATTTAAAGTTTTGTATTCATAATTATTTTACTAAACGATGTTCATTTATTTTTGGGTTGGCAATATTTATCTTTTCTTTCCGCCAGTTTTGAATCTAACCAATCCATATAATTTCTGTAATTAATTTTCCGCCTATTCATAGGCTTCTTCCTCAATTCTGAGTGTTACTTTTGAATTTAACCATTAAAGTGTGAGGGTGTGGCTGGTTTATTCATGAAAGGTCTCGAACTTTCCCCGAGGGTTTATAAACTGCGGACTTTCACGTCTCTTGGCCATTTGATCGTCATCTAACGTAGGTGTGTGTGTCAATCAGAAGGCGGGAGGCGCCTCTTTCATCAGGCATCAGTTCTTCAGTAAGGTAATGGCCATCAAACATCTTACTTTTTTGCTAGCTCCGCAGTTTAACCCGAGGGAAAGGTTCGAAGCTTTAATTATGTAACCAACTTCTTTAAAATGTAAATCTCCTTTCGGCTCATGTAAAAATTTCATAAATCTTCAACTGTAAATCGGGGAAAGAGGGTGATATACCCTCTCGAGCTCCCCTTCAATCAATCAATCAATACTGATCTGCGTTTAGGGCAGTCGCCCAGGTGGCAGATTCCCTATCTGTTGCTTTCCTAGCCTTTTCCGAAATGATTTCAAAGAAATTGGAAATTTATTGAACATCTCCCTTGGTAAGTTATTCCAATCCCTAACTCCCCTTCCTATAAATGAATATTTGCCCCAGTTTGTCCTCTTGAATTCCAACTTTATCTTCATATTGTGATCTTTCCTACTTCTATAGACTTCTATAAACTTTTTCGTCTACTAATGTCATTCCACGCCATCTCTCCGCTGACAGCTTGGAACATACCACTTAGTCGAGCAGCTCTTCTTCTTTCTCTCAATTTTTCCTAACCCAAACATTGCAACATTTTTGTAACGCTACTCTTTTGTCGGAAATCACCCAGAACAAATCGAGCTGCTTTTCTTTGGATTTTTTCCAGTTCTTGAATCAGATAATCCTGGTGAGGGTCCCATACACTGGAACCATACTCTAGTTGGGGTCCTACCAGAGACTTATATGCACTCTCCTGTACATCCTTACTACAACCCCTAAACACCCTCATAACCATGTGCAGAGATCGGTACCCTTTATTTACAATCCCATTTATGTGATTACCCCAGTGAAGATCTTTCCTTATATTAACACCTAGATACTTACAATGATCCCCAAAAGGAACTTTCACCCCATCAACGCAGTAATTAAAACTGAGAGGACTTTTCCTATTTGTAAAACTCACAACCTGACTTTTAGCCCCGTTTATCAACATACCATTGCCTGCTGTCCATCTCAATATTTTCGAGGTCACGTTGCAGTTGCTCACAATCTTGTAACTTATTTATCACTCTATAGAGAATAACATCATCCGCAAAAAGCCTTACCTCCGATTCCACTCCTTTGCTCATATCATTTATATATATAAGAAAACATAAAGGTCCGATAACACTGCCCTGAGGAACTCCCCTCTCAACTATTACAGGGTCAGACAAAGCTTCACCTACTCTAACTCTCTGAGATCTATTTTCTAGAAATATAGCAACCCATTCAGTCACTCTTTTGTCTAGTCCAATTGCACTCATTTTTGCCAGTAGTCTCCCATGATCCACCCTATCAAATGCTTTAGACATGTCAATCGCGATACAGTCTATTTGACCTCCAGAATCCAAGATATCTGCTATATCTTGCTGGAATCCTACAAGTTGAGCTTCAGTGGAATAACCTTTCCTAAAACCGAATTGCCTTCTATCGAACCAGTTATTAATTTCACAAACATGTCTAATATAATCAGAAAGAATGCCTTCCCAAAGCTTACATACAATGCATGTCAAACTTACTGGCCTGTAATTTTCAGCTTTATGTCTATCACCCTTTCCTTTATACACAGGGGCTACTATAGCAACTCTCCATTCATCTGGTATAGCTCCTTCGGCCAAACAATAATCAAATAAGTACTTCAGATATGGTACTATATCCCAACTCATTGTCTTTAGTATATCCCCAGAAATCTGATCAATTCCAGCCGCTTTTCTAGTTTTCAACTTTTGTATCTTATTGTAAATGTCATTGTTATCATACGTAAATTTTATTACTTCTTTGGCCTTAGTCTCTTCCTCTATCTCGACATTATCCTTGTAACCAACAATCTTTACATACTGCTGACTGAATACTTCTGCCTTTTGAAGATCCTCACATACACACTCCCCTTGTTCATTAATTATTCCTGGAATGTCCTTCTTGGAACCTGTTTCTGCCTTAAAATACCTATACATACCCTTCCATTTTTCACTAAAATTTGTATGACTGCCAATCATGCTTGCCATCATGTTATCCTTAGCTGGTTATCCTTCATCTTGGTTTGAGGTGACTATGTTTATTGCTATTTTTCATTCTGTAATATGGTAAGTTACTTTCTCATACGAGTCACCTCCATAGTTTGGGAAAACCCCTGTTTCAAATTTGTAAATAGTGCCTTGTAAGGCCTGTGATTAGTAGATTTTCATGTAACGTTGCCTTGAGTAGGCTTGGGAGAACTGAGAGCACGTTCGCTCTTTTTTTGTGTTGTAAAAGTGCCTCTGGGAGGCTTGATATTGTGTGTTGGGAGCAAGCGCTCCATGTATTGAGGGATTTCTACCCTTGCATAAATTTGTGCTCTTTGTAAATTTGAGCTGGGAACTCAAAAATTGTAAAACTAGGGCCTTGTAGCCAAAGAGAGTTAAAGTACTGTAATCTTGGATTTTTCTATTTTGGTCATTGTTATCTCACGAAGTGAGAATTTATCTTGTTGCTTTTCAAAAATATAACCTTCCATTTTAGTTTTAAATTCTTTCTTGACATTGTAGTTAGACCCATTCACCCCCGGCACCTTCTTTCACCCCTGCTTTCCACGGTTAACTCCGTAACAATGATTATTATTATTGTTATTATTATTATTATTATTATTATTATTGCCGGGTTGAGTGGCTCAGGCGGTTGAGGTGCTGCCCTTCTGACACCAACTTGGCAGGTTCAATCCTGGCTCAGACTGGTGGTATCTGAACGTGCTCAAACAAGTCAGCCTCGTGTCGTTAGATTTACTGGCACGTAAAAGAACTCCTGTGGGACTTGATTCCGGCATCTCGGTGTCTCCGAAAAACCATAAAAGAAGTTAGTTGGACGTAAATCCAACTTTTTTGATTCGTTATGCCCAACTAAGGAGCACGTGTGAAATTATTTAGCACAACGTTTCTTCTTGTCTTCCCAAAATCTCTTCATCCTTTCGCTGTGTTTCTTTTTGCGTTCTTCCGTCCAACCTGTAGCTTGTCTTTTACGTTGATCAGAAAATTTATGTTTGTTTATGTCATTTCTAAATTTCTTTCTGTCTTGCAAGATTTCTTGATTTATACCAATTTTCTGAAGATATTTGTTTATTTCTGTAAGGCATTTCTTCTGATTACTTCAGAGATACTGCGAGATTTAGTATTTTCTTTCTTCGCCAATTGTTATCCATCTTGATCAGGTGACCATAGAATTTTAATCTTCTTTTTCTAATGGTGTCTGTGATGTTTTCTGTTACACGATAAATTTCCTGTGATTTCCTTTTCATCCAAATATCATTTTCGCCTTTAAGTCCTATAATTTTTCTGAGAAATTTCCTCTCTTGTGTTTCGATGTTTTTTATTTGTGATCTGCCACCAATTATCAGAGTTTTCAATGCATAAAGGGCTTCTGGTTTGACAACTGTTTTGTAGTGTCGTAATTTGGGGTTTTGGGATATAGATTTTTTGTTGTATCTGTTCCAGACAATTGTGTATTCTTTTTGTACTGTAATTCTTTCTTTGTTTGCTTGCTGATTTATCCCGTTTGGTTGTATAATTTCGCCTAGGTATTTGAATTTATCTACTTGGGAAAGTTGCCCATATCTAGTGGTTAGAGGATGATCCTGAATTTTTACCTTCCATATACATTGTCTTTTCATATGAAATTTGCAGACCTGTTCTTGCCGCTATTTCATGAAGATTTTCTACGTTCTGGAGTGCTTCTTCTTTGTTGTTGGGGAGGATTTCCAAGTCATATACAAAGGCGAGGGAATCAAGGTGAATTTTGTTTTGGAGAAGTCTACCAATGTTGATCCCCTTAGTTTAATTTTTCCATTCTCGAACCACTTTTTCCAGAAGTAGATTGAATTGTAGTGGTGATAATACATCGCCTTGTCTGATGGCTGTTGTAATTTCGGATGACTCTGAGATTTCTCCTAAAAGTTTAACTTTCGCTGTTGTGCCTGTTGGAGTTTGCTTGATCATTTCCTTTTTTTTTCTTTCGACTTGAAATTCCTGAAATATGTTAAATAGAGTCTGTTCGTCTATTGAATCATAAGCATTTTTGAAGTCAACAAAGGTAATTATTGTTTGTTTAGTTTTACGAATTTGTAAAATAGTTTTTAGATTTAAGATTTGTTCCGGGCATGATCTTCGTTTTCTAAACCCTACCTCATATTCTCCAATGAGGTGTACGGTTTTCTCAATAGGGCTTTGGAGAAAATTTTGCAGACGACTGATAGTCAGGAAATCCCTCTGTAATTGTTTATATCTGATTTATCGCCGTACTTGTGGAGTGGGTGAATTAGTGCACATTTCCAGTCTTCTGGATTTTCCTCAACATTCCAAATGTTCTGTATGATTTCTTGAATTTCTTATTTTGTCATCACCTTTTTTCAACATTTCAGCAATTATTCCCTCTTTTCCCTGGTGCTGTATTATCTTTCACTTCTTGAATTATTTGCTTGATTTCTTCTAGAGCGGGTGGTTCTGAGTCTGGATTTGGTGTAGGTTTCTCAAAGGTTAATTGCTTTTGTGGACTTTTGCTGTTTAATAGACTTTTAAAGTAGTCTGAAAGAAGTTTGCAGTTTTTTTCGTTTGTTATTAGTTTCTAATGATCCGTCTGCACGTTTGAAGCAAAGACTGGGCACTAGGTAATTTCGGAGTCTTTCTTTGAAGTTCTTGTAGTAGTTTCTAGAGATTTTCCGGAAGTCTTGGTCTATTTCCTTGAAACGGGTTTGATCTTATTTTCGTTTTTCTGCTCTGATAATTTTGGAAGTTTCCTTCTGTACTTAAAGGAATTCTTGCCAATTGATTTCAGACTTATGAGGGTTCATTGTTTGCTATGTACTACTTCTTAGTTCTATTGCTTTGTCACATGTGTCATTCCACCATCTGTGTTTCGTTTTTGTAGGCGGTGTGCCAATTTTCTGGGATGCCTTGCATACTATATTTTTTAGATTATTCCAGTCTGAGGGGATATATGATGGTAAATTTACAAGGAAACCATGGGAATTCAATTTTAAAAAATCTGGGTCGATTTTTGGGGTTTTCACAGTCCTCATTTTGGACTTGTTAGGCTGAAACTTCACTTTTACTAAGGACAAGTAATTATTTATTTATTATTTATTTATTTAGCGTATGGCTAACACATCACATTATAGATACAATAATAATAAATAATATTTACAATTTGAAGTATTTACAGGTTCAAATTATTTACATATTCAACACACAAGGGTGAGAGCAGAAGGGTTTCCCTGGTAGGCAGTGGGAGGACACTGCTCCACAATGTGCCGAACTGTTTGCTTCACAGCACCACAACTGCACGCTGCCGAATTAAGTATTCCCCATTTATGGAGGGAGTCGCCACATCTGCCATGGCCAGTGCGAATCCTGTTGATAGTTGTCCAGGTCTTCCGTGGAAGATCAAAACCCTCTGGTTTGTTTTTCAGCCATGGTAGATAGTGATATTCTGATGGAGCACTGGATATCCATACTTGCTTCCAGGCCTGAAGCAGATTAAAGTTAGCGTCTGCTAGGTTTCTAGCTGTTCTAACAGGTGGGCGTCTTGATTTTAGCCTGTTAATAAGAACATCATTCATGTCGCCATGGATTGGGAACTGACTGTTGTTAGTTATTTTCTTATAATCTCGTAGGAGAGCATTTTCTCGGCGGAGGTGAGGTGGTGGAATATGGGATAGAACAGGTAGCCAGAAAGTGGGAGTAGATCTAATTGTCCCTGATATCATACGCATAGTGTAATTCAGCTGAGTGTCAATTAATTTCAACCTGTACATAGCTGATATACCTGAAACTAGCTCTAGGAAATTCGGATATGCTGATGATTGGGCTCTGGCAGTACAAGATAAATTCATGGAAAACACTGAAGAAACACTGACGGCTGATCTTACCACCTTGGGACAGTACTTTCGCAAATGGAGATTACAACTGAATCCAAATAAAAGTGAAGTTACATGTTTTCACCTTAGCAACAAAATGGCCAATAGTGAACTGAAGGTTCAGTTTGAGAACACTTGCCTTGCCCACAACAGATATCCACAATATCTAGGGATTACTCTTGACAGAACTCTGTCATTCAAGAAACATCTTCAGAATACGGCTGCTAAGTTACGATCAAGAAACAACATCTTACAGAAGCTGTGTGGAACCACCTGGGGATCATTAGCATCTACCCTACGGTCTTCAGCTCTTGGACAAGTAATGATTTGAATCTATAATTCTTTTCTTTTTACTTTAACATTCATGACTTCTTTTTGGTTTTGCCTGGTGATGGCTACATGATCAGTTTGAAATTCGCCTATATATTGATTTGGACGATCTCCAGGTCATTTTCTTTCTGGGTAGGGACAAGAAGTGTGTTGACATTAGTTTTAGCTTGAAGATTTTTTAGAAGTCTGTTAATCTTTATGCATTTCTGTTTGTTCTGTTATGTGCTGGATATAATCCTACTATGCTCCTAAAAATCTTTTCTTAACCAATTTGTGCTTTGAAGTCTCCTAACAGTATTTTGACATGGTGCATTGGTAACTTATTTGGAACTTCCTCCAGCAATTCCCGGAATTCATCTACTTTACGTGGATCTTTCCAAATTGTGATTATTTGTGGGAGCATGGGCATTGATTAATCTGTACGCTTTATTTTGCGATTTGATCAAAAGGAGTGAGATTCTTTCAGAAGGAGACGTAAAATTGAATACGCAATTGGTAAGGCTTTTCTTGACTTCAAAGTCTTTGCCGAACTGCAGTGGAGTTTTGGGGAAGGATATTGCTCACTTCCCTTTATAAATTCTGTAGTTCCCCGATCCCATATGATTTTCGTCTGCATATCGAGTTTCTTGTATTGCAAGAATTTGAATGTCAAATTTGTCTAATGTGTCTGTTAGTTGTTTTCATCTGACAGTTTTAAGTAACGTGTTCATATTTAAAGTAGCTATGAAGATATTTTCCCTCGGTGGAAGAGATTTCGGAAGCTCCGATTCATTCCCACATGATGTTCTCGGACCCCAGAATCCGACGAACGAGATAAACTAGTACTTGTACTAGGGCCTGTGGTAATTCATTTGTCACCTGACATTTCCAACATGCTAACAAGTTGAAGAAAGTGGGAAGATCAATTGAAATCGGTCTCAGGGATACAACTAAGCTACTGAGCCTTAGAGGTTGCCTCAAGTTGTACCCAGGCTGTTATTTTACGGCTTTAAGCGAACCTTCCTCCTTTATCCGGGCTTGTAACTGGCAACAGCAACCACTGAGCTGCTCAATACACCCAGTGGAAACTGCGGTAGGAATTATTATCATCATTATTATTATTATTATTGTTACCGTGTTTTTGTGGTAGTTATGCATGAAAGAAGGTGCTGGGTGGTGAATAGGTCTCAAGCTACTAAAGTGAAATTAATTTTAAAATTTAACAAGGTTATATTTTCTTTTCAAAATTAGGTAACAACAAACAGAACAGGTACTTAGTAGCCGAAACACGATTGAAAAATACATTTACATAGGTACCCCGTTTGGGGCTTCAAAAGTCAGAAACATAATTCTTGAGCAATGAGCCCAACCTTACAATGAACACCATACAACAAAGGGGCCGAAAACCCCCAAACATGCCAGAAACATTTGCTTCCAATTACACCCAAAAGCCTCCTTGAGGCAGAAACACAATTTTCAAGAAAGGGCAACTTCCCCCTAAAATACAAGCCTATCATAGGCCACTCCGAACTCCACCTTTAAGCTGTCCTCCAAGGACATATACACAGGGGTAAAATACCCAACCTACTGAGGTCTGTTAAATGACAAGAAGGTTAATGCATGACCTCTAAAATACAATTTGAGAGGAGGCGAACTTGCACTCCCAATACACTTTGCTTAAGACCTACTTGGCCCTAGGCCGTTAATACAAGGGCTAATCCCATACTAAAGAGGTGACTTAAGAAGAGAACGATTTGTTTTACGTTAACGAAGAATAGGTTGAGAAAACTAAGTTCACCTCACAACAATATGAGTGGGAGCTCGAGAGGGTCAGCACTCTCTATCCCAGTATGAAGCTTTAAAAGAGAATATATGAAAAGAGTAGTTACATTTTAGGAAAAGGTTACATCGTTGAACGCTTAGAACCCGCCCCGAAAGTTAAACTGCTGAGCTAGCAAAGAAAGAAGTTATAAATCGGCCATTACCTTGTTGTTGACCGCTGCCGAAGAAAGAGGCGCTTCCCGCCCCCTGCTATGTACTTTACACACAGAAAGATGGATCAGAAGTGGCGCCGAGACCCAAAAATCAGCAGTTTATATCCTCTCGCGGAAGGTTCTAGGCGTTAGGGGAATGAAAACACCCGCCCACAATAATTTTATTGGCTAGGGTACAGAAACATATCCAAGTTGGGGGAAAATACATCGGATTGGTCGGAAATTACTAAAAGAAATTCGGGATTGGATAAACCTAAAACAAGGGGAAAAAGAGGGGTATACAGCCAACTTAAACAATAACAGAAGGAAATTTAACAAGAAACAAACATTTGAAATAAAAATTTCTCCAACAAAATAGTTCTTTAACTCCGCACTAGGGTGCACTATTGTTGATCTTCAGTAGTGTCTTCTAGGAGAGAAAGTTTACACTTCTTACTTCAAGCGAAACAAAAACACATCAAAAATGACACAGTTCAAAAACTCAAAATTTTCCACGTGGTGACATCTTCTGAGAAGGTAGCGAATTAATAGCGTATATAAGGTTCAGACTTCCTCCAGCAGAGGAGTTTCACCTGGCGCAATTTTTAAATTAGCGGCGTGGAGGTGTACCGCCCGGTACAATTATTATTATTATTATTATTATTATTATTATTATTATTATTATTATTATTATTATTATTATTATTATTATTATTATTATTATTAATGTTTGATAAATACTGGATTTCGCAACACACACTTTGCTAACAACAATAATAATAATAATAATAATAATAATAATAATAATAATTATAATTATGTGTTTGTAAGACAGAGACAGTAGTCTCGAACTTGGCGTGGTAAAATCATCTATCTGTATGTACTGTATATAGAATATCTTAATCTTAATTTCTTCTACTCATTTCGTTACGTTTCTCACGAAGCAGAGATAATTTTGTATGCAAGGTGTTCGAAAATTCCCATGACAAATTCCTAGGGCTTTTATAGGAGACCGACTTTATAACGTCCTTACGGGGAACCCATGTCAAGAAGTGTACAGTGTTCATACTACAAGTACAACCATTATTGAATCAAGTGTTTAAATCTCTCGCTTCTGCTGGGTGCAGGAGTGAGAGTAATTTTACAAGTTGTGACTCAAATAATCACATTTTTAAGAAACCAACATTCAAAAATTTGTAAAAATTTTTCATTTTCAAGGGAAAAATAAAAAGAAAGAAAATTATTCATTTTTACATTGACAATTTCTTTTACGCAAACATAAAATCCAATCTGTCCTCTTCTTCGCATGGTAGTTAGAATCCTAGTCCACTGTAACGTAACTTTGACACGGTGATCGCCAAACACTGTACTAACGAGTCATATACAATCGTTGTATCACTGCTGCGGTCTGTTGAATCACTCCTTCATGCAGTGTCAGCGGGAGATATAACACTTGATTACACTTGATCAGTCAGTCACCACTAATCTGTATTTAGGGCTATAACCTATATGGAAGATTACCTACGAGTTGTTCACCTAGTCTTATCCTAAATGATTTCAATGATATTTTCTTTCCTTTTCGTAACACCAAGGATTGAAATTACCAGTGCCTAGTAGCACTTCCCTTTGAATCAATAATCACCACTAGGCAACCATCCCATCAATAATCAATGATCATTACCACTTAATTCAGAGTCTCTTCGAAGGAATCTTGGATGATAGAAACCTTTCCTCGTCGCGGAAAGACTTCTGACACATACAGAATAGTCAGACATTTCCATCACAGTCCTTAGGGCTTGTATAGAGCACTGATTAGATAACTTCCAGAAACGTACATTTTCCATGCTACCCAGGTAAAACTTCAAATACACTTCAAAATAGATAAGGATATTTCTCGACTTAGGAAACAGTCTTCTAGTAAATAGTGCGTTACACTTGAACCTTCCAAACACAAACGTGCTAAAACATGATTTTCTTTGCGTCATTACAGAGATATTTAGCAGGCAAAAATGTAATTACAATGAAGTTCCTTTATAAGTGAATAAAATTAAACAAATTAATCTCTTGAAATGAATTTAATACAGCCTCGGTGTGTATGCACATGTCCTCAAAATTATTCATTAAATCAAGAAAACCACCGGAGATGATCTTATTATCCATTAAAGTTATATGCACTAAAACAAATAATGATACACGGCAGCCAATTATTTTTCGTAATATAAAGTTTCAAGGGCGGGGTATTTTTTTCGAAAACTACTGACTAAATCAGACGATATCCCTTTAAGTTATAAAGGATGTTGGATCTACAATAACTTTTCAGAGTTACGTCATTCACCCAGTATAAAAAAAGAGAGATTTGAAAATTTCAAATTTTCCTTTACCTGAGTTAGGGTGGCCAATGACCTCGATGACCTTAAATACGCTCAAGGCTAGATAATTGCCTTTCAACTAACTATGATATATATAAGGCTGAGAGAAATGTCAGGGTATCTTAAAATAAGGATCAATATACGATACAATATACATGACACACATGCACGATGTCGAACGAACAGAGTGATCATACGACTTTCCAACTTCAGTCCTTTCTTCTCTCTCCATGGTCATACATCGTTGTTCTCGTTATGAGCCAGTTACAATGTTGGCGCAGCTCTTGGAATAGTAATCATACGTTTTTCTCACTCGGACAACATTCGAGATCTACCAACTACCAAGAGACATTATCGAAAATATTTGTCGAAAGAAACTCCTGCGATGGAAAATACTAATATGTAGTGTCTGTTAGGTCATCAGCCCAGAGGCTGGTTGGATCCTCAAATAGCATCACCAAAGGCTATGCAGTTATAGGGGAACCACAAAAACCAATGGCAGTAGCAAAATGAGGCGTACTAGGCAAGATGAGGAGTGAGGTAGTTTGTCATTGCTTTCCTCACTGGGCCAGACAGTGCTATTGTAGCACAACTAACCCTATGAGCAACACCTTTCATGACACTCAGACACACTGGTTGTGCTCTGAATGTCAATAATCAGCACCACCCATACCCCAGCAGCTTAGATATTTTCACAGCCATGGATGAGACTGGGACTTCAGTGGAAGCTACACTTTACTCTGGCCTGTGCCAAGAGATGGATGCAAAAGTACTGTATCCATCAAGAAATGACAACAGGCAGAATCTGTAGTAGTAACTCAGTACCAAATACTGGCAAAATCTTCCGAACATTCGGTTCCCTTAATACAGTTTCTAGGTTTGCTATTGGTAGATTGCGTGTGTAATAGAGTTAATGTCAATTGTTAACACAATTCAAATTCTGTAATACACGCGTAATAATAATAATAATAATAATAGTAATAATAATAATAATTAATTTATTCAATTAGTTTTTAAGTCCATGTTACATCCAATGATTCTACGCATTTGTATACACACTTCTTGCACACCATTTACGGTACCAGGACCGCCTCCATCTGGTCCATCATTGTTTGCAAGTCCTCCGTCCACAACTCGTTATCCAAGTTGCCTCGTCTGAAGTCGATTAGCACACTCTCACATGTTCTTTTTAGTACAATGGTCTGTAGGTAGGCCTGTAGCTGTTTGCTCACTTCCAATTTGTCCATGTGCTTCTTGAACAAGTTGGTAACTAGCCCGTCCCATGTTATTACCACAGGGACCATCGTCACCTTGGCCCCATTGTACATAAGTGAGAGTTCGTTGGCTAGCATCTCGTACTTTCTTCCTTTAGTGGTTTCAGTCTGTTTTAGGATATTTTTGTTTGTGATTCCAACTTCAATTAATAGGATTTCGTTCTTTACAAGGTCATGTATCATCAGATCCGGTTTATTGTGTTCAATGCGAAGCTCAGTCTGTATGATGACGTCTGACTTTATTCTAATTCGCTGATTGGATATGACATTTTCAACTTTATAGTTCTTTATTTTCTTAGAGTTATTCAACCCATACTTTTTGGTGAACATGAAATGCAAGCATCTGACAACATCATTGTGGCGTTTCTTGTAGTCCAAATTAAGCATTCGTCCACATTGTGTTGCCAGGTGATCTAGTGTCTTATTGCCCTGGTTGCAGTGTGGGCACCTCTGGATTATACTCCCATGACTAAAGAAGATGTTTCTGTCTTGTATCTTACAAAACATTCCTTCTTCCTGTGGAGATATATTCCCCCTCATTAGCCATAACGATGACTGTTTTACGTCAACAAATTTCTCCTGTTGTTCACGGAACAATGTGGAATGCATTGACTTAGCCATGATTCGATCCATTCGCATCTGTTTTTGTTTCTGCTTAACTACTTTTACCGTGACATCGTTTCCTTCCTCAATTAGGTACTTCCGTTTCAAATGTTCTTCAGTCAGTCCAAGATGGGTTGCATTTCTTCTTTCACTTTCTGCGATAAACTTCGTTCTTGTGATTGTTGCCAAATATTTACATAGTTCTAGTAAAATCAATTCGGCCTTCTCAGAAATATTTTGTAGTCCTCTTCCTAACTCATGTCTTTTCAGGTACAGTCGTTCCATATTACCTGCTGTTCTGACGATATCATGCTCTCTCAAGATTCCTCTCACCTTCAGATCAATGTTGTTAAATTCTTCGTGCTCGTGCGGGATCAGGCCAATATAATAGTTAATAGTTGATAACGCATACTCATTTATTGCTGCAAACAGGTTTCTCGCGTTCAACTTTGTTTGGCATACATTTGTTACCCGTGATTCGATCTTGTTGGCTATGATAACTTTATTCTCGGGTTTAATTACATTTCTCGAGTCTTCTAATATTCCTAGGTATTTGTATCCTTCCACGTCATTTACCTTCTTTCCAAAGATATGGTTCGAATTGATATTGTTCGCTGACTTTTGCTGATTGATTTAAAACCCATGTTGTTGAGACATTGATTCGTCCACTGGCTCAGCTCGTTCAATGTCTGCACATCTTTGGCGAACAATTTAATGTCATCGATGAAAATGAGGTGGTTGCACTCAATTCTTCCATGTTCATCTGCTTGGATCTTCTCGCAGTTCTTATTTAAAATTCTGCTTAACGATTCCATAGCAATTACGAACAACTTGGGTGATAGAGCATCTCCTTGTAATATTCCTCTATTTATTTTCACGTCACCGACCACTTTATTTCCACATATTAATGTTGTTCTCTGTTTGTCAAGTGTTCTATTGACAAATTTAATGATGTTTTCTGGCATATGTATCTTCCGTAGGCATTCAATTAAGTGTAATAATAATAATAATAATAATAATAATAATAATAATAATTAAATACAGAGGAATAGGAAGCGCCTAGGTCGAATGGCTGCACAGGGGAGTACTTAAAACAACTTTTAGTATAACAAATTTGGAAATTTTATTTCTTTCCTTTCTTTAAATTGAGAGGTAGAAAATTTAATGGAACAACAAAGAACAATTTAAAAAGTTAACAACGAGCTCATCAGCTGTAACAATGCCTTGGACTTAGGAGCCCTATATTAGGTACAAAATAACTTGGGATAAGCTGTCAGTCTTTTACATATGAAAGAGCATAATTGTTCCTGACAGGTACCTATAATTTTGTGAAAGAGCAAGGTTTTCTCCGAGCAGATACTCTTCATAGGAGTCTCAAATCCAAAACACAAGAGTCTAGTCTCGAACAGGCAATCAGTTCCTTTTGACACACTCAAATTACACTAGACAACCCATCGGATAACCCCACTTCAAAGTGTTCATACACTGTTGCCCCATGGTGGGTTTATCAATTTCAATGCTCCACAATAAGTTCAATTGCTGTTTCGAAAGGAAACCACAGTTAAGACACAGTTAACCTAAAGAATAAACAGGGGCATAATTACCCATACTACAAGGCTTTAAGAAATAAAAGGAAAGGTTATACATAGTACACCATTAACAAAAGACGAGGAGGTGAAACACCAGCACTCCTTATAGGAATGTCTGTAAGAACAAGAACTTAAGTGGGCTTAAGGCCCAATGACCCAGAGGCTAATCCCATACTAAAAAGGGTGACTAAAGGAGGGACATTTAAAGCCGAGACAAGAATTTCTAAATTTAGGGGTTGAAAACATTAGTCACTCATTTCCGAGCTGAAGGGGAGACGACTGAGGGTCACCACTCGCGTTCCCTTACATTACACGTTTTCCGTTAGGGAACAGAACTGGAGTCTGAAAACTGCTCAGAAGGTCCTCCCTTTAAACCAACAAAATACAATATTACATTAAGAAACAGCTGAAACCTTACCCTCGAACTACCCGCAGGCACCATTACAAGTTTAGGTAAATTCTGCCATTGCTTTGTATCGCCGGATCATTTTCAAGCAGGCCGCTCCCCTGTCTCCCATCCCCTCTATGGTCTTCGTCAAGTCGCAGTCACAAACAATGGAGCAATTCGGACAAGACGGCCCTAAAGTGCCCTCCTTATATAATTCCGTAGGGAAAGTTCCAGATTAAGTTAAACCACAATACGCTGATATGCTGAATATTCATACCCCCCCCCCCCCATGGAGTTTGGCTACAGAACATATTTACAAGCATATGATAGGTAGATTACAAAATAAGAGCAACCAGCTGAAGTGTTGACAACTTCGGTACATAAAAAATCCTCAAAAAATGTTTTACGAACTCCCAGAATAAATATTTCTCTGTCCATTAGTTTGTTCTTAGTCCAGCAGGTATCATTAGTACATAGATGGCAGAGTCATCCCACCATCGAAGAAGCAAATTTTTTGGAGTTTTAAAGTTAGTGTTCGTTGGCATAGATGGCGTTAGAGAAGGCGCGCAGTTTAAGAATCCGGGTAAGGTATACCCCTGGTACAATAATAATAATAATAATAATAATAATAATAATAATAATAATAATATAGCAGTAGTAATAATTGTAATGAACTATTGTTTGATCAAGTTAAGTATAATATATTGTCACCCCTTACACATATGACGTTAGATTTCCCGACCGTATTCTTAAAATTTGAAGGAATAAATAGAAACTTGAGTGAAAAATAGGTCTTACTTACAACTGTTGAAAGCTCTGTGGGAGACGTACTCACCTGAAATGGAATAATAAAATTGTGATGATATGTAAAGGAAAATAACACTCAATACAGTAAATGAACAATGTACACTTTTTCTCCATTTATCAAACACCAAATCAAGGAATGAACCCCTATGCACTGCTCAGAGACTAGTAGTCGAGAACTTCAACCTTATGAACTAGCGGACCTTGAACTGGAACTCAACTTTTGCTTTAGAATTCCATGGTATGTCATCTGTAAAATTGAAGGATCGTTGATGCGACCTACCCAGAAGGACGTGGTCTAGGCTGAACAGAATTCGGTCCGACCATGATGTTTGCGCTGATAACTCCTCAATTCTAATCACGTAGGCTGAATGGACCTCGAAACAGCCCTCATATCCAGGTAAAAATCCCTGACCTGGCCGGAAATCGAACCCGGGGCCTCCGGGTAAGAGGCAAGCAGGAAACCCCTACACCGCGGGGACGGCATACATATTTACACAATTCACAAATTAATATCGAAGCTCCATAGATCCTCCACTGAGTCAGGCGTTAAACGCACAAAATCACTTGAGGTCGACGTGGTAAGCTATCAAGGAACACGCGTGTACAATGTGAGTGTTGATTTTCTTGCATCCTGTGGTAATTTCTGACCAGAGCATTAAGTCTGCAAAGGTATGGGGGAGCAATATGACTGATAACAGGAAGCCACTAGGTTTGTGTTGACTTTATAGTGCCTGAAATTATTTTCAAGCTTTTGCATAAATTTTCTTTACATTGGACTGTTTATCCCAGCCGGGGCACAGTACTCCGCAGCAGGAAGTACTAGACCGTGGCTTAGCAGCGAAGGGTAGTGGCACTTGATCCCCATGTTGTACCATACAGCTTGTGGTGAAAAGAGTTGTTCTGAGTGTTCAATTTTGCGGCACTGCACGTTAGGTATTGCTTGAAGGATAGAGTTCTATCTAGAGTAACTCGCAGGTACTTTGAAAATCTGTTGTACTTTAATAGTGGATCGGGTATTAGTTTGAAATGAGTGATAATGAAATTAACTTTTTTTTTCACATCAAATCGTGAGCAACGTGATCGTATGTTGATGTTTGACACAGCTGATGAAAATATAAACAATGGTAATGTAATAAGTATGAATACAATGATCAGCTTTTCAAAAGATTATCCAGAGAGTAATTTAGAACCTTTTTAAGATTCGAAGGATCTGATCAACACGCCGGAAAATAGTTCCCCTGTTAGAGAAGTTGTTCATTACATATTTGGGAAAAATAAATTTTACCCGGTCAAGAGAGCCTGACAGCCTAAGGTCGATGTCTCGTCACCAATGTGCTAATCGACCTAATCCGATTTATCATGAGCTATGATTATTGGACAGAATTTTTCGTACACCTTATATGTTACAATTGTCAATGCAAAGTCAAAACAATCTCCATATAGGTCATGAAAGCCCTTCGAGGAGTGGAAGGTAAAGGCCCTAACCAGCGCTGAGAAGTTAGTTATATGACCGACAGCCCTTGCCCCCAGGTTTTAATCAGGTACTCATTTCTGTTGTAGACTCAGCGAACTCCAGGGCCATGTGACTCCCCAGAAGTGGAAATCTCGTTTCTAAATGTTTAGGCTTCCAGACGTGGAATCGAAATGACAGCCTCCCGGGTAAACAGATCGCTTCTTTACCACGTCGAATTTGCTAATAACAAATAAAACTGTACCAGCTGATTATCTAATGTGAGCTGAAGGGTCCGTTCATATACCAGCACGAACTATGCATTCTTCCGCTTCAAATCACACGAACTTCAGACGGTATCAAACCAAGGGTATTGATTTAATATATCAGGTGGCTCAACTATCACCTGCTCAACCACCACCGGCCACTTTCAGTTGTGCAACAAATGAATGGACTTGATGTAGTGAAGGTAGATTTGTGTGCGCTCCGACATTATTGATTTTGTAGTAGACGACATGAAAAGTGGGTTGGCTCGGTAATGTGAAATTAATTACAGCTGTGCTGGATGAAAGTATTGATAATGTTTTTACACATTAAAACGAGGTGTTCCAAAACCAGCAAATCAAGGACCCATTTCCACTTAGTGACATGTAATGTGCTTAGACTATAGCTGCAGAATAATGCACTCAGCGATTGGAATGGGTATGTCAGCACAACGCGGGATGGAATTGATCATCTCGGTACCAAGTGAGATGCCTACGCGGTTCGGGTCATATAGCAGTGAGCTTGAATTTCGGAGATGGTCGGTTCGAATTCCACTGTCGGGAGCGCCGTAGCCTCCGTGGTTTACCATTTTCACCACAGACTGTGACAACGGCCGTAGCCGTGTTGACACACCAGATCTCGTGCGATCTCCGAAGTTAAGCAACATTGGGCGTGGTCGAGAACTGGATAGGTTGCTACGCGGTGTTGGTGGGGGGCGAGGGAATGGAAAAGCGGAAAGGAACTGGCCACCCTACTGTACGTAAACTCCGGCTCAAGCACAGCTCTGCGGAGATTCGAACCTGCCTTCGGGCAGAATACGCCCTTACCTTACCTTATCTTACCATACCTACAGACTGTAACTTATTTAAGGTCATGGCCGTTATCCTCCCTTTCGCATCCTGCTAATGCATTGAAAGCGTGCTAAATTCACCAAGGTCCATTTTTAAAAGTTCTTAAGGTGCACCAAAACACATCAATAACAAACTCTCAGCACTTCCGGTAATAGGATGTCTCCAACATTTAGATCTTGCTACTTGAGCGTCAGGTGCAAAGTGTGCAATTTTTCCTATCTACCTTGTGACGTTGGTGACGAGTATTAGCTCTCCCCAACCATATTTCAAATACTGCATTTGTGATTTTTTTTAAAAATTGTGTCATTCAGAATTATTTCAGTCTTGCCTTGAGTATGATGGAGGAAGGACGTGTGATTACTCCGCTCCGGCATTTGGTTTCTAAATGCGACATGAAGCCTGGATAGATGGCATTTGTATGAGGGCTTGCCCTCAAAAATCTTCTCAAACACTTTTCAACTGAACGTCCTCTGAGCTATTTAGTTTTCTTATGATGTGTAAAGTACTTGAACCTCTACGTAAGTAACGTGTTTCTGCAGCTTCAACCAACATGTAAGTCTCTTCATAAATTCTATTCCTTTGGCCTCTGGATTCTATTGAAGGTGGTGTACAAACGGTGTGTCTCAAGATTCCTGGTGTGAGAAACTTCTAAAAGCGTCCATCCTCACCTTCCTTGATTTTAGTTAGGGCATTCTTTAATTCGGGTTCCCTATTGTATTCTGATAATATCGCCTAGCTGTTTCTGAAAGGCGTGGGTAGTGAAATTTAAGAAGGTTACTTCCAAAAAGAATTATGATCATATTTCTTCTAATTTGAAAAGGCTGATTGGTTTATATCTATCTAACGTTTTCGGAAAGTTATGTGTAATTGGAAAAGTAACTACGCTGTTTATAAACTATGGAGCACGAGAGGTTTCACCTGAATTTCAGTGAAATGTTTTTCTGCCACATTCTATTCTGGTTATTTTATTTATTCTCCTAGGCTTCTTTTTAATTATGTTTTTGGGGTTTCTTTCCCTCCCGTATTTGTACCATTGTTGCTCTTGTTTGATTTTGGTGGTTGCTACGGACGCATGGGATGTTTACGTTTCCATAGTAACCGGTTGGGTTGATCTTTGCTACTATTTTATTATTATTATTATTATTCTCATGGGTGGGTTTCTGTCTTTACGTCGTTTTCTAGTTTTATGTCTTGGGCTGACTCTACATCCTGGTGGCGTATTAACTTGGTTTCCTTGCCTTTTCCTTCTTTATTTTCCTTCTTATTTTTCTCTGGGAATTGTTTTATTCTATACTCTGCCTGGGTGGTATGATTTATTGCCTTTTCTGGCAGTGAGATACGTACTGAATTCTGGTGGAATCTCTGGATTGTAGCTGGTACTGTTATAATTAATAATAATTATAATAATGAAAGAAAATTAAATTGTTTGAAACCATTAAGAGAATGATTTAAGTAAAGAAATGGTCTCTGCTGAAGTGTAAACAGGTTACTAAGTCCTCAATTTCTGGGAGATTTCTAAGAAATATTGAAAGTATATTATTTTCTTTTCGTTCGGCCGAACATTTTATATTTCTCGCATCACCTTTGCATTTTATGTAGATTATTGTTTCTTTTCGAGGGCGTTCATTCATTCATTCATTCATTCATTCATTCATTCATTCATTCATTCATTTTATTCGGATTATGTCTACTTTTACCCTTTATTTATTAAATAAAATATTAAGTACCTTCTTTTCTTGTTTTCTTTGATGGTGTTGAAACAACTTATTGCCATACCAAGGGTAATTTTGGGTTCATGGTCTCTGGGTGACTGTTGGGTAAACCTATGTAACGGTAAGTGTTTAACATTAATGTTTTTGTGTCTATTGACTTTATTTTCTTGTGTATGTTTAACTTCTACTGCTGATAGTCGGTAAGGCGGCAGAACCTGGACAAGAATAATCTTTCGCAACTCTACAGGGCAGTGCACTGAGCGTGAGTCATCAGCGCAACTATACAGGGCAGTGCACTGAGCGTGAGCCATCAGTGCAACTCTACAGGGCAGTGCACTGAACGTGAGTCATCAGTGCAACTCTACAGGGCAGTGCACTGAGCGTGGGTCATCAGTGCAACTCTACAGGGCAGTGCACTGAACGTGAGTCATCCGTGCAACTATACAGGGCAGTGCACTGAGCGTGAGCCATCAGTGCAACTCTACAGGGCAGTGCACTGAACGTGAGTCATCAGTGCAACTCTACAGGGCACTGCACTGAGCGTGAGTCATCAGTGCAACTGTGCAGGACAGTGCAGTGAGCGTGAGTCATCGGTGCAACTGTACAGGGCAGCGCACTGAACGTGAGTCATCAGTGCAACTGTACAGGGCAGTGCACTGAGCGTGAGTCATCAGTGTAACTCTACAGGGCAGTGCACTGAACGTGAGTCATCAGTGCAACTATACAGGGCAGTGCACTGAGCGTGAGTCATCAGCGCAACTATACAGGGCAGTGCACTGAGCGTGAGCCATCAGTGCAACTCTACAGGGCAGTGCACTGAACGTGAGTCATCAGTGCAACTCTACAGGGCAGTGCATTGAACGTGAGTCATCAGTGCAAATGTACAGGGCAGTGCACTGAACGTGAGTCATCAGTGCAACTATACAGGGCAGTGCACTGAACGTGAGTCATCAGTGCAACTGTACAGGGCAGCGCACTGAACGTGAGTCATCAGTGCAACTATACAGGGCAGTGCACTGAGCGTGGGTCATCAGCGCAAGTATACAGGGCAGTGCACTGAACGTGAGTCATCAGTGCAACTATACAGGGCAGTGCACTGAGCGTGGGTCATCAGTGCAACTCTACAGGGCAGTGCACTGAACGTGAGTCATCAGTGCAACTCTACAGGACAGTGTACTGAGCGTGAGTCATCAGTGCAACTGTGCAGGACAGTGCAGTGAGCGTGAGTCATCAGTGCAACTATACAGGGCAGCGCACTGAACGTGAGTCATCAGTGCAACTATACAGGGCAGTGCACTGAGCGTGAGTCATCAGTGTAACTGTACAGGGCAGTGCGCAGACGTGAGTCATCAGTGCAACTATACAGGGCAGTGCACTGAGCGTGGGTCATCAGTGCAACTGTACAGGGCAGTGCGCAGACGTGAGTCATCAGTGCAACTATACAGGGTAGTGCATTGAGCGAGAGTCTTCAGCGCAAGTATACAGGGCAGTGCACTGAGCGTGAGTCATCAGTGCAACTATACAGGGCAGTGCGCAGACGTGAGTCATCAGTGCAACTATACAGGGCAGTGCACTAAGCGTGAGTCATCAGTGCAACTGTACAGGGTAGTGCACTGAGCGTGGGTCATCAGTGCAACTGTACAAGACAGTAAACAGAGCGTGAGTTGTCAGGATAACTCTACTGGTCCGAGTTACACGACGAGAGATGGAATGTTTTGCTAGCTATTCATCAGCGCAACTCAACATCCCTATCCCCGTTATGTGCCGGCTAGTGGTAAAGTTTGATAAAAATGTACTTCAGAAAAGTATAATACTTCTATCCATACAGTCGGGCTCCATGGCTGAATGGTTCGATTCGATTCCTGGCAGGGTCGGGAATTTTAACCAGAATTGGTTAATTCCGCTGACAAGGGGCTGTGTGTATGTGTCGTCTTCTTCATCATTTCATGCTCATCATGAAGCCTAGGTCGCCTGAGGATGTCAAATAAAAAGACCTGCATCTGGCGAGCCGAACATGTCTCGGACACTCCCGGCACTAAAATCCATACACCATTTCGTTTCATTCCATCCATATAAACGCAAATGTAAATAGGTGTTATATGAACTTAATACTCATAATCATGGGAAAAGTGAGGATAGGGATATTGAGATCAGCTGCCCGTCACATTTGTAGAAAACGAATTTATGAAGACTTAGATCACAATTAATCAGAACCGCACTCACAAGTGGGCATTCCGTACTCGTCACCACCGATTTCGCTCAAATTTATAGAACATGCAGGGCTTGGCTAGAAATGAAAATACCCAAAGTGGGAACTCCAGATGGCCAAGCGTATAGAAATTAAAATTAAAATTAAAATTAAAATTAAAATTAAAATTAAAATAAAATAACATAAAATAAAAAAATGTTCACGCGGCTCTCGCACCGTATAAGCCACTTATGTTATTGTAGTGCACACGCCGCGCAGTTGTTAGCGTAGCGGTAAGAGCTCGGACTTGTAATTCGAGGGTCATGGGTTCGACCCCCATGTAGAGACTGGTTTATTCTGCCAACTTTTATAATATTCATTTTCCAATTAAGCAAAGAGGTGAACAATTCATTTTATTTATTTATTTATTTATTTATTTATTTATTTATTTATTTATTTATTTATTTATTTATACGCAAAAGGCATTGAAAAGGTAAAAAGTTGGGATTTCATTGTCAGAGTTTTTTCTACTCACGCCAAGAACTTATTGTTTGTGTACAGCCGCTAGGAGCAACCTTCACTTGTCAGGTGGGAACGAATCCTACAGCGAAACGACTATTCAGGCTTATGGCACATTCCCCAAGGATGAGAGATAGCCAATAAAGGAAAAAAAAGAATTTCTGTTTGAACACGTCGGGAAAGTTCGCAACTCCAAATTTTCTACACTTGTGCGGTTATTAAAAATATGACGTCCTATATGCCTTTTGCATATAAATAAATAAATAAATACAATAAATTAAAATAAATGAATAATATAAATTGAGAAAAAATTCTCTACACGGGCAGTCGAACCCACGACCATCGAATTACTAGTCCAAGCTCTTACCTCTACCCCAACTAACGTAAATGGCTTATATGGTGCAAGAGCCGCGTGAATATTTGCATTTTTATTTTCTATACGCTTGGCCATCTGGAGTTCCCATTTTGGGTACTTTCATTTCTAGCCAAGCCCTGCATGTTCTATAAATTTGAGCGAAATCGGTGGTGACGTGTAGGGAATGCCCCCTTGTGAGTAACGAAGGGAATTCAAATATGCACACAGCCATGTTAATGATATACGACAGGCTATTTATTGCGAACAAAGGAAGAGAATTCCTAAAATTCATATTTCCTGTTTTTAACGCACACTAATTGTTTTAATTGCACATAATTATTATTCTTCGTTGCTTTGTCCCGTATTCACCAACGTCAGTTAATATTTCTGTGATTTTAGATTTCCAAAACTCGGATAATATCATTATCTCGGATAACTTCCCCACACCCCCAACCCCATGGCACCACAGCCCTAGAAGGGCTTTGGCCTACCAAGCGACCGCTGCTCAGCCTGCATATAACGAGGTGTAGTGTGGTCAGCATAACGAATCCTCTCGGCCGTTATTCTTGGCTTTCTAGACCGGGGCCGCTATCTCACCGTCAGATAGCTACTCAATTCTAATCACGTAGGCTGAGTGGACCACGAACCAGCCATCCGGTCCAGGTAAAAATCCCTGACCTGGCCGGGAATTGAACCCGGGGCCTCCGCGTAAGAGGCAGGCACGCTACCCCTACACCACGGGGATCTCGGATAACGCTCACTTTTCTATTCACCACAGAATTTATTATCTCGGTTTACCAAAACTAAGTTTTTGTTTCAAACGTTAGCTGCAGTCGCTTAAGAGCGGCCAGTATCTAGTATTCGGGAGGTAGTGGGTTCGAACCCCACTTTCGAAGAAAGATGGGTTTCCGTGGTTTCCCATTTTCACACCAGGAAAATGCTGCGGCTGTACCTTATTAAGGCCCCGGTCGCTTCATATCCACTCCTAACCCTTTCCTGTTTTATCTTTTCCACAAGACCTATCTGTGTCGGTGCGACATAAAACAACTTGTAGAAAATATTCATACTGACGCACGGAAAACAAACGACTACGTGCTACCTCCACTATCGAAATGTAAACACGTTTTTGATTCCATTCGTGGTTTGAAAATAATTTGTCACAAATTGTGCCCGCTATTGTGCAGAAGGTAGTGAATTGTTATTGAATTTGGTGGCAAAAAGCATTAACATCATGGAGAATAAGAAAACAAATTATATCCCACACATAGTATATTTCATTCAGAAAATAAGGCAGTATCCCTTAATTTTTCATTAACAAGTCATCCAGTCCTGTACCGTACAAGATAGGTATATATAGTCCTTGAAAATATCGAAAATATGTAATACAGAAAATTACTCATTTATTGGTTTTCTGAATAAATAGCTTTATCCCTGTACTTTTATTTTTTGAGTACACTCGAGCGAAATAATTTCACATTTATCTGCTTGAAATAGGCGTTTGTTGAGTTTTCCCTTTGTATTCATAACGCCATATTCAGCGTCATCTCATCTACAATTTGATTTACTGCCTCGCGTGAGAACTAAGTTATGGTAAGCGACTCCCTTCAACGATCTAATTCAACGCCTGTCAAGTCTTCGTAAAGGTGATACACAATAATCTGATCAGCCTCAGACTCTCATCAGAGGTTTAATGCAGAGCCGGCTATACAAGTTACGTCACAACAACTTTACCAGTAATTGGCAAGTGGGTTTGCCTCTCTCAGTGATACATCTCGACTTCACGACGACACCACCTTGAGTGGATTGTACTGCCGTCTGTGATAGTCTATTCGTTCGTTCGTAATCTGCTTATCCTCCAGGGCCTGTTAATCCCTCGGGCTCAACGAGGGATCCCACCTCTACCGCCTCAAGGGCAGTGTCCTGGAGATTCAGACTTTGGATCGGGGATACAACTAGGGAGGATGACCAGTACCTCGCCCAGGCGGGCTCACCTGCTATGCTGAACAGGGGCCTTGTGGAGGGATAGGAAGATTAGAAGGGATAGACATGGAAGAGGGAAGGAAGCGGCCGTTGCCTTAGGTACCATCCCGGCATTTGCCTGGAGGAGAAGTGGGAAACCACGGAGAACCACTTCCAGGATGGCTGAGGTGGGAATCGATCCCACCTCTACTCTTTTGACCTCCCGAGGCTGAGTGGACCCCGTTCCAGCCCTCGTACCACTTTTCAAATTTCGTGGCAGAGCCGGGAATCGAACCCGGACCTCCGGGGGTGGCAGATAATCACGCTAACCACTACACCACAGAGGCGAACTAGTCTATTCGTACCAAATTAAAATCCACTTTGAACATGAGAATATACTTTAAACCTGTGTCAGTTTTCCTCAATATCATCCATTCGACTAGTCAAAGGGTCACAGGATGGTACAGGGAGTATGATAGCAACTTCTGCACCTAACTCAACACATTAATATCCAGTGTATACATTTCTGTACATAAGAGATGTTTCATTTGAACACTTATTTGAGATGTTTCTACAGCCAGTAGATTATTGTAAATACGAATACTTAGAGAATTTGGTTATAAAATAAGTTTGTTATAGTACATGATGACTTTTTTCTTCATATTTTTCTTCTACCTAAAGTCTCCGTGGCTCAGACACAGTCTCTCACCGCTGGGTTTCGTGGTTTAAATCCCGGCCATTCCATGTGAGATTTGTGCTGGACAAAGTGGAGGCAGGCCAGGTATTTCTCCTGGTACTCCAATTTTCCCTGTCATCTTTCATTCCAGAAACGATCACCAATATCTTTTCATTTCATCTGTCGGTCATCAATCATTGCCCCAGAGGTGACAGGCTTTGGCAACCGGTACAATTCCTATCCTAGTCACTAGATGGGGCTTTATTCATTTCATTCCTGACCCGTTCGAATGACTCAAAACAGTCTCTGGATTTTCATTTTTATTTTTCTTCTGTCTAATCCGATTCGGATTCTCGCTATCGTGGTTTTGTCGTGTGTAGTGTGGAACAGTTTTTCTTCTTTTTTTCTTCTTTTTCTTATTCTGTTGGATGTATCAGCTTGGATTCGGCAGCCCTGAAGATGGTTTTCTATGGTTTCCCGTGTTCACACCAGGCAAATGTCGGGGCTGTACCTTAATTAAAGCCACGGCCACTTCCTTCTCACTCCTATCCCTTTCCTATCACATCGTCGCCGTAATAACTATCTGTGACGGTGCGACGTAAAACAAATTGAAAAAACTTGGATGACGATGATGATGATCAAGAGACTATTTCTCACATTTCAGAGACAAAATATTCAAGTTTTCTACCTTGTTGTTTCTCACTATTTAATTCGATTTGCCAGTTAAGGTTTTCACGGCCACAGATCGGAAAAAAGGGAAAGGCGTGTTAACTTAACTGACGATCACGATGGCTAATTTTTGGTGAAAAATACACACACCGCATCACGCAATTACAGCGAAGTATTGCCATAGGCCGGCATTTGTACTAAGTGCTTTTAACGGTGATTACTTGTGAGGAATTGTCACTAGGGACGTACATGTTCCTGCCCCATTCATAGACACTGAATAAGGCCTTGAGAGCAGTGTGAGCCGCACAGCTAACTTGAGTGAACATTTGGCATGTCCCGACGGATCATTTGACAAGCCTTTGATCAGCTAAATGAGTTTTAGAGAGGCCGCATCGTCGTACTGAGGCAGGCAGGTTGGACGTTTCAGTGGAATGCTTTCCACTTAAACCGCTCTAATTTACACTGTGCGTCAGTACTGAACACAGTGGAACGTGAGGGTATACATACATGTCGAGAAGATGCGAGTCAACTCCCGGGTCCCACTAGCAGGGAAGACCATTTATCGTGCGACAGGCTGTAAGCATTCTACGAACATCGTTGTGCACAATCTAGACATACGTCACGGCAGCTGGGGATGCGCCTGTGTACAAGAATGCACAGAAATGATGCCCCGATAAAAAATGGCGTCCCCCCACCTACTCGTTTAACGCATTGCTGCAGTTAGACAGCCCACTACAAGACTGTTGTGATTGAAATGGGCACAGTGGTGGATGTATAGCAATGTGCCTTCAACAGACCTCGATTGCTGCAGTCGCTTAAGTGCAGCCAGTATCCGATATTCGGGAGGTAGTGGGTTCGAACGTCACTGTCGGCAGCCCTGAAAATGGTTTCTCATTTTCACACCAAGCAAATGCTGGGCCTGTACCTTAATTAAGGCCACGGCCGCTTCCTTCACGTTCCTAGCCTTTCCTGTCCCATCGTTGCCATAAGACCTATTTGTGTCGGTGCGATGTAAAGCAAATTGTAAAAAAGAAACTGTGCCATCACCACTGCCCGTTCATTCCCTTCCCCTCGTTTTCGGTACTGGAATGAGCAGTGGCCTTCAGCACCATCCTTTCACTCCCTCCCCTTCTTTCCAGTACTCGAGTGGGGCAGTGCAGATACCATTTCTGTGCATGCGTGTACACCAGTGCCATATACGGGCCGCTAGCAGAGGAGGATTTGTCGTGGTGGTGTCCATTATGACATCTACCATTACGACCTGAGCATCACCGATCACTTTTGAACTTGTGCCAGAAGCGGGTAGCGTGGGAGCTTGCGTATTGCCAACAAGTAGTATTTAGGGACAAATCACGGTTCTCTCTGGATCAGTGGCGGCGCGTGACTTTCGTCACTGGGGGTTCAACAGAAGGAAAAATCGTCCCCTCAGTATCTCCTCTCCCCCCTGTCACCTGTGCCATGAATAAGTTCAGAACCGAGCTCGATAGCTGCAGTCACTTAAGTGCGGCCAGTATCCACTATTCAGGAGATAGTAGGTTCGAACCCCACTGTCGGCAGCCCTGAAAAGGGTTTTCCGTGGTTTCCCATTTTCACACCAGGCAAATGCTGGGGCTGTACCTTAATTAAGGCCACGGCCGATTCCTTCCCACTCCTAGCCCTTTCCTGTCCCATCGTCGCCGTAAGACCTACAGTATCTGTGTCGGTGCGACGTAAAGCAAGTAGCAAAACAAAAAAAAACAAAAAAAACAATAAGTTCAGAGAATGGGCATAACGGTGCACATAATGAGCAAGCCTAAAATCTTCCCTGATGAGAACTTGCACCCTGAATGGTGACCACTCATTACATTTGCTCCATCGTAACCTTGTGAAATCAACTTATCTCTATTATCCACAACTTCGCTCAAAGAAAATTTTAAACACTCTGCTATTATCTTAGCATCATGACTAGAGGGTAGAGGAAACCCCAGAATCTTTCAACTGGCTTACCGTTGGGAAGAATGATAACAAATTGTGCTGTAGTTGATATATCGGTCGTCTCATCTGCGATTACCGAAATGAAGTGCGCTGTGGTGATTTTTTTTTCTCACGACAGATTTCATACATGCACGAAAGCAAATCATTCTGAATGTCTTTCGAGGTGCCTTTGAAAACAGTAGCTTTGGACAAATGGTCTCTTAATGCAACGTCAATTTCAGAACTAAAATTGACGAGGCCTCGCAATATGCCAGGATTCGATGATTCACTTGTTTCGTCATGCCCGCGCAATGCCATCTCAAACGCGCCACAGAACTTTACACAGCACAGAACGAATTTTCCGTACTTGGTCGTTGTCTCTTTCCACAGACTGCCTGTAAACACAGTCAAATTACTGACGGTTATCGTGTCTTTCCAGGAGATCGAATTGTAACTAGGCAAGCATATGAGATTTGGAACTTTTGTGTTTCTTTATTATTTTTTTGGACAAATATCCTATATTTACCACTCCGACTTTGGTCCAAGTCTCTTCGCTTTCATCGCTCATGAATCATAAAAAAGGAAAACAAATCAACATGTTAGTAATTTCGCACCCACAGATCCACTCGATTCTTTTATGCGCTATAAATCCATTCTGAATTTACGCACGATTTCATTACTTTTACTTTTAGGATGCCTCGTTATATCAAGATCAGGCATTGGGCGTCCGGCATCCTTAAGGGAGAGAGAAAGAGAGAGAAGAAAAGTTTGTCTTCTTAAGTATCATATCACTGTTCAAACTCATTATGTAGCTCCTTACCTTTCCCGGGAACAAAAATTATGGACGCAAGTACGGTGCACAAAAATACACACACGGAGAAAATATTGTAACTTCTTTATGTCCTAAAAATTAAGTTTCTGAACGGCACAACAGTGCAGAAAAACACTCACACGCTTGCACAGCGTACAATAATATTACGAATTATGATAATTATTGCAAACTGTTGTAAACACTAGCATCACACTTGAAAAACAGAGTAAACTTTAGGGATGTATGTTCGCAATGTTGGTAACTTAATTTTAAGAACTCCTGTGGCTAGGCAATTAGCGTTTTCTTTGGTATTACTTTCCCGCTACTCTTTGCCTCGGTGATTTTTAAGTTAATTTTCTCTCCAAAAAGTAATTATTCCAAATAAGGCAAATGAACAGATGTTTAGTAAATATTGATGTGGAATTTGGCAGTTTAATGTGACTACTGGCAGTAATTAGCCCTAAAGCGCTAATTATGTGCACTATTTTCTGCTACGTAGTTGAATTCCTGTAATGGCAACAGATGGCAGGGACATACTTACCCCAACACAAAGACAGACCTTGCCCCAACACCCCCGACAACACGACTAGAGAGAGTGGCATATTGCGCATGCGTATACCACGGATATATGTTTCTGCGATATCCTAGTCTTGTCTACGTGCCGGCCGATGTCCCTCCGCACCTCGCCATTCCCTTCGCCCAGGTACGGACGGCGAGGTCGCCTTCTTTAGGGGGTTCATTCCAGACAAGTATCCAGCCACGGAACGTGCGCAGTTCACATGAATTGAAAGCCAGTACGAGTATATTACGGATAGATGGGCTAAGCAAGAGTTTCGAGATTCACAAGGGAGTTATGAATATCAAGTACTTGAATAAAATTTGATATAAACTGGAGGTTCATTGCTCCATTGCGCCATATCAGAAACCGCCACTGCTCTGGATAGAGTCGACCGCCGAAAACAAGCCTGAAGAGGTGGAGCGCAGTGATCCACATTTTATTGTGAGGTGGCACATTGCTCCTACGAGAAGTGTTATAGAGTCGGGTATCATTTTCTACGATTCTCGCGCCCTACAGGTGATAATTGAAGGAAAACTGACTGTACGGTGATACGTCCAGGAAATTCTGCAACCGTGTGTGCTTCCCTTCCAAGTGCAACTCAATCCCATTTTCCAACAGGGTAACGTCTAGCCCCACATAGCACGGACATCTCTGGCCTACCTTCATGATGTTCACATGCTCCACATGCGTCCTTGGCCAGAATGTACCCCAGACCTCTCGCTCGTCGAGAATGTTTGAGATCAGACTGGGCGGCAAGTAAGCCAGTTTTGGAGGGTCAGTTGTCAGATCTGACAGGATCCTCTTCAGAAGAATGTCGGACGTCTGTATGTCTCCATGCTCGACCGCGTCGCCACATGTATCCGCGCTACGAGTCGTGCTGCAAGTGTTCCATACCCTGTAATAAATACTTGGTGTGGCACAATATTGTCATGTTTCTTTTATGCTACTATGGTGCCTTTGCTATGGCTACTTCACGGTGGGTAATTCAATTTTTACAAATGAGTGTATAAGCTGAAGCTGCCTTTGTTATAAAAATGTAGTCGCATGTAACATACCATTGGTATATATCATCATCATCAGAAGAAGAAGAAGAAGAATAAGAAGAAGAAGAAGAAGCCGAATGTGACGAAGCCTAGAACCAAGTGGCCAGTAATAATGCCAGCGAGTCGTTTTTTCATCATGGCAGCGGTGCGTAAGGGCTTTTTCGATGGGCGATGGCACCTGTAGCCCCCTAACAAACTGATTGTTTTTCTCCCCTGATTTTGCTTGCAGACTATCCTTATTTTTATTTTTCTGTCTTCATGTGGCAATGTCTTCCTATGTGGAACGCAGTTTAGTATACTATAACAGTATAAGCCTTTCTGTCTTTCTAGGTTTTTCTTGAATTGACTCACAAAAGCTTGAGATATACCCCTTGTTGAGGTATTTCCCGCTGTGAACTATCAGTATGCTCAAGAAACGCTGAAATGGCAGCCTTTTTCCTGGGTGTGAGATCAATTTTTTTGTGTGTGTGTTTTTTTTTTTTTTTTTTTTTTTGCTAGTTGCTTTACGTCGCACCGACACAAATAGGTCTTATGGCGACGATGGGACAGGGAAGGGCTAGGAGTGGGAAGGAAGCGGCCGTGGCCTTAATTAAGGTACAGCCCCAACATTTGCCTGGTGTGAAAATGGGAAACCACGGAAAACCATTTTCAGGGCTGCCGACAGTGGGGTTCGAACCTATTATCTCCCGAATACTGGATACTGGCCGCACTTAAGCGACTGCAGCTATCGAGCTCGGTTGATCAATTCCTATTCCCATCACAATTTACTAAATAAATAATCAGTATCTGTCTGTCCGACTTGTTGGCTGTATGGTCAGCGTACTGACCTTCGGTTCAGCGGGTCCCGGCATCGATTCCCGGCCGGGTCGGGGATTTTAACCTTCATTGGTTAATTCCATTGGCCCGGGGTCTGGGTCTTTGTGCTGTCCCCAGCATCCTTGCAACTCACACACCACACATAACACTATCCTCCACCACAATAAAACGCGGTTACCTATACATAGCAGATGCCGTCCGCCCTCATCGGAGGGTCTGTCTTACAAGGGCTGCACTCGACTAGAAATAGCCACACGAAATTAATAATATAGTATCTGTCTACGTCAGAAGTAATTGAGAAAGGGTATTAATTTAATGTTCTAGCAATAAGAACACAAATTCAATGCTTTTCAACAAAGTACGGGTATCAATAATATCCACAACAGCCATTGGTTGAAACTGTTACGCATCTTTATTAACACTCACCAAGAACAACTCAGTCGCTACAAATGCATAACATTATTGCCAACAAACTTAGAAGGCAGTTAATAAAGATTCCTCAACAATAAATTCGCGCCTAGAGCAAGCATAAATTCATCAGCTCAGAAAAAAAATCGAGGCGTGATTATAATGATGTGTCCAGGAACTGTTGTATCATTATCAATATTATTATTATTATTATTATTATTATTATTATTATTATTATTATTATTATTATTATTATTATTAATGGAATCCTAACTTAAAACCTTCAGATTCCACTGCCCATGTTTGTTCTATACTTAACATCTCTTAGGCATGTACTATATGCGACGAACATGACCTAGTAAGTTGAATATTTGTTTTGATTTGTCGCCCATCAGCATTTAGAGCAGGCACCCAAGTGGCCTGCCTGTTCTTTACCTAGTCTATTCTTAAATGACTTCAAAGTATTTAGAAATGTATTGAACATCTCTCTTGGTAAATTATTCCCATCCGTAACTCTCCTTGCTATAAACGAATATTTGCCCCAATTTGTCCTCTTGAATTCCAACTTCATCTTCACATTGTGATACTTCCTACTTTTAAAAACACCACTCAAATGTATTCGTCTTCTAATATCATTCCTTGCTATCTCTCCACTGACAGCTCGGAACATACCACTTAGTCGAGCAGCTCGTCTATTTCTCGCAAGTCTTCCCAGTCCAAACTTTACAACATTTTCGTTACGCTACTATTTAGTCGGAAATCACCCAGAAGAAACCGAGCTGTAGAATTTTTTCCAGTTCTCGAATCAAGTAAACCTAACGTCTCTCACGAATGCAAGCTCATATCTACTCGTACGCGACCCATACACTGGAACCACACTCCACTATCTGCGCCTGACGGGAAGTCGCGGCAGCTTGTAGGTAGGGCAGGAGTAATAGATACTACACTCTTAGCTACAAACGTCAGTCCTATCAGTCCTGACAGACAGTGCGAGCTCTCTGACTTAATGCATATTCATTATCAAACTGTTCATACAGTAAAGGTGCAACTAAGGCACAAATGCACTGCCACCTTGAAACTTCACGGCGGCACCTCAGTTCGCAAGTCACCGCGGACGGAATAGATGTTTATTGTCAGGCCTTGGGACTTGAGATAGGCGCATGTGCGGCAGCCCTGCCTACCCCTCGCACCTCTTACCCCGCATCCACGCGACTTCTTGTCAGACGACCACAGTAGTTGGGGTCTTACCAACGATTTATATGCCATGTCTTTTACATCCTTTTACCAATTGCAGGATTCCCTTACAATGGACTTTGAAATGTCCTATTTCTTGTGGGGTCTGGTGTAATCAAGGAAGCATGCTTGTACAATTACGTGACTGTTGATATCGTCATCATAGACACGGAACCCTAAATTTTATGTAGAATCAGGACCCTAGGGACGTGAATTTTCATTTCTAAAATCCCACGTGCATTGGCGAGGATTGGTGAAAAGTTAAGAGACTGTATCACTGGTCTATCGTGCTTGGTGGCAGCCAGTTCCATGCTCATTTATATCAAGAGGTGACTGAAATAGAGAAGATAATGGATTCGTATCTAGTCCGACTCGTTAGCTGAATGGCCAGCGTACTGACCTTCGGTTCAGAGAGTCCCGGGTTCGATTCCCGGCCGGGTCGGGGATTTTAATCGCTTCTGGTTCATTCTTCTGGCTCGGGGACTGGGTGTTTGTGTCCGTCCCAACACTCTCCTACCACGCTACCAACCAACAAAGAAGCACACAATAGTGATTATATCCCTCCATATCGAGTTGGCGTCAGGAAGGGCATCCGGCCGAAAAACAGGGCCAAATCCACATGTACGATGCACTTTGCACCCGCGACCCCACAAGTGTGGGAAAAGCGGTAGTAAAGAAGAATAAGAAAAAGAATGGATTCAAATCTAGAAGCGACAGTGCGTGAAAATGAGAAACCACTGGAACCATATTCAGGGGATTCGAACCAAGCGTCCCTCACGAATGCAAGCTCATATCTACACGAGCGAAACCACAAGAACCACTCGCTCGGTAATACTAAGATCGATGCACCCTGGATGAAGAGGCAAGCGACGACATGCTTCACCTAGGATAGTCGGACGAAAGACCACCCTAAATCGAAATTCACTAGCAGCAGATTCATCAGTTTCTAATAATTGGTTTTTACGTCCCACTAACTACTTATACGGTTTTCGTAGACGCCAAGCTGTCGGAATTTAGTCCAGCAGAAGTTCTTTTACATGTCAGTAATTCTCCCGACAGGAGGCTGACATATTTGAGCACCTTCAATTACCACCGCACTGAGCCAGGATTGAACCTACCCAGTTGGGGTCAGAAGGCCAGCGCCTCATCAGTTTCATTTTATATCGTGGTACTCATGATTTAGTAAAACTTTAGCTATGGACAATTTCTCCAGTTCGTTCAAATGTTAGTAAAACTTACGTTACTGAACACCAACATGAAACAATACCTGTAAGTTCACTCACTTGTTGAAGGCTAAGGTGAGATTAAAGTTCGTGTTTCAGAGGTGACCAGATTGTAGGTATTCGCCTTAAATAATACTCATGCATATTAAAGTCTGGAAACTTAGCTCAAGACTCCTATTATTAACAGAATGATGTCTCAGTCACTCTGTGTATTCAAAGGAGCAAGAATCTAGTTCAGTATTCATTACGGTATTCATGAGCAGTGTCGCTAGTTACATTCTAATCTCCAACTACATTCTATTATTAACACGAGCGACAAGATGCCCCGGAATTGCCGGCCCCAATGGGAGAAATTATCTCCTCCTACTCTCCTGTAATCAAGGCAAGGATGGGTGAAAAGTGTCGGAGACGTGGGTGAACTGAAGAAACAGACGACTGTCTCGGAAGTTTCGTGACTTGACTTCCCAACGTGCACGGCAGTCCAATGGAAGATTCTCAACTTTGATTGCGCAGTACATACAAATATATTTCTTCATGAGATTCCAATAATAACAGAGGGAAAAGTTGTCCTACTCTTTTTTTTTTTACTGCTCTACCAACCATTAAATAAATGGCTGTGTGCTGTAATAATAGCAGTATAAGTCCTTAGTAGAGCTCACTATTTTCTTTTGAAATTGATCCACGACCTTAATGTTACGACCCATATCATTTTCATCGTATTGAGATGAACTAGCAGGGACGTGTGCGGTACAATCGAATCCCAGCGAAGTCAGTTGGCCTTGGAAAGTGTTGAAACTTCCCCTGATGACCTACTGTGGATGTTATGCCTCTTTACACAACAAGGACAACAAACTTCCCCCTTGGTTTAGGGGTAGTGTGCCTGCCGTTTACCCGCAGGCCTAATCCAGGGATTTTAATTCTGGACTGAGGGGTGGAATGGTTTTCACTCAGTCTCGCATAACAAACTGATGAAACCTGAAACAAGAAACCGTGGACCTGGTTACCAATGCCAAACAATACGCCTGAGATATGCTCAGGCTTACTGCATCATCTAGTTACGCATCTGACTTCTTGACATGTGCAGGAGCGTAACGTTATTGTCTGCAGGCCTGCAATACAGGCGGGTCGGGGCCTTTAAGGGACCACAGACTTCTCTCAAAAAATAATGTATATCTAGACTAATGTCACTCACCACTGAAATGATCAGGACGGCTTTGTAGAATCATCGGAAATAGGTTTCCATTTTAGTTTTTACAATTTGTGATAAATTACTTGGCCTTGCCGTCTCTCACATCACCACGGCAATGCACAATGAAACCTAAATATCATATTTTAGTTATAAAATGATACTTTGTTGATGTGTAGTGAACCTGAGATCGTATTATGTACAAATCTTGCTAAACATTTAACTTTTGTCACACATTTATTCGACAACAATGTATGATGCTGGTAGGAAGTTGGTGTAGTAGGAATCAGTCAACTGAACTTCAAACAAGCTCTTTTCGCGCGAAGTTAATAATAGAATAGGCTTATCAGTTGTGAGATTTCATATATTTTAAAACTGTACTTGAATAGATTTTTTATTTAATTTTGCTCGTATATTTTGTGTGTGTGTTATAATCGAGACCCTTATTGGTTAAAAAGTATAGTTCTGTAGTTGCTGAAAAATGAAACTGATTAAAGTTAAGTTCGATCATTTAAGTGGTGCATAGTTGGCAGTTCAGCAACTCAGCCTTTAAACCACGGAGGCAGTCAAACAAAACCTATCGAACATTATTTTTAATGATCTTACATAAACAAATAACCGTATTGTTTATATAACTTGACAATACATTGCATTACGTCTACTTACACTAATTAAATTTGTTTTTGTTCTTCATATATTTTTACATTTTATATGAGGGGTGCCGAATTTTTGTTTTGGTAGATGGGGCCGTATCGCATTCATTAAGTCCCTGGGCATGCGAGCCTTTTTAGAGCAAAGATGGCGTACGCTATTATCATATTCTGCGCATTAGGGGCTTAACAATCGGTTATTGCTCCTTAAAGTACTCAGATTACTATATTGCATCACGACAGCTCACCTTCAGGTGTTAGTAAAATAAATGTAAGATTGTGGTTTTGCATGGTTATTTCTCTTGTGATCATAAATTATGGGTCGTAAAGTTCTATTTTACATGGAATATGAATCACTTAGCCGTGATTTTCAGTTCTAGAAATTTAACGACTATTGACTGAACGGGTGAGAAGCTAGCGACGATATCACTTAAGTTGAGTACAGAGACCGTTCATCACCTGTGGTGCTCGTCACCACCGGGGAGGTAGTCGGTTAAACAGTGAAGTCATGCGAAGTCATGATCCTCCCAAAACGCAGGGAAGCAACATCTTTCAATTATATCTTCCGAAATTATAAACATAGTTTGATACAACTGATCACAGAAAGAAAGAAGTAAATAATAATCGTATGGCCTCAGCTACCGTGTGCAGACATTTCGATTTGACGCCATCTGGCTGTCTGCTCGTCAATTTCGACGTTCCGTTTTACTCTAGGTCCGCTAGATGGCACACAGAGTAAACCGCATCTCTCTTGGGCGTCTATAACTGATATTTAATTAATTTTGTCGGGTAAATACCAACTGTATCACCAGAGATCTTTTACATGCCGACATCGTACGACATGGAGTGTCGAATGGACTTTTGCCCTTCAAAAATTCGACTACCTCTGCCGGGTTTGAACCCGCTATCTTGGGATCCGGAAGCCGACACTCTACCACGGATCCACAAAAGCAGCTAAGAAAGAAGTGAAACATTGACATAGATGAAGATTGTAACAGCCGTGGAACCACAAACAGCCCACGGTACGACTACCCTAGCATAGGAAGCGAGTAATAGAAATAATTACTCCAAGATGGTTGTCTAACTTCTATAAGTAAAAGCCACTATAATAATAATGTTGTTGTTTGTCCAACCCTTGACCCGTTTCTCCAGCCACAATCAGGTTGGCGAATATGAAATACTGAAAGTTGTTATCCCTATTTATTTCTAGATTCATGTAAATATACACAACGGATGTTTATATCAGGAGAGCTTTACCAGATGAGATCAACTGTCAGCTCTCTATGTTACGATCAAGTTGTGAGAGATGTCAGACCCGTGTGGTTTGAGATTGATTGCACGCGGAGATACGTGAGAGCCAGCTCAACACGAGTGTGCGCTGCCGGGAAGCGGCATGATTAAAGGGCTGCACACAAATTGTGATGGATGTTTGTCAATCAACGTGCGGCCTCATTTTTAGAACGAAACATGACTCTCTAAACAATATAGTGTAATGAGCGATAAACAACATACCATCGTTGCGCCTGCGAAAAGTGCTATGTGGGAGAAATACTGACCCGCAGCACATATGTTATGAAGAGCGAGAATGCTTTGACATTTTTCGCACAATATTGAACCTTAGATGACAAAACTTCACCGGCCAAAGTTGTAAGCTGAAATATTTCACATAGCACTATTCGCAGGTGCAACGACGATACTCCTTATATCCCGATCCAATTGTGAAGACAAACGGGACAAAAATCTCTTCTTCATCCTCGGGAGGTCAACTGAGTATAGGTGGATTCCATCCTGGAAGTGGTTTTCCGTGGTTTTCCACTTCTCATCCAGGCAAATGCCGGGATGATACCTAACTTAAGGCCACGGCCGCTTCCTTCTCTCTTCCTTGTCTATCCGTTTCAATATTCCCATCCTCTCGCAAGGCCCCTGTTCAGCACAGCAGGTGAGGCCGTCTGGGCGAGATACTGGTCATCCTCCCCAGTTGTATCCCCCGACCCAGAGTCTGAAGCTCCAGGACACGGCCCTTGTGGCGGGAGAGGTGAGATCCCTCGCTGAGTTCGAGGGAGAAACCGACCGTGGAAGGTAAACAGATAAATAAGGAGACGTTTTAAATTTATATGTGTTAAGTGGTAAGCTGTAGAAGTTCCAAATTTTAGTCATGTGTCCCCAAATTAATGTCACGTATTATATAAAAACATACATCACATAAACCATGGATGTTTTCAGTTTAGTTTTAACCCTAATTAATCACCAGTACTCATACGAATAGAGACACTATTGCCGCACACATTATTTTTTTTCTCAAAGCTTCCTTTCTTAAAAGGCTACCAGATTGACAAAGCTTAACTAAAACACGTGTACAAATATGTAATCCAAACAGCTAATGTTTTTAAAATGCTGTATAGATTAACAAATGTTTAAATCCACAAATTAACTAAAATCATATAAAAGTTGCAGAGGAATATCAAACAGAAGGAGTGCATGAATACAAGCATATAAATGATTCCGTAGGATGCGCACCAACATCCGGAGTGCTGTATAATATATATATTTATTTATTTATTTATTTATTTATTTTTGCTATTTTCTTTACGTCGCACCGACACAGATATGTCTTATGGCGTCGATGGGACAGGAAAGGGCTATGGCTGGGAAGAAAGCAGCCTTGGCCTTAATTAAGGTACAACCCCAGCATTTACCTGGTGTGAAAATTGGAAACCACGGAAAACCATCTTCAGGGCTGCCGACAGTGGGGTTCGAACCAACTATCCCCCGAATACTGGATACTGGCCGCACTTAAGCGACTGCAGCTTTCGAGCTCGGTATAATAATTCTTACTGACAACCATGTTATTTCATATTACGGGCCACAATTCCCCATCATCCTTAGAGAAGAAGACTTACGTAAAAGCTCCTAATGAGACAAGGAATAGTACTGTCCTGCATGTACTCCCGCAGTTCGTTAATCACGTTTATCACGTACTGCTGTTTCAGTGGACCAACTCCAGCAGACAGATTTCGTACTTCTTCATAGACAACAAACCCTATAACTCTTTCAAGAACACTGAGATAATCGAACGGATAGTGTGGTAACGAGCATTGTGAAGAATCTCTTCATGGAGTAGAAGCCGAGAACATAAGGAAGATTTTCATTCTCGCTGAGGAAATCTTACTGAGGATCATGGCATTTCATATTATGAGCAAACATTTCCCATCCTAAGCCTGGAGGTCCTTAGCGCTGTCTTCTGGAAGCGCTTGTAACTAAACAGGGAATCGTACCACGTAGTGCAGCCTACAGCGGTTGTTGTCTTGATTTCTGTCCGGCACGCATCGAACTGTTGCAACATTACATGCCATTTTAAAGTCCTCTTTCCACTCCGAGCTCGACAGATCATCATGATGCTTCATTCTCTGGTGTGAACTCTTTATACCAGGTGGCATGCCAGCGTCGTACTTTCTACTTATAAGTGTAACGCGTGCACCAATGATGACTGGGTGTCTATCAACTGATTTTCACAGGGATATTACTGCTTTCAGGTTATTTACCTAAAAATATCAAAAGATAACAACCGGACGGCGGTTCGCTGCATGTTCCTCAGGGCTAGTCGTCAAATGTGCCTTACGTTAGTAAGGATGGTGATGAATACGATGAATACATCGAATACTATGAGAAAGGTGCAGGTTAGAAAGAAATATAGTTGGAAATGGTTGTGGAAGAAAGGAGAAATTGAAGGAAATTACTAGAAAATTGAATCCAGGAAAGAATTCAGCTAAGGATAAAGTAATGGGAAACCTAATTGGCAGTCATATAAATTTTAGTGAAAAATGAAAGGGTATATATAGGTACTTCAAGGCAAAAATAGGTTCCAAAAAGGACATTCCAGGAATCATTAATGAACAAGGAGAGCGTATATGCGAGGATATGCAGAAGACAGAAGCATTCAATTAGTAGTATGTAAAGATTGTTGGTTACAGGGATAATGTCCAGATAGAAGAGGTGACTAATATTAACGAAGTATTGAAATTTACTTAAAATAACAAAGACATTTACAATGTGTATGTATATTGGGTATTCAGCCCGAAGGCTGGTTTGATCCTCGGCAGCTCTGCCAACAGCTGTCATAAATAGTCAAGGCGTCACTGAAGAGGCGTACCAGGGAAATGGGGAGTGAGGTAGTTTCCCGTTGCTTTCCTCACTGAGCCAGCAGTTGCTATTACATATCAGTCTGCCAAGCCCACTGAAATACATGCACCAACCGACCCTATGAGTGATATTTTCACACCATTCATAACAGGGACTGGCTGCATAAGGAATGGCATTACTAGCATCACCCATACCTCAGTCACTTTCATATTGTCAAAGCCAAGGATGAGACTAACACCGGTCAATGAAAGTAACAAATTTGATATAGCCCATACCAGAAGACATAGTGCACTGTAAACACTGCATCTCGCCAGCAAAGGCATACATTTACAATAAGATGCAAAATTTGAAAACCACAAAAGTGGCTGGAAATGATAAGATTTCTGGAGATATATTGAAGAAAATGGGTTGGGATATAGTGTACCATTATATCTGACTGCGAGTATGGATATTTAACGCAGTAAAAATTTTGCAGTAGGACGCCGCTTGTGAGGGCGTGATGCTATATAGAGAGCGGGAAGCGAGAAGGTGATTTCCCGAGGCAAGGTGTGGTCATGTGTGACGAAGAAAGAATATGTGAGGAAGAGAGAAAGAGAGATGGGATTTTGTCTGGGGGAGAGACCTGCCATCTTAACAGAGATTTTTAGCGGGAGCAGACAGGCCCACCACATTACGGAAATTGGGTCGTAATTCCCGTAATTGAAGGTTTCTCAGGTAAATAAAAAGATGGAAATGATTGCTAGAATTTTACGAAGCTGTAGATACCTCTAGGTTTATTAACATATGATTAGATCAATAAATATGTACCAAGCAGAACCACCGTGGGAAGCTCTGTAGTGGCCACATTCCAGACTCAAGTTGTTTCTCGGGACATTCCCTGGCGTCCTTTGGTGTGTTGCCTCATATAAAAGCTGAGTGATATGGGGGGAGATCATCCAGTTGACGGTCATATTGCTGCCAGCACGTGTCGCACGTCTGCCTAGATTGCGCCAGAAACCCTTTGTTTAGAACAAAGACAGTGTGTAATTATTACAGTGCGATATCTTTGAGCCAGTGGATAGGTGACTTATAGAGTTACAGGTGGTGGATTTGTAAGTGGCGCGATGTTCAGGTACCTATCAATGAGATCGTGTGTACTTAGTGGTATCAGTAAGAATAGAAAGCCGTACTTGTAGACTCGGATAAATAGCGGTGGGGGCGAAGCTCCCGAGGTGCCGAGGAAGTGTGGATAATAGGCTAAGGAGGTCTATATTTATCCTCTGATAGACTGTTGAATCCAAGTTAAGCGGGCATAAAAACACAATAACCGAGTGGATAGTCTCTAGAGCAGAAAATAGTTTGTGGTACAGTGCACAAGTTAACAAGTATGCAGTTATACGAGAATGGAGGACGAGGAGTGTGGATTGCAAAGTGTTAGCGCTGTGTGCTAGCTCAACCTAAATAAAAGTCCAGAATGTTGCGTTGTATTTAAAGTGAATATTTCATTGTAGTAAGAAGTCGAGATATTCCGAGGGGAGTGAGCGGCAAGAACTTCAGAACGTGGCTTCGAAGACGCTACTTTGAACGAGGCATCCCTCAAGAAGAAGACAGCACCATGGACCAGCGGGGCAGAAAGACCGGACTCCAACCATCGAACCTGGCTGAGACCTCTACCGTGATGGGCTAAATCATGCTAGCCTACCCGGAGGGAGAGAGGAGGAGATCGATCAAAAATGAGATAAGTGGACCATGAATTACTAGACATATGGTAGAGTCAAGGTGTCACGCAGAGATAGTAGAATTAAACGTGTAAATATTAATACAGGATTTGATTCTGGCCCATCAGGCTGCATATTAAGATTGTTTGATATATCTGAGAGTAAGAGTAGTTAGATTTGTTTAATTTTCATCTTCATGTGAAGCAGACAATGAGGTAATTTTGTTATCGCGGCAAGAGGTAGTGTGCCTAGTGATACGTATTTGTTTGAGTACGATAGACCGGATATTTTCATTTGGGTCGGTCGTTAAATACATTTTACTTGTAGGATTAGGATCACTATGTGTAATTCCCATTATATTCCAAGGGAAGGGCAGACATATCTGCGCGATGTTAGGGGTGCATGCTAATCGTATTTCGATTATAGGCATGGCTCTATTTATGCTACTTAGATGAACGTGATCTGTAACGCTGGTGGAGACATTAGTATTATTGGACTCTGTGCGACTCTGCCAGACAGGGCTTGAATCACAGACCTTAGGTGACTGTGACCTCGTCGTAAATTTGACGATATTTGATTTATCGGGGTGTAATACGATCGTAGACTTTTGATGTTATAATTGGGGCCCGTGCTTGTTTGTCAGTGAAATCGGATACATAGTGTAAGATGTATTTCCTCACTTATTTTTGTGGCTATTTTGCTTTGTCAAGCGTAGATAAATAAAAGCCCCTGTGTGAAGTTAGCTCTGGGAGCTCGAGAACCGTGATACTGGGTCACAGCCTGTCGGTGTGTTTACAAATTTTTTGCTTAGGGCGAGTCCCTCATGGCTAGACGAAGCAGGTCAATGCTCGGCCCGCACTCTGGGAGTAGCACAGCCGTCTTAGTGTAGCCCGCGGGAAGGTCATCTTTCCTTTGAAACAGAGATGTTTTCTGGGGACACTGTTACCTCATTCATTCGAACGTTTATCTCCTTTCCTTTATTTTGTTGTTGTTTCTGCATTTCTTATGGTCGCATATTTACCCTTAAGTTATCTCGCACGATATAATTATTGTAAGAGTCCATCTGTTGACACAAAGTTATGCCTGGTGGACGTGGGTTAACGTCCGTGTAAATAGGAAATTGAGGGCGCTAGAGTAGGTTATCTGAGATTATTTTTATTACTTATTGTGCTGCTAGTTTTTGTGTATATGAATATCCCGGTATGGGAGGAAACTTCGTAATAGCGGTAATCTCTGCGGGTATCCTTAATTCTACCATTATATCATTTTATGTCGCAGGCATAGTGATGTAGTTTCCATGTGGAGAACACATCCGGTTTTTTTCTTGGTTCACAGATCGACAAATTTCAGCGTAACGTCATCATCCAGATTGTATTTTCTTTGTCTTCCTTTTAATTTGTAGATGTGAGCCTTTGGCGCACTTATTTTGGCACTACAGGTGCAATCCTTGTAATTAACTTGTGTTGTGAATACAAACTTATTTTATTATTATTATTGATATATACAGTCGTATCAGCACACACGTTTTTAAAACATAACCGGTTTTCGGACACTAAGGTCCATCATCAGTGTTAATATTTAAATTTAATTTCACATAAGTGTGTCGTCAAAATGAGTTAAAAATGAGTTTAAATTTGTAGCCCTGTTGACATCAACTGTAAAATGAGAAAAAAGAAACCAAGTGTTAAAATTATGAAATCAATACATGTAAACTTACAATGTTGTTGTAAAAATTATGGACATACCATGTTAAGGCTATATATACATGGTATGTCCATAATTTTTACAACAACATTGTAAGTTTACATGTATTGATTTCATAATTTTAACACTTGGTTTCTTTTTTCTCATTTTACAGTTGATGTCAACAGGGCTACAAATTTAAACTCATTTTTAACTCATTTTGACGACACACTTATGTGAAATTAAATTTAAATATTAACACTGATGATGGACCTTAGTGTCCGAAAACCGGTTATGTTTTAAAAACGTGTGTGCTGATACGACTGTATATATCAATAATAATAATAAAATAATTATATCAGCACTGTCAAAATGGCTTTGATATTTTATAATGATTATAATACAAACTTATGCTCAAAATTCTGATCACAGCGAAAGTGTTCCTCATTTCGTAGTTTAATGTAGTATATGAGTTCCCCATGATCCTCTCGTCATAAGAACCCAAATTATCGACCATTTCTGCCGACTGCAGCTGAGCTGGTGCCCGTATGCAAGAACAGAAGAGCAGGTAGGTATCATCCTGCAGTACTAATGTGCCCTGTAGGGTATAATAGTACCACATCTGAAGTACTTATGTTATTGCTATTTGCATGAATAAGTTATACAAAATGAACGGAGAGTTGCTGTTAGTAGCCCCTGTGCATAAAAGAAATGGTGATAAACATTAAGCCGAAAATTACAGGCCAGTCAGTTTAACATGTGTTACATATAAGCATCGGGAAAGCAATATTTCTGATCGTACTGAACATTTTTGCGGAACTATAACTGGTTAAATAGCAGCCAGTTCGGATTTAGGAAACCTTATTTCATTGAAGCTTGTAGGATTTCAGCAAAATACAGCAGATATCTTAGATTCGGGAGGTCAAATAGACTGTATCGCGATTCATCTATCTAAGGCATTTGATAGGACAGATCATGGGAGGCTACTGAGAAAAATAAGTGGACCAGACACAAGAGTGAGTGATTGGGTGGCTATATTTATAGATATTATAAGTCAGAGTTTATCATTGGCCACTTCTAAGCAAGATTGTATTGAAATGATGTCTGACGTGTCTTTCATTTCAACCAAGTCAGACTTGCGAAGAGCAAGACTGTCATAAAAAAATCAGCAGGACATTCCCTCCCCTGTCCCTACCTGTAGTTTTTACGGTTTTCAGAGACGTCGAGTTGGCGGAATATTATCCTATAGGAGTTATTTTATGTGCCAGTAAATCTACCGAAACAAAGTTGATGTACTTGAAATGGAAAAGTCACATTACCGATTTAAGAAAGAAAATCAGAAGAACTATTTATATATTTCATAATTTAAAATACATATCCAGTATGAAATTGTTAAGAGAGGTTTATTACGCCTTAGTTCAGTCTATTCTTAGCTACGGAATTTTGGCATGGGGAGGAGCCTACAAAAATGTAATCAATAAAATACAGGTTGTTCAAAACCTTATATTACGAATAATATACCAGAAAGGAAGATTATACCCAAGTAGTCAATTATATGCTGAAGCAAATATATGTAATGTAAGACAGCTCTATGCCCTTGAAATATACAAATATATCAACAAAAACAAAAATATAATTGAGAACATTAAACATGAATATTCAACACGCAGTACGATGAACCACCGTTGTATGTTATACAAACCCAAACTTAGCATAACAAAGCGCAATTTCTTGTACTTAATTCCAAAATTCTTTAATGTCCTTCCCGGTTCTTTACAAACTACTTCATTAGGTCAGAAAATGAGTGTGAAGTGTCTTAAATCCTTTGTCAGGGATAATAAAACTGTTATGGAAGAAATAACTAAATGAGAATTTCACGTCACCATATCCAATTTCTATTCAATGCTCCACCAAGTGCTGTTGATCATATCCGTAATTCACTCATACCCGTACTCGTACTTCAGGCATCATTTTAAAATATATTTCTCTCTATGTAATTAATATTCTAAATTACCACACACAAGGTTTCACCTTACGTGGTATTTTACTGATATCTACTCGACTCTGTTGAGGTTGGTGTGATTTTGTATAATAATAATAATAATAATAATAATAATAATAATAATAATAATAATAATAATAATAATAATAATAATAATAATAATAATAATAATAATAATAATAATAATAATAATAATTTAATGTGTGCAAGAGATAGTTGCAAGTTCAATTTATTTTAAGTATTAATATGTTAATAATAATACTACTACTTCTGTAATATATGAGGTTTAGTTACAAGATAATATTTCTCAAGCAAGAATGTTATTAGAAGAGTTATGTATATATAAAACAGAGTCCTGTAAATATGTAAACGACATGATGAATGAATAAATACTACTACTACTACTACTACTACTACTACTACTACTACTACTACTACAGCACATACAAAATGCCAGACAGCCGGGATTGAACAGCCAACTTGAGCTTGGGAATGTCAGTGCTCTATTGTAAATAACATTATAGATCTCTTCTCGTGGTTATTGGGGTATATAGGAGTTACAGTAACGATGCCAAGGAGAGGTCATGTAAGTTTCTGTAAAGACCAAAATTATAGTATGGTTTCAGGACTACTTGATACTAGAACTGGAAAAAAATTCATTAAGGTAAGCAGCACTATTTGTTTTGGGTGATTTTGACAAAGGAGTGGTTTTATGAAAATATTGGAAACTTTCGGCTAGGAAGTTCTGGGAGTAAGGGGACGAGGTGTTCGACTAAGCGGCATGCTCCGAGCTGTCAGCGAGTAGATGGGATGGATGAAATTTGTTGAGTAATAAGCTTGAACTAAGTTTTTAAAATGAGGAATTGAAAAGAAAATATGGGGCGAATATTGGTTTATAGGAAGAGGAGTTAGAAAATGGAATAATTTAACAAGGGAGTTATTCGACCAATTTCCAACTTCTTTGAAATTACGTATATTTAATAAAAGATTAAGAAATCAAGTGATAGGGAATCTGGCACCTAATTGACTGCCCTAAATGCAGTGGTGATAGAACACTGATAGAACTAAGTTCTAGATGACATATTACACAATAAGTGAAGGGCTTTAAATTTCGAACGGTGTTTGGATCAAATAAAGTAGTAATTCCATTGTCTGTTGATTTTAATGCCACTTCACTGTGACTTCTTCGAAAGGATTAGCCATTAGGATGTCATCCCTCTGCAAGAGTTCAACTATGCAATCCAAAACACAGTTACTGGCGAAGCGGTCATCGACCTATCGTTTCCATTTGGTTTCAATCTCATTTACAGCTGCGTTAGCTCGCGGTTACCCGCAGCGTCCGTCGACACTGAAAGGGGTGCGGACATAGAGAGGGCGGAGCAAATCAAATGGCAGCATTGTAAGGTTAGCCGTCGCATTTTCCTTCCGTATAGAGCAGGGCCTCTCAGGGTGCATGCGCGTGGTGTATGCACTGTGCACGGTGCAAGAGACGACTTGGCTTGGTTGACCAGAGTGCAGACCCCCCACTCCTCGATTTGGAGCAATAGCGCTTACTCTCTCTTTCCTCACGCCTGTCTCGCTCGCTCCGCCTGTCTCCCTCTGCCCCACTTGCGCCGTAGCGCTCCAAATCCAGGCTGACTTGAGCCGAGCATAGGCGAGTTGAGCCGAGCTTAGCCGAGTAGCCCAGAGACGAAACGTTGATCCGAGCCATGCCGAGCGGCAGCGATGCACAGTGCACGGAGCTCTTGCGCCTCTATCTGCACGCGTGAGATTTTGGGCGTTTGAGAGGCCCTGGTATAGAGTGAACTGGTGCAGCCATCCCAGAACGAAGCGAGAACTGCCAGACAAATCGACTATAACTAGTTCAGGTCAGGTACGCCGTAAAATATTTACAGGTCATTGACATTTTCAAGTGGTATTCTTGCATACAAGTAGACAAAATGCAACTGAGCCTGACAAATTACGTGTTCTGTCAGTGCGTTCATAAACGTCTGTTTGAAATGTATCCAGACTATTTCAATGAGTTTCATATTTGGGCAACCAGTCAGGCCACTCCTTCACAATTATACCAGCACAACAAACTGCACTATGACCACAAGAGATTTCTTCAAACTGCTCTCTATACAGTTAAGGGAGTTTGTAGTAGAAAGTCATCCTTTTTCTTTGAAATATTTAATGTGCACTGAACAATCACGAGAGGTATACAGTGAGTGCTTGTAATGCCACCCAGAACATCAGTAGGTCACAACCTTGCTGCGTACGTTGGACACATTTCCTGGTACATGCGGTATTTTCTTGTTCCCTCCGAAAACTTCCATCGACGGTGCGTGGTATTTTTGACTCCTGATAATTATAAACTTAATTTCTCGCCTTTTCTTCTAATTTTTAATACAATAAACCTAGCAAGTCCGCCTCTGTGGTGTAGTGGTTAGCGTGATTAGCTGCCACCCCCGGAGGCCCGGGTTCGATTCCCAGCTCTGCCACGAAATTTGAAAAGTGGTACGAGGGCTGGAACGGGGTCCACTCAGCCTCGGGAGGTCAACTGAGTAGAGGTGGGTTCGATTCCCACCTCAGCCATCCTGGAAGTGGTTTTCCGTGGTTTCCCACTTCTCCTCCAGACGAATGCCGGGATGGTACCTAACTTAAGGCCACGGCCGCTTCCTTCCCTCTTCCTTGCCTATCCCTTCCAATCTTCCCATCCCTCCACAAGGCCTCTGTTCAGCATAGCAGGTGAGGCCGCCTGGGCGAGGTACTGGTCATACTCCCCAGTTGTATCCCCCGACCAAGAGTCTGAAGCTCCAGGACACTGCCCTTGAGGCGGTAGAGGTGGGATCCCTCGCTAAGTCCGAGGGAAAAACTGAACCTGGAGGGTAAACAGATGATGATGATGATGATGAACCTAGCAAGTATTCTAAAATATGTTAAATTCAACCATCCTTGGTCATTCGATGTACTAATGCTTCGTACAGCAAGTGGACATGCAAGAGAAATGGGGGAACTAACCCAGCGGTTAACGAAATGTTATGGTTGAATGAGCAGGTCTTGGTATAGTGGGTAATACAAGGTTTGTTGACACAATCAGGTCAAAAGAGGCAGGTTATTAGCCTCTCATTGGGTGCCGTGTTGCCGTTCTTATCTCCGAATACGATAACTTTCTGTTTTGATTTTATTATGTTATTATTCATTTGGATGCCGAGAGGTATTCTCTATTCTTGTTCATTTTGATATCTTCTCTCTGAGTAGGGGGAACAATCCTTCTTTTGATTTAATTGAGAATTGTTTAATTCTGTATTGCTTGTAAATTTCCATAGATGCTTGGGTTTGGATATGATGTTATTTTTCTCCATTATATTGAACAATTAGGTTATATACTGTAAGATCTGGAGAAGAATAAATATGATATAATGTACTAATGCTTCGTAGTGGACCAATAAACGCTGTCGGCTTCGAATCAAACTCAGGGGGTTCGCTTTCTTACGACAACTCCCAAGCCGACAGCACAATCCTTCTTTTGATTTAATTGAGAATTGTTTAATTCTGTATTGCTTGTAAATTTCCATAGATGCTTGAGTTTGGATATGATGTTATTTTTCTCCATTATATTGAACAATTAGGTTATATACTGTGAGATCTGGAGGAGAATAAATATGATATAATGTACTAATGCTTCGTAGTGGACCAATAAACGCTGTCGGCTTCGAATCAAACTCAGGGGGTTCGCTTTCTTACGACAACTCCCAAGCCGACAGCGTGACGCAATGTAATTTCAGCAGAGACGAGCCTAAGCCTGTAGGTAGCATCAGGTACCACGCTCGCCAGTATCGCTCTTTGGGTGTTGCACGAGACCAACAAGTCCCCTATCGAGAAATTCCACATATCCTCGTTACATTGCACCACTCTGCGCAGATGACTTCATTTCTGCTTTCTTTCTTCTCGCAAGGGTTATTTATTTTCCACGCCACTTGGGTATGCCATACCGGACCACACACAATATTACTAACATTTTGCATTAATGAAAAACAGAAGGGCAAATTTTGAATTCAGGTGCGGTAAGAATAACTGTAGTTATACTGAATATTTAGGATCTTATTTCCTGTCTTTTGGTTGCCAAAAACATTTCACGTTTAATAGGAATGGAATTCATTACTTAACGATAATAGAGTTTGTTATTTCTGTAAGCTTCTAATATAAAATTTCAACATTAAAAATTTTGGTGCATCATCCAGCATCAGATACTACAAGTCGCCGCAGCTGGATTCAAACATTTGCGTCATAGATCTGAAAACAGTACCTTATGTGAATTCTTGAGAGTCAGTTCAGCGTGATTTCGTATCCATCTGTAAGGTGATACATGATATTCAGGTAATAATAATAATAATAATAATAATAATAATAATAATAATAATAATAATAATGACGTGTAGCCTCCGGAGAAGCCTCAGGTCCTTCGATTTGACGCCGTATAGGCAACCTGCGCGTCTGCGAGCATGGAGCCCTATCTAAAATGAAATATAACGCTGGAAACGTCACAAGCACCCATCTCCTGAGCCATAGAAATTAACTAATGAAAGTAAAAATCCCCGACCCAATCGGGAATCGAACCCGAGACCCCTTGAACCAAAGTCCAGCATGCTAAACTTTTAGCCATGGAGCGGGATGATATTCACGTGAAAGAACTAGATCGATCCATCGATCAATTGATCAATCTATCAATCAACACTTATCTGCATTTAAGGGGTTTCATCCAGATGGCATACTCCCTATCAGTTGTGTTTATTTAGTATGTTCTTAAATGATTTCAAAGAAGTCAAGAATGCAGGCTGGCATCAAATAACCTGATTCTAACAGTGTACTGGACACATGACGTCCTATTGCTACCATGAATGATGAATAATAAGTCCTGTAGCATTCATATCGGGGTTAGTGCGAGCCAACTGTCAGACATACCGGACGCTGGCTGCAGTTATAAATCGTAGGCGGGCTGCACGGGCTATTATCAACACTACCTGCTGTTTTCAAACTATTCCACTTCCGGTCTACATCACTTTGATTCATTCGCATTTGTTTAAATACTTTAACATAAAGGGATTATGAGGATAAATCAAAACTCGATATTTTTGTTCTTACCATCTAGGACTCCTCAATAACACGCTTCCTTGTTGACTCTACAATACGTATTTCAATTGAATTGCTGCCTACCATTCGACTTTAAAGATCTGTGGGTATACGTTGAGATAAAAAGACCTTCAAATCTGCATACGAACTTTAAAGAACCAAGCGAGTGGCCGCGTGGTTTGGGACCCGTAGCCGTCAACTTGTATTCGAGAGGTAGTGGGTTCGAATCCCAATGTTGAGAGCCCTGAAGATGGTTTTCCATGGTTTCCCATGTCGACACCAGGAAAATACAGAGATCGCTTCCTTTCCGTTCCTAGTCCATCGTCGGTGACATAAAGCATATTAAAAAAAAACGGAAAAACGCTAAAGATAGTTAAATATTGCGCTACTTTTATGATGAGTACATTTTTATCACCAATTGTGTCTTCATACAGTTTCTTACTTCGTAAACTTGCAGAATTGAACGTCTTGTGAATTAATTAATTTGAGCTGAACCTTGGCTGAATGGCCTTCGGTTTAGAAGGCTCCGAGTTCGATTTCCGCCCTGGTATGGAATTTTAACACCATACAATTAATTTCTCTGATTCGGGGACTGGATGTTTGTGTTTGTCTCAATACACATCTTCACCTGCATACAACACATCACACTAAAAACCACCACAGAAACACGCAATAGTTAATACCTCCCTCCACATAGGATAGCGTCAAGAAGGGCACGCAGCCGTAAATATTGGCTGAATTAGAAAATAGTGCCGACCTCACGTAACTGGAAAGAGCTCAGGAAGAAGGAAAGTTAATTTGTGTTGGAGAGGTGCATTTTCATTCAGTTGATTTTCAAAGGACCTCCCCAAGACTGCAGTGTCAAAATAACGGATTGTGCATTCCTACTGGATTTTGGAGGAATATTAGCACTGTTCTACTTCTTCAAAAACATTTGCTAAAACAAGTGTGTTTGGCACTTTGTGGCATAAACTGGCGTGTCTACTTTATGTAACACATTCACTTTTTTACACTTTATCAGAACGAAATTTCGACATTCGGGCCTCTAGCAATGTTTAAACCGTTGTAGTCTGTTCTATGATCTGTTGGGGCTAACACATGAAGAGTTCAACAAAGAATGTCTTTAAATAATACACATGACATTACGAGATTTTGTAATTCTTCTTCTTACCCTGGCCTATTCCTATACGGGGCTGACAATTCATATATTAAGCCCAGTTTTGTAGTTACAAGAATTTCCTGATGCTAACCCAATGTAGAGGACAGGGGGGGGGGGGGGGGATAGCTGGTATTTTGATGTGAGGAAAATATGCAGTCTTCGAGCCTGAAGAATTAACAAGACGTGGCTGAAATCCACGGAACGGCCAGGAATCTAATCCAAGCCCCTCCGAGTATAAGGCCGCTAGCCAAGGAACACACACACATATATATATATATATATATATATACTGTTTTTTATTATTTTCTTACAAGTTTCTCTACGTCGCACCGACACACATACTTCTTAAGGGGACGATGGTACAGGAAGGGGCAAGGAGTGGGAAGGAGAGAAGGAAGGTACAGCCCGCATTTACCTGGTGGAGAAAATGGGAAACCACGGAAAACAATTTTCAGGGCTGCCGACAGTGGGGTTCGAACCTACTATCTCCCGAATACTGGATACTCACTGCACTTAAGCGACTGCAGCTATCGAGCTCGGTAACGTATCTCGAATTTCTCTTTTTGGCGGTCTATTTGTACGGGGAGGTTTGTAGAAGTGGCATTCAATACTATTTGCGTACAGTCCGGAGGAACTAGTCCCACAGATGAACTCTTAACTAAACACGTTTCACCATGGTAAATTTCACCACAACTGTAAAAGGCTTCAAGTAAGCAGACGCAGAGGTGAGTATACAAAACTTGCATTAACAATTGGTGCTGTCGTCAACACTGATCCATATCCTGCTGTGTTCCCGCTCTAAGAGGAAACAGACATTCGTCTTATAAACCACGTCTCATTTTTCCTCTCCACATGACGTCGGCAGTTGAAGGTATCACATTACTACAGAAGAAAATTGGATCAATCCTTTACTTCACGTATCGCTGCTTCTAATGTGCATGGAATCAAACTTCATACCGATTTGACAGGTAACTAAACTCAAGCCATAACTTCGTTCATCCAGTAAACCGCAGCTCAATTCTGAACATTAAATGATCATTCCGTTTGAAGAAATTTACGGAGAGCTAAGCTGGCTTCTTATCTAGGCTACTGCGTTCAACGGACAAGTATGGGGACATCTGGAATGAAAATCTACATCCTTATAGTTCAGTTTCTACGAAAATCTTGAGTAACATAAATATTTTACTACTACTAGTACTACTAGGGGCTGCCTGGCCGAGGCGGTAAAGGCGTGCTCAGTTCGCCCGGAAGGACGTGGGTTCGAATCCCCGTCAGGAAGTCGTAAACATTTCAGAAACGAGATTTCCACTTCCGGAGGTGCACATGGCCCTGAGGTTCACTCAACCTACACCAAAAATGAGTACCAAGTTAATTCCTGGGGGCAAAGGCGGCCGGGCGTAGAGCTAACCACACTACCCCATCAAGTGCCGAGGTTACGGATAGTGGAAGCCTTTACCTTTCACCCCTCCAAGGGCCTTCATGGCCTGTACGGAGATGACTTTGCTTTTTACTAGTACTACTACTACTACCACCCACTACCACTACACCTTGTCCCGATTAAATTAGGGTCGGATTTTCTGGTTCCTCTCCTCGAGGATTTCCTGCCTTGTACCGTAGCAGAGGTAGAATTGAAATAATCCAGGTCCCGCAAATTTCTGAATCCACATCCTATATTTGGTTGTCAGAGTGCTGATTCACGCTTTAATGCCATCCTCTCAGTGCTCTGCTCCAGTGTCAGATTGTACTGACCAACTTCCATTAGACACAGTCGGTTCGTAATAAGGGGTGAAAACCATCCGATGCAAGGATGGGGAAGGGCTAGGATTGTGGGACGGTAGTGACTGCGACCTTACCCAGCATTTTCTTGGTGTAAAACCGTAAAGCCCCCGAAAATCATCTTCAGGGCTGCCGACATGGTTTTTGAACCCACCATCTGTCGAATGGAGGCACACAACAACGCGACCCTAACCGCGCGGCCAGCTCGCTCTGTAGAGAACCAACATCCAACTCTATCAAGGGTTGCTATGGAGATCATGCAGGTTTTATATGCTTTGTACACCTCTCTGTACTTTTGAAATATTAACCTTATAATTTGGTTTCTATACCAGAAGATTAAACTGCACAGGCTCTAAGAGAGACAGAGAGAGGTCTACGAAACCAGTACGTTATAAGAAGCTACTGGCAGCGAGAGGCTATCCACCTACGTGCCCAATTTCTGCAACATGAGGCGTCGACAGAAATGTAATCATCCAAATTCTAAATTATTGTTGAGTCAACGACGAGTGCAATAACCTAACACCGAACAGGACAAATAACGCATGTGGGGGGGGAGTTCGTTCGTTCGTTCGTTCGTTCGTTCGTTCGTTCGTTCGTTCGTTCGTTCGTTCGTTAGTTACAGAATCGAGGGAGATTTTCATGAAACTTGGTATTGAAGTTTAGGATAAGGGATCTTAACTATAACTCGTTCAAAAAGAATAGCATGAGGGGACTTTCAAAGTGGGCCTTAAACGTAAAACTCGAGATATATATATATTTTACGACTAGTTTTATAGGAAAATAACAAACTTGTTTAGAATACCATTTTCAAGCATTTTTTTCAGGCTTTTTACTGGTAAAGTGAAAAATAAGGGAAATATCAGTCCTTGTCTTGTGAAAGTTCAAGTCCAAAAGTCCATAATTAACTCTATGGAGAGTTGCTACGGAAATAATTCTGACAATGTTTTAAAGCTTTGTACATCTTTGTATAGTCAACTTTTTAAATTTTAACATGATACATTATTTTTATACCTCAAGGAAGACGTCAAACCAAGAGCAGCAACAACGCAAAAAAAGAAAAGAATTTGGAACTAAGAAGGGCTAGAAAGAGCCGATAAACAAGTACGACACGACAAGCCGCAGACAGCTGCATGTCCATCTACTGGTCTAAGAATCTCCGAAACAACTTGAGAGGTCGACAAAAATGTTCGTGTACTTGCTGAATATGCCTTTGCTGGCGAGATGTAGTGTTTACAGTGCACTATGTCTTCTGGTATGGGCTATATCAAACTTGTTACTTTAACTGACTTGTCTCAGTCTCATCCTTGGCTTTGACAGTATGAAAGTGACTGAGGTATGAGTGATGCTAGTAATACCATTGCTTATGCAGTCAGTCCCTGCTATGAATGGTGTGAAAATATCGCTCATAGGGTCGGTTGGTGCATGAATTTCAGTGGGCTTGGTAGACTGATATGTAATAGCAGCGGCTGACCCGGTGAGGAAAGCAACGGGAAACTACCTCACTCCTCATTTCCCTAGTACGCCTCTTCAGTGACGCCTAGGCTATTTATGACAGCTGTTGGCGGAGCTTCAGAGGATCAGACCAGCCTTCGTGCTGAATACCCAAAATTCAACCTGCTTGCTAAATGATTGTCCTGCCAATGAGAGTTAAAACAACTAGTTAAATATAAACTTCAACAATAACAGTTTTCCTCATCAAGTGCTCTGTTGGGCTTTTACTCCTCTGTTTAATTTGTCGTAAATTCTACATTTTCCTCCTTCTTCCTCTTGTGCTTCTGATTTATTTATTAATTTATCGTAGTCTGAAATCACTACTATAGTATATATGTACAACTACTCTATTTACATTTTTTTCCAGTATTCAGCTGTCGAGATGGCACATTCATTGGCTTCCACCAAATCCTTCATACTACATGGTTTAGGTAGATTTCTACAGATGGGAAGGTGTCCATGAACTTGCTTTTCACCACACTCACACAAATCTTGATCACCGTACCAGCACCTTTACAAGTTAGTTTTACATCGTGTCACTCCAGATCTTAATCTGGTAAGTGTCTTCTAATCTCAATACTGAAGATGATGTCCTGCAGTTGGCTTCTCCTTTACTGTCCGTAATTCTACGGACGACTTCCTCCTCCAGAGTTACTTTCGCCCGGTCAATAGCTCTACGTGTGGCACCTCTCATATGGATTGGTTACCGCCTGTGTGAGGGGTCACAAGATTAAGATATTTAGAGGTATAGGGGTGGAGCTCACATTAAGCACGGTTTCCCGTCTATGTGAGTATAGGGGTGGCACTTACATGTGGCTCAGTCTCCCGCCCATGTGGGTGGAATTTTATTTTATTTCATTTCATTTTAATTTAATGATGGTATTGATGTTGTTTATCGGAAGCTCTTCCTCTGTATCAATCTTGATAGGTGGGCGTGAAGTCCAAACATGGGGTGTCTTGGATCTGTTTATTCCTTCTTCTCAATTTCTGCTGCAAATCGTCTCCAAACATCTGGAGGTGCTACTCCCATACGTGGAAAGATCTTATTAACAGGAGTTGGTCTTAAGCAGCCTGCAACAATGTGACCTGTCTCTTCTTCAGATTTACTATTCCCACACTAAGTGGTGTCGGTGGTGCGCATTAACTTTCCCTAATTATTGTTCCCGTCTCTAACCAGATTTTCCTCTAGGTTCAACTGTCATATTCCCCTTTATACACTCCAGTCATCTTCTTTTCGGTCTTACCTTTCTCATCTTTCCAGGCACAGCCATCCCCCTTACCCTCCTTCTTGCGTTATTTCCCGTCCTCCTCTTAACATGGCTGAGCCACCTCAATCTTGCTTCCTTAAAATTGGTGAGTCATTTCTCCCCACCTAATGTCCCTTTGACTGTCTCATTTTCTACAGTCTACACAAATATCTTCATCTCTACAACACGTATCTTTTTCATCAGTGCTGGCCTCAGAACTACATTGTGTATTTTCCTTTTCAATTTGGTTGGAATCCTCTTGTCATACATTACACCGCAAACCCTTCTACGATCACTCCACCCAGACTGCATCCTGCTTGAGATTTCACTTCCGAGATCACCTTTGTTGTTTATGGTACATTTCTTTTTCCTCACCAGGGTGGAACAGCACGCCCGGTCAATAGCTCTAGGTGTGGCACCTCTCATGTGGATTGGTTGCCGCCTGTGTGCGGGGTCACAAGATTAAGATATTTAGAGTTATAGGGGTGGAGCTCACATTTGGCAAGGTTTTCCGTCCATGTGAGTGTCCACATAATATAGGGGTGGCACTTACACGTGGCTCGGTCACCCGCGCATGTGGGTGGAATTTTATTTTATTTTATTTTATTTTATTTTATTTTATTTTATTTTATTTTATTTTATTTTATTTTATTTTATTTTATTTTATTTTATCTTATTATTTGATTTGAATGGGAACATGTATTTGGGCGGAAGCCTGTAATGTTCAGCAAATAAATTGTAATATTGTTTATGGTAGAACTAACAAATTATTTTTAAATCACCGCTGGTATGCTCACTCCTTGTACGGTTATAGATCGTTCATGGTTAACACTGTTTATAACTCTGTATTACTTTTCTCACCCTCTCTAACTACTAGCCTAGAGATTTCCGCCGGCAATCCAGAAAATTTTATGCCCTATGAAAATATTAAAAAGCAGATATTAAATGCGCAAACATAAAGGCCTACTTAATTTATATGTGTATGATTAGGATAGAGCCTCCGTGGCTCAGGCGGCAGTGCGCCGGCCTCTCACCGCTGGATACCATGGTTCAAATCCCGATCACTCCATGTAAGATTTGTGCGGGAGAAAGAGGCGGCAGTACAGATTTTTCTCCGGGTACTCCGTCATCTTTAATTCAAGGAACATTCTCCAATATCATTTCATTTCTTTATTCATTCAGCCGACACATTTCTTATTCTCGCCGCTAGATGGGGGCTTCATTCATTCCATTCCTGGCCCGGTCGAATCAATCAATCAATCAATCAATCAATCAATCAATACTAATCTGCATTTAGCGCAGTCGCCCAGGTGGCAGATTCCCTATCTGTTGCTTTCCTAGCCTTTTCCTAAATTATTTCAAAGAAATTGGAAATTTATTGAACGTCTCCCTTGGTAAGTTATTCCAATCCCTAACTCCCCTCCCTATAAATGAATATTTGCCCCAGTTTGTCCTCTTGAATTCCAACTTTATCTTCATATTGTGATCTTTCCTACTTTTATGATCGCCATTCAAACTTTTTCGTCTACTAATGTCATTCCACGCCATCTCTCCGCTGACAGCTCGGAACATACCATACGAGCAGCTCTTCTTCTTTCTCTCAATTCTTCCCAACCCAAACTTTGCAACATTGTTGTAACGCTACTCTTTTGTCGGAAATTACCCAGAACAAATCGAGCTGCTTTTCTTTGTATTTTTTCCAGTTCTTGAATCAGGTAATCCTGGGAGGGTCCCATACACTGGAACCATACTCTAGTTGGGGTCTTACCAGAGACTTATATGCCTTCTCCTTTACATCCTTACTATAACCCCTAAACACCCTCATAACCATGCGCAGAGATCTGTACCCTTTATTTACAATCATATTTATGTGATTACCCCAATGAAGATCTTTCCTTTTATTAACACCTAGATACTTACAATGACCCCCAAAAGGAACTTTCACCCCATCAACGAATGACTGGAAACAGGCTGTGGATTATCATTTTCATGATTAGAATGATCTATAAATACCATACATTTGAAAAAGTGAAGAGACTGATAAAAGGTGTTTGAAATTATGGTTTTTAAATAAGCAATATCCGTCTAATAATGTGACTAAACAAAACAAACCTCATGGCACTACAGCCCTAATAAGCTTCGGCCTGCCAAGCAACCACTGCTCAGCCCGAAGACCTGCTTATTACGAGTGGACGTATGGTCAGTGGACGAATCCCCTCGACCGTTATTCTTGGATTTCTAGACCGAAGCCAATATTTCGCCATTATATAGCTCCTCAGTTGTTCACACATAGGCTGAGAGGCCACCAAACCAGATCTCTGAACCAAGTAAAAATCTCTGGCCTGGCCGGGAATCCAACCCGAAAAAGACATCTTCGCTACCCGTAAACTATCGTGACGGCTTATAAATATGACAGTGATCTTCACTGCTTTCAATATTTCTTGAAATATAGTAATTAATTTCAAAATAAAAGAAATAAATTAACATTAAAATATTATTCCTTTATAGATCAGCAGTAATTAATTATTACGTCTTTACTGAATTTCGTGTTTCGAAAATTTGCAGCCCTGGACGCAAGCATAAACAGCCTGCTTGTAAATCCGTTGCAGAGTTCACTCAAGAACTAATTCATCTACATTCATATGTTCTGTAGCAAGTTTATTATTTGCAGATAAGGCACCTTCGTACACCGCGGTGCTCTCGAGCGTAACATGGTGGACGTCCCGGCAGTAGGTTACACTTCATTCCATTTTATAATTCAATTTTCACATGATCTGCAATCTGTAGGAACAATAATCGAGACTGTATAAAGGGAATAAAACCACATCTTATCTGCTGTGTTTTTATCTCTCCCCTGCAGGGAGGTTAAAGTGGAATGTTTGTTTTCATTCCAGCGTTTTATGTACCGCACTCGAAAGTTTTAATAAGTCTGGTGTCCTTAATTGCATTTGATTGGCGTAATCCACATGGAGACGCTCCACTCTCGTATTCGCGACATGACCTACATCCTGCTGCTCTCATTTCAAGTAGTTGCAACGACAGTACCGATGTTTTATTGAAGTAATATGACAGAACAACTTGATAAAATAACGATTTAGTTATAGGAATTAGTGGTATTATTACGGCAGGCATATTGAGAAAATTTACTTTTTCAAGGGACTGAAGAAATAGGTGTTCACGTTACTGCTTTTCCGACAGTCATAGAAACATTTCTTTTCTTTCTGTAATTATTTCCTTGAAATAAAATCTGTGTCAGGTTTTAAAATATAGTTCGTACTGAGCATTAATTCATCTACTTTCTTATGTATGTCTTTTAGCCCATCCTTCTTATTCTAAGCTCAACCTGGTGCGCACGCACAGATGGATCATTAAGCCTGTGCATATGGTCTAACGGACGAGTCGTGTGCTTAACCACACGTACACTGCATCTACGTGAAGAGTAACAATGAGTGAGACATTGATGTTTCAAACGGACAGCCGAGATGGGTATGTGTAAGGATGTGACTGGGTGGTAAAAAGGAGCAATCGTCTTTGGCCATGCCCATGGCCATACGGTGAGTGAAGTTGCTGGATTTGGTGGTATTTCGCAGTGGACTGTTCAGAGCGTCTACAATCAATGGTGTACTACACGTTGCCGAGAAACAGAACGTCAGAATTGAGGTCGGGAAATCATCCTAACTGAGAGGGACCGGAGACGCGTTTCACGGCTTACGAATCAAAATCGCTTCCAAACCCGATAAGAAAATCTGCAGTCAGTGGATGGATGTCCATTCCAATTCCAATCAATTAGCGAGAGAACATTGCGGTGGGAATTGCATGCAGTGAACACCACCTCGCAAGAGGTCATTGCTCACATAGGCACATTAAGGTGCGCGTTTTCAATGGGCTAGAAGTAATCGAACGTCGACAGTAGCTGCCTGGCGGAACGTAATGTGGTCTGACGAATCACATTTTTGCTTGTAGTCCAATGAAGCACGTCTATGAGTGCACCGAAGGCCAAATGAAGCATTTCATCCTGGAAGTGTGCAAGGTCAAGTTTAAGCCGGAGGTAGGTCTGTGATGTTTTGGAGGTGTTTTTCGTATCATGGATTGAGCCCGCTCATTGAAGTGACCACTAACATGAACCAGTGTGATTATTTAAACATTCTGGATGATCAGATGTTGCCTTTCATCCAATATCCGCATGATGAGTACGCTATTGATACCCCGATTTTTTATCGGGCTGAACGCATATGTGACTGGTTTTATGAACACTTCCCCACCATATTACATCTCGATTGGCCTCCAAATCACCTGATTTGAACCCAATTGAAAATCTATGGGACATGTTGGAACAGCAGGTAAAACGCTGACATCAGCATCCCCGCAATTTGGTGGAATTGTGCGATCAAATCCTCAACGAGTGACTGGATAGATTCACTTTCTAACCGAATCCGGGCGGTTATCAAGCCCAGATCCGGACTTACACCGTTTTTAATGATGCTTGTAATGATTTCTCCTATGGTGCCTAATATTTTGTCCGGTGAGCTTATAGCACATTCTTTCATCAGTATATATAAACATTAGCTGCCTCTGTGGATCCGTCGTAGAGTGTCGGCTTCCGGATCCCAAGATAGCGGGTTCAAACCCGGCAGAGGTAGTCGGATTTTTGAAGGGCGGAAAAAAGTCCACTCGACACTCCATGTTGTACGATGTCGGCATGTAAAAGATCTCTGGTAATACATTTGGTATTTACCCGACAAAATTAATTAAATCTCAGCCATAGACGCCCAAGAGAAATCCGGTTTACTCAGTCTGCCATCTAGTGGGACTAGAGTAAAACGGAACGTCGAAATTGACGAGCAGACAGCCAGATGGCGTCAAATCGAAATATCTGCACACGGTAGCTGAGGCCATACGATTATTATTATTATTATATAAACATGTCAATTTACGAAACCATGGGACGTAAGCTGCATATGTAGTCAGTATAAAGGTGAATTCAAATAAGTGAATTCATTGAAATTCAAAAATTATTTCTGGTATGAGATATATGATGGTTCTTTTGTTGAAACGTAGATAGAGCTGACAAACCTACAAACTCACGGGACAGCCAATAGGTGGCGCCGTTACAGGGTTTTGAATTTGAGGAATGTCTGTTCAAAAGGTGCTACCTCCACCTTATGAAATTGATGGTAAAAGTGCAAGAAACCTAAAATAAAAGACACATGGAACGTGTCCATAATCGGATTTGATACAACATTTAAGGCATTACAACTTTCTGGTCTGGATTGCTCAATGCAGTCGATAATATTCAAGTTATTTGAACAAATCTCAACGCGACCAGACTGAGACACGCTTCCGTTAAGTGCACTAAGCAGTAAGGCGTAATGGTTGCGGTCAAACCAATGCAACGAGTTAGGATTCAATTCTCGAGCAAAGAAGATTGCTTTGATCGATAAATCTGTCACTAAGTATGCTTGTGCTCTACGGTAACACACTACCAACGTAAGAAAGGACAGTCGACGCTGTTTTCAATGGAGTCTTGTGGATCACCCACCTCAGAGCCAATATCCTTTCCCGCGCAACAATCACGTCTTTTGTCTGCTGAATAAAAATCGGAGGAGTAAGCCTTTCACCACCATAAATCAAGTGGTTTCAAATGTTGTGGAAGAATAGTTCAACCAACAACCTTCATTGTGGAGGATATAGAAAAACTATTCAGCGTTGAGGCAGGTTTCTGAAACCTGAGAATAATTCTCTATGTACTATCTTATGTTAAACTATCATCAATATGCTGCCGTTTTGACATAGTGTATGATGTGATGTCCAATACATACTGTATAGTGTAAGTTTCTAAGCGCCAACCTAGTTGGACGTAAGGATAATGTCCAAGTAGAGGAGATGACTAATACTAGCTGATAATAAAGATGTTTTAGATATCTTTTAGTTTATTTCAGTCTGCGGAAACCAATTACGAATAACATTTATAAACTACCTGAAAAATAAAGCATATGGTAACAGAATTATACCTAAAATAGGAAACGACTTCATTAAAGTAATTTATTAATGTTCAGATATAATTCTGTTACCATGTGTTTTCCTTTCCAGGCAGTTCATAAGTTTATTTATTTGAAGTTAGTTTCGGCAGACTAAAGAAACCAACTGAGTCAAAATTGAAGAGTGATGGCTTCAGATATCACAAAAAGTGTTTTATTTTCAAAAAGATACAAAAGTTGCTAGTAAAGCAGCTCAAATTGATGAGTTCATGTGAACTGCTGTAAGAATGTGTTCTAGAATAAGGAAAATTCCTGCAATGAAATTGGCTACACGATGTTTGAAAACCGAGCTCGATAGCTGCAGTCGCTTAATTGCGGCCAGTATCCAGTATTCGGGAGATAGTAGGTTCGAACCCCACTATCGGCAGCCCTGAAAATGGTTTTCCGTGGTTTCCCATTTTCACACCAGGCAAATGCTGGGGCTGTACCTTAATTAAGGCCACGGCCGATTCCTTCCCACTCCTAGCCCTATCCTGTCCCATCGTCGCCATAAGACCTATCTGAGTCGGTGCGACGTAAAGCAACTAGCAAACAAAAAAAAAAAAGATTTTTGAAAATAGGTGAATAAGTCCTTAGACGAACTGAATGTTACAAATTAATGCGAGAATTTTGTGTTATTAACGGAGGAGTGACTTAAAACAATTATTCGTAATTTCTTGTCAGGCAGCGCAATGATAGAACTGCGGGGTGTGGGAGGTGACGAGAAGGAATATAGTCAGATATGTCCCGTATTGTCTGTTCAAATACAAGGCAACCATGATACAACAATGGTTACACAACTCCAATTTCAGGCCGAATTGTATTGTACGGAAGTTGACATAGTGTATACTATTTTAAAAAAGGTGTTAATTAACACGAAAATGGTGAAAAATATTGCTGCTACAAACAGGTATTTGCAACGAAGAGATAGATCCAAGGGAATAATTTAGGAATGAAGTTGAAGCTGATGCATATGTATACGAACTGACTTCGGAGGTTGCAGAGGAATGAAAGATGGTCGGTTGTTTATGAGAATAGTGGACTCAGGCAATGACGGTAAGACAAGGGAAAAATAATTAAAAGACTGTGATTATAGTCTGTCTTTAATGACTCCAAGATAATAAATAATAATATGGCTCAGGTTTGTTGTTAAGGCATTTTAACTGGACAGCATCTAGGCTGCCTGCTCGTCAATTTCGACGTTCCGTTTCACTCTACCAGGCGTCATATGATATATCACATGATTGTTTCCAATGAACACCAAATGTGTCACCATATATATTGTACATGCCGACATCGTACATGGGTGTCAGATGGACTTTTTACGCGCTTTAGAAATCTGACTATCTTTGCTGGCTTTGAACCTGAGAACTTTGGTTCCGCATGCCGAATAGGATAGAATAGCATAGCATATAATAATCCCATCCCCTACTTCCGGATTGCCAGGAACTGGGGAGAGAGACGAATCCAAATGATTGGATACATGCATGGTTGGTTACACTTAATTTTTCTATTACTACCTTAAGTATTAAGCCAACGGCCGTAGCCGTGTTGAAACACCGAATCCCGTGAGAACTCCGAAGCTAAGCAACATTGGGCGTGGTCAGGAGTTGGATGGGTTGCCACGCGCTGTTGGTGGGGGGTAAGGGAATGGAGGAGCGGAAAGGAACTGGCCACCCTACCGCACGTAAACTCCGGCTCAGGAACACCTCTGCGGAGGTTCGGACCTGCCTTCGGGAAGAATAACCCTTACCTTACCTACCTCAAATATTACTCACTAATTACACCCATCCTCTAAATTTCAGTTTTTAAGATTTTTGTTTTATTATTTTTTTCCTAGACATTAACATTGTTATATAGTCTAGGACAACATATACCGGTATCTTACCCATATTAATTCTTGTTAGTGCAAGTATTTATTTGTGTCACTAGACCGAACAATATCCTTAGCTTGCAATGGACATTATAAATTAACAGAATGACTACGAATGAGTGAATGAATGGATGGATGAATCGCCTGATTGTATTATATTGGTACACTGAATGAATAAATTAACTAATGACTGACTGACTGACTGACTGACTGACTGACTGGGTTCATACATGCATGAAAAAAGTCTTCCTCCCAGTCAACGATAAACACCAGCTTGGGAGAGACCTTTTGATATTAAATGAGTATGGGGCAAGGAATGAATGAATTAATTAATTAATTAATTAATTAATCTATGATTGAATGAGCTGAATGCCCTCAGCCTACGTCTAAGGAATTTCAGCAGATAAGGTGACAATCTTCTATGTGGATGAATATATGCCTTAATGAAGGAACGAATGAATTCATGCATGCATGAAAAACAAGGTCTCTCTCCCCGTCACGGATAACCACCAACTGGGGAGAGGGCGGAGGCCGACTATCTACCATTGATTCACGGAAGAAGCTGATTCAAAAGTAAAAGAGGAAGAAATAGAAAGAAACACAGTAATAATTTCAATCAGAGTGTTGTGGAGGAGCAGAGTTACGATGTGTGATTATAATTCATTTTGGTAATTTCTCACCTCATCTAAAATTGCTATTCTAAATAAATAGGAACGTTAGATGTCTCTGTAACTAGAGATGGATTCCTCTCAGGACTTTGATGGGAAGTATGGGAATGAATATTCATTCATTCATTCATTCATTCATTCATTCATTCATTCATTCAATATGAAAAGAACCTTGAGTGTAAACCTGAGATCCCTCCCACCCCCTCAGTATATTTTTTATTCTGTGCTATGATATTACATAAGTACATGCATTATAATTATAGAACGTTATGTCTTTCAGCGTTCAGTCTGAAAGCCACTGTGAATTTACTAAACGTCGCCACAATCCTCTATTTCCAACTAGTGCTGTGGTTTCATTTAGTTCTGTACCTCTTTAAATCGTTAGAAACTGAGTCTAACCATCGTCGTCTTTGTCTCTCTCTACTTCTCTTACCTTCCATAACAGAGTCCATTATTCCCCTAAGTGACCCATCCTCCTCAATTCGCCTCACATGACCCCACCACCTAAGCCGGTTTATGCGTACAGCTTCATCCATCCAGTTCATTCCTACCTTAGCCTTTTTCTCCTCACTCCAAGTAATTTCCTGCCATTGTTTCCACTTGTTTGTACCAACAGTCATTCTCGCTACTTTCATGTCTGTTACGTCTAACTTACGAATAAATACTATTTGATTATTTAGAGCAGATAGTTTCAACAGTCACTGATCAGTTTTGAAAAGAGACACTGCAGCTATGGGGAAAGGAAATTTTCCCCTCCCCAATAGCACATCTACGCCTCAGAATCAACGCTGCTTAATGATATCTACTCCATGACTACCCCCGACACATTTATTTACAAAATGCCTAACTACACTGTACGTCGAAATTTTACCCAACATTCAGACCTCGAGATCATTAGCCTAGCGCACAATGTGTAAAGAAACTGTACACAAACATTTCTCCACGTTAACCTGAATAATTCTGGGTACAAACACAATTCTACTTGTAAACAAATACAGTCACCTGAACTGAAAACTGTAACTGTGTAACCTCGGAGGAAACAGACTCCTGTTTACTTCTAGTACAGCCCAATATACACATGGATTTGTCTTCATGATTCCAATAAATATAAAAAAAAATTGTATAAAATAAAATGTAATCAATTAAACTGAAATTAAAACTGAACATTTTTTTAAAATATTGAAAATATGGAGCTGAGAGTCAAGTGTACAGTCTGTTTCCCTATGTATTTTTGTAAAAGGCGGCAGTAAATAAAGTTTATTTTCAAGTAGTATAAAGATGCTGACACAAAATGGCACAATACCGAGCACATATCCATATCTGTGCGGCACGTTTTCACTGAAATAACAGAGAAATTATACAGAGATGACCCGGATACACTGGTCATAACTTTATGGAAACCTGATTCATATGATTTTCGTTATGATTTAAGACAAACAGAATTGTCATGTTCCGCGGAAAAAGGTGTTAAATAACTCAAGTTTCTTTCGTGAAACAAGTGTGTAGATATTTCACCGAAGTGGCATTGAAAATAACCAACCATTCTCATGTAGCATATTTCTGGGAATACTTACAAATTTTTACTCCGTGGTCCTGGACAATACTAATTCATTTGCGAATAAACAAACCTTGAAATATCCCTGGGGGAGTGGAAATGAAATGCTCCCACTTTTCATAAACACGGCACTAAAAGGTATGGTTTTGTTACCTGTATGCCTGGTAGTCATTTTACGTGTAACCTGAGCGAAGAACATTCGTTCCTAAATATTTCTACTTCAAGACGGGAAATCGAGCATGCCTTTACCGTATCGGCTAGGCAGTCCCCAATATCGAGCCAAAAAAATATTAAAACTCCATGTATACTATATCCAAGAAGAAACGCTGTTTCTTTCATTCTTTCTTTCTTTCTTTCTTTATATGTTTACACTCCGGGGTCGGTTTTTCCCTCGGACTCAGCGAGGGATCCCACCTCTACCGCCTCAAGGGCAGTGTCCTGGAGCTTCAGACTCTGGGTCGGGGCATACAACTGGGGAGGATGACCAGTACCTCGCCCAGGCGGCCTCACCTGCTATGCTGAACAGGGGCCTTATGGGGGGGATGGGAAGTTTGAAAGGGATAGACAAGGAAGAGGGAAGGAAGCGGCCGTGGCCTTAAGTTAGGTACCATCCCGGCATTTGCCTGGAGGAGAAGTGGGAAACCACGGAAAACCACTTCCAGGATGGCTGAGGAGGGAATCGAACACTCCTCTACTCAGTTGACCTCCCGAGGCTGAGTGAACCCCGTTCCAGCCCTCGTACCACTTTTCAAATTTCGTGGCAGAGCTGGGAATCGAACCCGGGCCTCTGGGGGTGGCAGCTAATTACACTAACCACTACACCACAGAGGCGGACAGAAACGTTATTAAACATCAAATATTCATACTAATTTCATTGGAAGGAAGTTTTACTCTACAAAAAATCGAATGGAAATATACTTAAGAAACAACAAAGCATAAATATTCAAGTAACTCAGAACTTCCAAACTGCCTTCAACCCTTGTCAGAACTTCAAAACAAAGCAAATAAATTATTATCATCGACCTTCCCTGTTTAGTGAGTTTAAAATGTGCATTTTAAATTCTGGAACGAGATCGCCCAATACTTCCTCCTCCTTAACCAAAAATCATGTCAATAAACTTTGGTTTCAATCGAGTAACTTCATCGCTGGATTCTTATCAAGGTGGTGCGATTGATTCCTGGTCGGTGAATTTTGAGCCTTATAATTGAAGAGTCACGTCCTTGTAGTTTAGATTTGATGTGAAACTCAAGGTCTTGAGATTATTACCGCGATATCAATAGTAAAAGTTAAAGCTCGCTTCATCATATTATTACTATTATTTTCATGAGGTTGGAAGTAAGTTTTATCTTATCTGAAGTGTTTGCTTATTATTTCGATTCTAGGTCCATAAATACAACTCTGCGAGAAAATGAATACAAGGCAAAGGCTATAAAGTATCGGTCATAAAGTGTAATCTATTTCAATTACACTTGAATATTGTTTTCTGTAGTACGCCGCGACTAAATATACAGTAATAATAATCGAATTATCTCAAATACCATGTAGTAGACATTTTTATTTGGAGCCATTTAGGAACTAAGCATATCAATTTCGACGTTCCGTTTCACTCTACTAGAGAGGACGAGAAACCGCAAACGTCTTCTGTAACCTATCGTCAAGTTTTAATTGGATGCCGTTATGCATCAGTATACTAAGCGTCATTTGACGAAAATTGAGACTTTAGCGCCATCTTGTAGAGGAAGGCTTGAACTATTTATAAAAAATTCCCCACTGCATTACAAGAGGCCGTTAGTTGTTAGTAAACAGAAAACCTAAGCGACAAAGCGGAAATCAGTAAAAATGTATATTGCATCAGTAGGCTATGCGACGTTCCAGTTTGCATCATTGGACCAAGCGCCACATTCCTCACATTGCGCGCGGATGACAGCGAAGGAGCCCGCGTTTTCGATAGTGCTGACATTTTTACGTGGTGATACATTGACTGGTTTATCAAGTGACGAAGTTAAGCGATGTATCAAGTACTTCCAAATGTATGGAGAAGGACAATGCTACTAATGCAGCTTGCTAAGAAGGTTGAGTCTGAGAATCATTCTCTAGAATTTGATGGTGAATCTCAGAAAGTAAATCAAGACAGGGACGACCACGGGAAAGTAGAGTTATCTTTCACTAGGCATTAATACCTTTCTGGCCAAAAGGAAAACCTATTATCTCTGAAGCCAAAGTAAGGGACTTTGGTTCGCTGATGCACCTAATACCTGCAGATGCCAAACAATTTTACGAGAATCTTCAAGCAGATTCTCACATCGTGGATGACGTAGATAGGTTTAATGGAGATCCTGATTTCGAGGTTGAATGAACTGAGAGCAACAATATTATTACCTATCCAGTGATTTGTGTGTATTTATGGGAGAAAATATCTTTAATCACATTTTCTGTCTCAAGCAGAACAAAACAAGGCTTAAAAATATCACGTCAATACTGTACTCTCAGAATATAATAGGCCTATCGTGAAGGAAAATCCATTCAAAAATTGTACAGACTGCACTGGCTCATGTCTTACCAATGTATTTGACTCAGATAAGTCGAAATTCTTCAAATCAGTAAGTCGTTATAGCAACGACTTTAGAGAATAGCTTCCCTTCTAGAATGTCTCCATCTAAAACTTGAATAATGTACCGGAGTTGTGGCGCGGCTGGTGGTGGATCAAGCACTTAGCGGGCCTTTTCATACAGTAGGAGATTCAGTTTTTAATCGTGGCTGCCACCACGTTATATTTTTGGAAGTTTTACTCAGTAGATACTCAACAGTTGGGGGTTATTGGTGTAGCATCGTGATACATTATTCGCACTTGAGAAAAACCTTAAATTGCATCTGTAGACTAAGCGCCATTACTTCAAGAAAATATATGTAGTGCGAGTATAAAAATGTTGAAATTTTGGTGAGAATGTACAATTTATTATCCTACAACGCCAGTAATACCATATTTAGCAAAATTATGTTCGCTCGAATTTACACATAGAACCAAATTTAAACGCGATTATCTCGCAACCAACTTTTGGCGCTTGGTCTAGTGATGCATCACGGCGTCCAATTAATTATATCGGATAAACTTTAAATGTATCACCAAAAATATTTTATACGTCGACCTCGTACGACATTGAGTGTCGGATGGGCTTACCTAAAATGTTTCATGTTTCGACCCGGGATCCGTAGTCCGACGTTCTATCAATGATCCGCAAAGGGAGATAATATCCAGTGCTCTGCTACAACTGGTTATAAGCTCTTTAAAAGCAACTAAGCTGTACAAAAATATGTATGTAAATAAGAAAGTTCAAATTCTGTTCCGTTATGAATTAATGCTACATGCTCACAATTTATCCATATACAGGCTATAACTCTCCTAAGTAATCACCACTTGATTTATTTTAAAGATCCCTTATATGCAAAATCAACTGCAGTTCATTCTAATTTCAACATAGAAACTAAAAGTTTCTCAGTGTTGCCTGTGTTGAGGTGCTCAAATACCTCAGCCTCGTTTCGGTAGATTCACTAGCACGTGAAGATACTCCTGCGAAACAAAATTCCGTCGCACCTCGGCGCCACCGAAAAACGTACAGTTAGTGGGACGCAAAACCACTAACTTAATCATTATCACTATTTTCTGCGATATATTAACATTACGTTCACCATTTATTATCTAATTTCGTTTAATTTTATTTACTTTACCACGGAATGAGTGTTAAGGATTTTTTGAACAGTTTTCATGGAAACGTCCGGCTCTATGGCTAAATGGTTAGCGTGCTGGCCTCTGTTCGATTCTCGGCAGGATTAATGGTTAAATCCACTGGCACGGGGGCTGGATGTATATGTCGTCATCATCAGCATTTCATCCTCATCACGACGTGCTGGTCGCCTACGGGTGTTAAATCAAAAGACCTCCATCTGGCGAGTCGAACTTGACCTCGGTCACTCCCGACACTAGAAACGCCACACGCCATTTCATTTTAATGCAAACAACATGCATAGAATGCCCTTTCTTTTGACAATGAAGCAACACAAGCATGTAAATTAACTTTTAAAAAATTTATTATTTTTTACCTATTTTACTCCTGTTTAGAGGAGCTGTCACTTATGTTAAGTGTCAACTACTAAGTAATAGAGCTCGAATGTTATTGTTTTATTAATATAACATAGACCCATAATATTTATAATGTGCTTATAATTACTGTTATTACTATATTATTTGTCTTAACAATGTTTAAATTGCACAAATAGATAAGAGTAACGTGTAACAGAGGCATACCTTTCACACTGTGAAGTTATATAGTAGAAATAATTTAATTCAAATGGGTTTAATTCCAATTAGTTGATATTCGAAATTGTCTTGGGTTCCATCGACAATCCCATAAGACGCGATGCTGAAATTTCATGTTTAATTCGAAGTTAAAAATCCATATTGGAAATCTCACATTCTCAAAAGAAAAACAGATTTGTATTGATAATAACCGAGTGAGATGGCCGTGCGTTTAGGGTCGCACAGCTGTAAGCTTGAATTCGGGAGATAGTGACTTCGAAACCCACTGTCGTCAGTCCTGAAGGTAGTTTTCCATGGTTTCACATTTTGCACACCAGGCAAATGCTGGAGCTGTACCGTAATTAAGGCCACGTCCGTTTCCTTCCACCCCTAGCCCCTTTGAGGGGACCGAAGGCGTGATACTCGCAGAACTATAGGGCGGGTGCTTGAGTGACTTCTACTTGAGTTGGTGTACCTTCTGAGGCTGGCCTACTAGATCGGCCCGCACGGAACTTGGTGCACCATTCCACAACGGTGGTTTTCGATAGATATGTTGCTCCATACACAGTCTTTATTCTACGATGGATGTCCACCGACGTTTCTCCCTCGGCAGTCAAGAACAGAATAACAGCACGTTGGTCCTGTTTGGACGCATTTGTCAGTAACGTCTTCAGAGTCAACGTGGCCGAATTTAACGCATGCACCTCAGCACGACATGACTGCCATACTTTTCCCTTTGCCTACATGTTTGAGCTTATATACGCGCTATGTAGAATGTTCGCTGTAGCAACGCCCTCAAATGGAAACGTTTTGGTCACGCTTTGTGTTCTAGAAGAAAGAAATCAAACGTAAAGAAGATGAGCCTGTACAGGAGCAGGGAGAGCCGGGAAACGAAGGTACGTCACGACAAGCCACTGGCAGGGAGAGTCTGTCCACCTACGTGCATCATAATGTCAGCAACGACATGAAGGGAGGACGAGAATATAATCATACACATGCCAAGCGATAGTTCCGTCCACGGCGGGTACAACAGGTAGTTCGGAATGCACAAGATATGAATGACCAATGCTGACAGACGATGTCGAGACATACGTGCAGTAGACATTATGTAACCATCTCAAAAGAAAAGGCAGTAAAGCCGTACCGGTAACAACGTTTTGATATTCTTGCTTTCTCAGATACAAATTGAAATCTATTTGCATTGACTCTGAGTCCTATCAGTTGAACCATTCTTGATATCGCGAAGTTATGGACTATATTAACACACAGATTCTCCACGTTAGTGTGTAAAGCATACACTTTGAAAGAGATTTCATTTCTTGGTGAACTGGTAAATGAGTTTTGCCTTCATGTATATTCATACGGAGACGAGCATTACAAATCTATTATACCGAACAGAACACCCGGTTATAATTATTTGATGCACTCGGAATGGAATCTTGCGTCTGTGAACTAATGTCAAAACACGAACACCCGTATCATAATTTCAGAATGCAAATGAAACTTTTCATATGTATGCAAATGATCATGCAAATCAAATAAATCCTATTCATTCATTCTCCGAAGCCTTATCAGTGTTTAGGGTACAGGATACATGTTACAGACGATATTGTCCAAGATATTCTATTTTCTGATTTGTAATAACGAAACTGAAGGTTACTGTAGTCATGTTCTGGTTTGTGAACCACGAGCAACGCCCAGTGGCCTAGTTAGTGGTCCTGAGAGTCGGGATACCAGTTGAAGTGTGACGGCCATAAATTATCATAGTCCACTTTTGGTTACAAATGAGTGTGCACTGCCAACTTGTAGCTTAATTCAGACATATTACATATATGATTCTGTTCGCACAGAAAGTCCATAGTCACCGAGTTATTGAATGGAAAATATATTAGATAACCGCTAACAGTGATCAGGGTCCGCGCTCACGAGCAAGAGCCGGATCAGCGTCCATATGCCTCGTCTCACCCCTCCACACCACCATTACAGCAGTTCATTTCACACACAACATTACCTACCAACATCAGGGAAAGTACAGTATATAGTTCACAAGAAGAATCGTTTCGATAGCTTCATTGTTGTTTTCCCAATACGCTCACATTCGTATATGGAGGGCGATAAAGATGAGTCTTATTACCACAAATTCTGGAGGGATGTGCTTTGAAGCAGTAGAAAGAAACTTATGCCTTTCAGAGTAGTAAACTCTTATACTGAATTCAACTTTCATAGCTGGACAGAGTTTTTTCACAGTTGTACAAACCAAAATGCCCTATGCAAACAAGACTAATCAGATTAGTGAAAACTGACAAACACCCGTCGATATATATTTTACATAATATTACTTATTTTGGATGTTGCAATAAAGCTGGGCTGTGGTTCCAAAGAAGACAAACGAAAATAAATCTGCAGGCCTTACAGAACTAAAAAGGTTGCACAATGGACCATTGCCTATAAAATCTGCAAATTTTAAGAACTTACTACACCTAAAATAGTTTTGGTTAATTTCCAATTTCTTTGAAATCATTTCGGAAAAGGCTAGGAAAGCAACAGATAGGGAATCTGCCACCTGGGCGACTGCCCTAAATGCAGATCAGTATTGATTGATTCTGATTGATCTCATAGTTCAGGCATTCTACCAAGCGTTAATTCCAGACAATATTTGGAACGAAGATTACAGTGACATTGAGTTTGGAGATGATCCTCCCATAGATGACGACGCCTGACTGGCAAAAAAGATCAACGTCCTGTATTAGCCCTTATACAAATTGTGTTTTTCATTTCGCTGTACATATATTCTATGTTTCTGTACATCGTTTGTAATAAAATAAATTGCTCTACTGTATGTACAAGTTTAATTATACATTTTCTCTCTTTAATTTAAAGTAATATAATCGACTTGAAATCTTAACATTTAAATTCTAGACAATTATCGATACGTAACTGATCATTTTTAGCCGTCAACCTTCAGTTGCTACGGTATACAAGTGGGCATCTCGGACATAATTTGACTCATAGCCCTCCTTGTGCTCAGGCCACTAGGAATGTACAATCACGGCCGACTGGATCTCTCGCTGCGCTCCTTGGGAGCTAGCTAGAACGACGCATCAAGTCGACCGTGGTACAGTCTACCGCTGCTCCCTAACCCGTAGATTCCAACTGGGACTATGCGTAAGTAGTGTAACACCCTGTTTCACAGAAATTTACCGAGCACGCTCAGAACTGTATGACCTTTATAGGTTTGTGGTTAAATATTAACCAAGATGCATAATGTCCAATGTTTCCTAAATTATTTGTAAATTTTTAATTTTATCTTTTGCTGCATTTTGCATGAACGCTTTGTGTTCATATTCTTTACCACAATGGCGTTTCAGTTGCAGATCAACAGATGACAGCACTGTTTTGTTATTGTGGCCATGACGTTAATCACAAAGCATGAGTGACTACTGAGTAATATATGAAAAAAAAAAAAATGTTCTTTTTGTGTTTTGAATCATCAGTCCATAGATTGGCTTGATGCAGCTCTCAATAGCACATAAATAAACACATTTGAAAAGAAATCATGAATGTAGTAATGACATATATCTTGATGATCCCCCTTCATGTATATGGTATTTGATGTTATTGAGATAATTCAAAACAAAATATTGGAGCTCACTGATCAAAAGTTCCTAAAGTTACCACAAGATGGCTAAATATGTAATGTTAAGACTAAATACACCAAAGATGGGAACTTCACACTTGAACTGCTGCAGGGCATCCACGCAATATTCTTTTTTTTTTTTTTTGCTAGTTGCTTTACGTCGCACCGACACAGATAGGTCTTATGGCGACGATGGAACAGGGAAGGGCTAGGACTGGGAAGGAAGCGGCCGTGGCCTTAATTAAGGTACAGCCCCAGCATTTGCCTGGTGTGAAAATGGGAAACCACGGAAAACCACTTTCAAGGCTGCCGACAGTGGGGTTCGAACCTACTATCTCCCGAATACTGGATACTGGCCGCACTTAAGTGACTGCAGCTATCGAGCTCGGTACGCAGTATTCTAGTTGTAATGCTCAGTAATACATTTGTGTTTTATTTTGAGGTAAATGCATTCCTGTATGCTGTCTCTGAGTATTTATTACTTGTTTATTATTGTATACAGTTCAGATAATATAAGTAAGTAAGTAAGTAAGTGTTTTATTTATCCTGGCAAAGTTAGCGATGTACTCCCTTTCTTACACTTAACCAGTCTTAACCTAGAACACTTAACAATAACACTTAACAATAGGATCTCTGAGATATTTGAATTTCATATGTATATTATTATCACCAATTTAAGTGGAGCGTGATGATTAGTTCTATCTAACCTCATTTTTTCCCTTTTGTTGACTGTGTTTCATCTGAAATTCTTTCAACTCCGAAGCCATTCAGAAACATTCTTCACAAAGATTTGTATTTATAATTTAATCTTACAGAAAACACGTACGTCTAATATTTTATGAGCAATTTCAATCAAGCATATGCTTTGTTCCGCGTTGTAGGGGTAGTGTGCCTGCCTATCACCCGGAGGCCCCCGGTTCGATTTCCGGCCAGGTCAGGGATTTATACCTGCATCTGAGAGCTGGTTCGAGGTCCACTCAGCCTACGTGATTACAATTGAGGAGCTAGCTGACGGTGAGATGGCGGCCCCGGTCTCGAAAGCCAATAATGACGGCCGAGAGGATCCGTCGTGCTGACCACACGACAACTCGTAATCTGCAGGACTTAGGGATGGGGAGCGGTCGCTTCGTAGGCCATGGCCCTTCGGGGCTGTAGCGCCATGAGGTTTGGTTTTTATATGCTTTGTTGATTACCCATTGTACGACAAAATAATGAACATGATCTACGATTTGAAGTATTGTAATAAAAGATGGGGTTATATTAGGGTCTATTTTTTTAATGTGGATAACATAAGTGAAAAACGTTTAATTGCTTGTACTTGTTGCTTATTAAGGGGTGAGGAAGTACAAGGTCATCTGCCTGCTGTTCATCAAATGTGTATTATAGCCTGGTGTTATTGCGGCATTTTTATCAGTGTGTGTTATTGCAATCATTCAGTAAATAATGTTATATCCGAATCCGTTACGGAGTGGTTAGCGAACTAGACTTTGGCCCGAAGGGTCCCGGGTTCAATTTCCGAACCAGGGTTAATTCTGTTATGTAGGGTAAGAGAAGTAGAGAGAGACAAAGACGATGATGGTTAGACTCAGTTTCTAACGATTTAATGATAAGAGAGATATAATTAATCGAGACCACAGAACTAGTTACTAATAGAGGGCCCATGACCCAGATGTTGGGCCCCTTTAAACACCAAGCAGCATCATCATCATCACGAATAGAGGATTGTGGTGGCGGTTAGTAAATTCACAAAGGCTTGCAGACTGAATGCTGAAAGGCATAACAGTCTTTAATGATTATGTATGAATAAATAAATTAATTAATAATTAATAAACAATATAATTCTTCAAGTGATGGATCATTTGTGTTTTTCTTCTCTTTTCAATAATCTTCTTTATTATCTTCCTATGCAATAAGGGATCGTGACCACGCGGTTTTTCTATCTAAAGAAACTATGACAAAAATCACTACCATCGCCGGGTTGTTCGATGTTACGTCGACAACATAATAAAAACTTTAATTAGTAAATATCTCCAATATTATAGCTCGTAAGGTAAAAATGCACCAGTCTCAAAAGAATTAACAACATATTTTCTATCATTGTTATGTATACGATTTGGATAGAACTAACATTTCCAGGGATATTTGAAAGTTTCTGAAAATATAGTATTCGTAAACATCTCCGTTATTTTAATTAATTAATTAGTTAGAACTGTGTAAAACATAAAGGATCAAAAATTGTATATTTTACACAACTGTTACAACGTACAGTTTTATGATAATGCTAATATTGAAGGAGATATTTGACATTTTCTGTTTTGGTATCCTCAATATTGCTTCTTCATTGGGTAACAATCAAAACAAATATATTTAGTGCATTCTCCGGATATCCATGAACTTACGTAACGATTGTCAAGAAATTCTGTCAATCCTTTTTTCCAGTGATGTTCAGACAGTGATCCAGACAGAAAAACGGATAAAAATTGAATTGAACATATTTTCAGCTTCGCTATACCTAACCCCAAAATAAATACGAGTAAGATGCCGACATTAGAAATGAGCAGACAATATTAAAGTTTTATTTATATATATATATATATAATTTCAACATGTAACAAAATTTTGAATAAAGCGCAAAACTAACGCTGATGTGCTATACATCAAAAGAAAGGTCTCCAGCTCAGGAGTACTAGAAAAATATTATTTCTTTCATCAAACACTTTATTTGCGTAAAATAGTTATTTATTCGAATAATCCCGCCTAAGTCATTGCAGTTAACTGTATTCGTAGTAGATGGCTCGATAAAAGTTGACTCCGCGTATCTTTCTATGCCAGCCAGATAGAGGTTTTTTTTTTTTTTTTTTTTTTTTTTTGCTAGTTTCTTTACGTCGCATCGACACAGACAGGTCTTATGGCGACGATGATAGAGGGTTCTGTGGAAGTTGTCTGTGCTGATCTTTATATGTTATTCCGATATATGGGTCTGTGAAATCAAGTTATCACCAGAACGTAAGTGTTTGCTCCATGTTGACAAAATTATAAAATTAGATAGTGCTTGCAAGAATCAGGTGATTTATCTACCTAGAATTGGTTTGGTTTCTACTGACGGTAACATGCCTTTCAAATGCAAAGGGAAGCAGTTCCTGTTATGTCTTGCTTTCACAATGACCATTAACAAAGCACAGGGTCAATGTTCGGACAAAATAGGTATTTAGTTATCTTTGTGCGTTTTCAGCCATGGTCAATGGCATTTAGTAGAGTCAAAATTACGCCATATCCGGGTTAAGTAACCGAAAAAAGATCAGAGTTTGCTATGAAATAATACTGTATAATCAGTAAATGAACAGGCCAGTCAAATGCAATCATTTACAGTGAATTGTAGCCTACTTTATTAACCCGCGAGGGGTCGCGTCATACATTTTTTATTCTTTCTTAATAGTTTCATGGTATAACGCTTCCTCCCCTACCGTACCTTTCAGTGGATTTGTTCTCTGCACGTGTTGACGATCGCTGTTAACGGTTCCATCACCAGTCAGTCAGTGGAGAGCTTTATCTATAAGCCTGATCGATTCCACCGTGCGCGACTCCTGCCGTTGCCTTATTACCAGGGGCCTTTATTTTTTGTTTCATGTACATACTTTCCCTTAATAATACAATGCGCTCTGCTTCAAAACCTGGTATTTTGAACTTCCCAGTCATATCGACCGTGCGCGACCTATCACGTAACTTTTATGATGCGACTTCGGGTATTTTGTTTCATGGATACATTTTTCATTAATAATATAATGTGTTTTGTAAGAAGCACGGGTATTTTGCTTCACGAATATATTTTTTCTTAATAATGCAATGAATTTTGCTTCAAAAACTCGTATTTTATACTCCCCGTCAAATCGACCGTGCGCGACCCATCATGTAACTGTTTGACGCGACCCCTCATGGGATTTTACATTTATCGTTGCAACGAAAGTATAAGTTTAAAGGCAAAAAAGTGGTCTTACGGAATTCAATATATTTTCCATTACTTTTCTCACGCTTCACGCTTTCAATTTTAGTCTTTGTTCGCAGCTATTACTGCGACAGGCCACCAGTATAGAATAAATGAGAGGATTTGAAAATTCGTAACAGTACTGTAACTTACTTTAACTAAAACTAGGATGTGCGGCTGAAACAAGGACGTGGATTGAAATAAGCTCCCGTATATAATTTTTTTTCTTACAACTTGCTTTACGTCTTATGGCGACGATGGGATAGGAAAGACCTAGGAGTGGGAAGGAAGTGACCGTGGCCTTAATTAAGGTACAGCCCCAGCATTTGCCTGGTGTGTCAATGGGAAACCACTGAAAACCATCTTCAGGGCTGCCGTCAGTCGGATTCAACCCCACTATCTCCCGGATGCAAGCTCACAGTTGCGCTCCCATAACCGCACAGCCAACTCGCCCGGTAAAAGTAATTATAATTACAATTACGTCAAAAGTGACAGTATCAAACTGATGCTTCAAATCTAACGTTTTGGCCTGAAGAGCAGTTTAAATAAACATATAGTCATATTAATTCACCTGCAAATTATTATTAATAAAGCAATTTACAGTCAATGCCCTATGCATATTAATTTCTCTATTCATCAGGTCACAAGTTCCTTTTTCCTTCCTCTGAGGAAGTTGTATTTTTACCCCTTTTTAATCTATCACGACCGAATGAGTTGGCGGTGTGGTTAGGATCGCGTAGCTGTGAGTTTTCATTCGGGAGATGGTGGGCTCGAATTCCACCGTCGGCAGCCCTGAAGATGACTTTACCATGGTTTGTCTTTTTTCACACCAGGCAAATGCTGCGTCTATACCTTTCTTCAGGTCATGGCCACTACTTTCCCAATTCTAGCCGTTTCCCATCCTTACGTTCTCGAAAACCATTAGCAAGTTGATGATGATGATGATGATGATGATGATGATGATGATGATGATGATGATGATGATAATCTCTCATGCCCCTCAGTTTGGGAACCACTGACTTAAACCATAACCGATGTAAAAATATTTTCAGAGAATGAGACGGAACCTCACAATGACGGCATTCTCCCCTTGTAAATTGCATCCACGATACACTCTGCAAATCGTTTACAACCTTTCCCCTCATCACAGTGTGGACTAAACTACCGGAATCACGCACGCACATTTTAGAGCTAATATATAAAATGAATACTCTACCCTGGTCTGCTCTCGCCACCGAGCAACTTCCTAGCGCCTCGTACTTCACTCAAGCGATATTGCACGCCCCAACACACATTGCGAATTGGGCGAAGAAACTTCTTTAATTTGTTTCAAACTAATTTTTATTATGTCTACGTCAGCTTGAAAATAACTTGTGTTAAGATTTATTAAATAACAGCTAACTTAATATCACTCCCATTACTTCAACACAAGGGATATATAAAAGGAGAAGCTCTGTAATAGTATCAAAGTACACTTTAAAAAGTTAAAAATCCTGAAAAAAGTTTTAGCATATTGCCATTGAACCAAACTCTGTTGAATATTTCGGGGTTATGGATGAGGTGGGGGTGCGGACGATTTCGGAAGCCCGGACACGTTGACCACCACACCGCCAGGCACTGTTTAGTACACCTATCCCTGCCAGGCAACCTGTTATTGTGCTTCGTTCATGTCTACTGAGCAGTATAAATCCTCGGTATGCTCTCTCCGTGACAGTTCCATCAAAATCATCAGATGCAGAAACACATGAAAAAAGTGGCGTCGCCAACATTGTTACCGTGAATCAAAGAGTTTTCTCTTACTTGTGGTGGTAGTTCTAAGTATCCATTCAGTAGCCAATCGACCTCAAGTGGGCCGGCCACGCAAAACCAGTAGCTGCGGAAAACCACCCATACCTGCACGGAGAAACCCTCAACGCAAACTGTACGAAATGGAATCCTAGATGACTCCCTATCACCGTAATCACAGGACTGATTGTATCAGATCGGCTAAAACACCAAAATTCGACACAAGATCAATGGACGCAAACTCCATTTACCGACGAAGTGCATATCGGTTTAAACCCTTATTATTATTATTATTATTATTATTATTATTATTATTATTATTATTATTATTATTATTATTATTATTATTTTTGCTAGTGGCTTTACGTCGCACCGACACAGATGGGTCTTATGGCGACTTTAAACCCTAATGACAACTCTATTCGCGTATTAAGGTGACAAGGAGAGTGTTACAATGAGTCCTTCGACGTAGAGCAGGACATCTCAAACGCCCAAAATCACACGCGTGCAAACCGAGGCGCACGGGCTCTGTGCACCCTGAATCGGTATGAGTCGGCTCGGTTCGGACCAGCATTTTGTATCGGGGCGACTCAGCTAAGCTCGGCGTAGGTTTGTTCAGCTTTGCTCGGATGATGGAAAGCTGCAGAGCAAGTGCGGAAGGGGGAGACAGGCAGAGCGAGCGAGACAGGCGTAGGGAAAGAGAGAGACAGCACTATTGCTTAAAATCGAGATGTGGGGGTCTGCACTCTGGTCTACCTAGCGAAGTTTTCTTATGCAACTTACTCCGCGCAATGCACCGGTGCATGCACCCTGAAAGGCCCTGGCGTAGAGTATCACCATCTGCTTGGAGGTTGCACAGTGTTCTGCGTCCGGCCTCTACACACAATTGGTGTTGATCCAAGGGAATATGACGGCTAAGAATTACTTACACAAAATTCTACAACTCATGATAAAGTCCTTTGCAGCCACAATAGTTGAAGGTTTCACTCTCCAGGAAGATAACTCTCGACAAAATTGGGAGGAAGCTATGAATATTATATCTGGAGGAACGTAGGATTCTCTGACATGAACTGAATAGAGAATGTCTGAATCAACCTTCCTCACAAGGGCTAATTGTCCTCATCCATCGACAACCACTCAGGCTCTCAAACTGTTTGCCATTTGGGAGTGGGGCAATTAACCTCGATTTATACTCAAAGATCTGGTACTGGATATCCCCCTCGCATGAAAGAGTGCCTCTAAGCTCGTGGAGGTCCGACACATTATGGATGGTTCGCATTATTAGAATAGTTTAGATATTATGATATTAGACTGACTGAAACAAAAAAAGTGTAAACATTTGCCACTGTAATTGGGATTAGAAATCCTGTAGTGCGCAGTAAATAAATAAATAAATAAATATGATCTGAAAGTGCCGTTACTGTGCGCTGTTCCTGCAGGCTTTTCGGGCCATTTTTCTGTTCATACAGAGTGCCATGGTACTGGGATATTCATATGTGTTCAGTCTATGTGGTATCGTAATGTTAACAATTAATAGCAAGCTAGTACAGTACCTGTATTTGGAATATGCTAAACGTTTTATGAAAATCCACGGCCTGTTTAAAGTCATTCGACCGGGTCATGAATAGAATGAAACCCGCATTTAGGGTTGAAGATAGGAATTGTGCCGGCTGTCGAAGCCGATCGCACTCCTCTGATTGACAAATGAAATGAAATGACATTGAAGTGTGGTTCTGGCATGAAATATGATAGGAAAAAAACCGGAGTAACCGCAGAAAAACCTATCCCACCTCCGATTTGTCCAGCACAAATCTCACATGGAGTGACCGAGATTTGAATCTCGGCACCCAGTTGCGAGAAGCCGGCGCACTGCCCTCTGGGCCGCGGAGGCTCTCTTAAACGTTTTATCAGGAGTGTAAATTGTGTCTTATACAATTCTTCATAGCCGTGCATGATTTCGTATTATGAGAGAATTAATTAACCTCTGTGCATTTCGGCAACTTCCCTGAATATGATTTTCTTTGCGGCATCATCAGGCCTAAATAAAAGCTAATTGCGTGTGTCTATTGTGAAACATGTTCAGTCCTTGTAGGCAGACTCACTGACGGGCGTGGGTGACGTCTTCCGTTTCGAGTGTTTATGTTGTGGAGGATAGCGTTATGTATGGTGTGCGAGTTTCAAGAATGTTACGGATCTGTCCCTAAACTTCCAGTCCCTTTCGGACCAAAGGAATTATCCCCCTAGGTTTTTATTGATCCCTCGAACTGGACAGGAATCGTATACGTCACCCCGAGGACCAAATGCTAAGATGCAATTCAGGCACGGAGCCGTGTTCTACAGTTCTGGTGAGCAAGAAGTGGACTTGAGGTAAAACGTGGTCAGTGTGTTGAATCCTCTGGGCCGTTATCGTGTAGAGTTCTATTCCGTGTTAGATTACGAATTTGAGGAACTTGAAGTAGTTGTGGTTGATAACTTCATGCTATGACCATCGGGGAACAAGAGAGAATCCTCTACCGCAGGATTCCATAGGAATATTGATTAAATTCATCCGGGCGTTCCCTGGGCAACGGATTAGGACATTTCCTAGACGGCTGATTCTCTCACACCAGAAGCAACTTTTAAAATATATGTCATTCAGGTGACCAGCTATCCTTTAACATGCCAGCAACGAAATATCAAAGTAAGTCCTTTCCAAGGCCCAAATTTACAATCATGTCTTTCAACACTGAAGGCATATCATCTTTAAAGAAGAGTTGCTTAGCCGAGTTTGCAGAGAGAAAAACGTTGACTTCGCGTGCATCCAAGAATCCCACAGAGATATTAACCAGGTGCGACGTAGAATTTATGGCATGCGACTTGTTGCTGAAATACCTCATAGCAAATATAGAAGTGCCATATTTACAAAACCTGAAACCTTGATTCTGTCAACGGCATTTACAATAAAAATGAGATTGAAATTATAACAATTGAACTTTCCAATTGTACAGGTACATCGATCTACAAGCCTCCGGACTCCAATTTCTCCTTTAAAGAACTAGTGAACTTTAGAAACCAGAAAGTGAATTTTGTGGTGGGGGATTTTAATTGTCACAGTAATGAATGGGGATATGAACACAGTGATGAAAATGGCGAGCTACTAAAACACTGCGCAGATGCTATGGAACTCTCTCTTATTCATGATATAAACTACCACCTTCTTTTAACAGTGGCCGTTGGAGAAGAGGATATAATCCAGATTTGATCTTCGTCACTAATAACATAGCACAGCAATTCAGCAAGGGAGTATGCAACCCAGTCCCCAAGTCTCAACACAGGCCAATCCTATGTCAGTTTTCCTCCACTATCCTACCTCAGTATGCTCCCTTTTGTCGTAGATACAACTTCAGAAAAGCAGACTGGTCAAAATTCTCTGCTGTACTGGATGATATGGTCCAAAACATCAAACCAGTTCCTGAATCATATGAACAGTTCACTGAGGCTGTTAAGAAAAGTTCTCGTATATGTATTCACCGTGGATGTCGCACCAATTACATCGAAGGTCTTAATCTGGATGCAGTCTCGCAACTAGAGGATTACTACAAGCTGTTCGAAGAGAACCCAATGGGTGAGGAAACTATTAAAGCAGCACACGCCTTGACTTCTCTAATAACCTCATCGAAAAGAGAGAGGTGGTCAAAATTAATGGAAGAATTGGATATGACGCAGAGCAGCCAAAAGACCTGGAGACTCACAAAGAAGCTGAGCAGAGATCCAACCATGAGTAACACACATTCTTCTGTTACAGCTAATCATATTGCCCACCAGATTCTCATGAATGGCAAAATAAAACAAGAAGCTAAAACCCGGAGAGCTATGTTGAAGGTACCTGCAGGTAGGGATGCAATAACATCTGAGCTCATGCAAAATTTCAATTTCACTGAGTTGGAAAATGCAATAATCAAGTGCTAATCAGGTAAAGCTGCGAGTTTGGATGATAGGCTATGCGAGTTGAGCAAATAAAGAACTTTGGAAGAAACACGAAAGAATGTTGCTACAGTTTTATAATAACTGCTTACAGATTTCCAATATTCGAAAATTGTGGAGCAAAGCACGTGTAATTGCTGTCCTAAATCCTGGAAAGGACAGCAGAGATCTCAGGAACTACAGACCAATATCTCTCCTGTGCCAGCTATATAAGATTTTCGAAAAGATGATATTCAGCAGACTCATGCAGACTATCAACAAAAACCTCATTCCACAACAGGCAGGCATTAGACCAGGCAAGAATGCTGTTGCACAAGTTCTCAACCTCACGCAGTACATTGAGGATGGTTCTGAAAATCGACAAATTACAGGGGTAGCTTTCATTGACCTCAGTGCTGCATATGATACAGTGAACTACAAAAGAAAGTTTAACATTTATTTTACTGCAATCTGTATGTTTTTCTTTTCTAAACTGTTGTACTGTAATGTTTAACATAGGTACATTATGTTGTTCACAGGCGTTTTCGTGTACATTCGTAAATCCGTACTTTTCTACTTGAGATAGTCTTGTTACCGTCCACCTGGAATTACGGAGATCGTACTGTATGTTAGTTCATTATTTTTCTACAACAGACTGTTACGAATGCGACTGTAGTTCCCGCGACCACGCCACTCTTATGTCTGTGTCACTAATGTGCACGTTGTTCAGCTGTGTGCTGCTTGACTATGTGGCTCTCGTTACCTTCTTCTTCCTCTTCTTCTACTGCAGCCTTATGTCTTAACAGGTATACTGTATTCTACCGACATCATCTCAACACGCAGTAGCGTAGTCTGCTGCGGTTTACCGAGCTCGATAGCTGCAGTCGCTTAAGTCCGGCTCCATGGCTAAATGGTTTAGCGTGCTGGCCTTTGGTCACAGGGGTACCGTGTTCGATTCCCGGGAGGGTCGGAAATTTAACCTTAATTGGTTAAATTTGCTGGCACGGGAACTGGGTGTATGTGCCATCTTCATCATCATTTCATCCTCATCACGACGCGCAGGTCGCCTACAGGAGTCAAATGAAAAGACCTGCATCTGGCGAGCCGGACTTGTCCTCGGACACTCCCGGCACTAAAAGCCATACGACATTTCATTTCAGTGTGGCCAGTATCCATTATTCGAGAGATAATGGGTTCGAACCCCACTCTCGGCAGCCCAGAAGATGGTTTTCCGTGGTTTCCCATTCTCACATCAGGCAAATGCTGGTGCTGTACCTTAATTAAGGCCACGGCCGCTTCCTTCTCTGTCCTAGCCCGTTCCAGTCCCATCGTCGCCATAAGGCCTATCTGTGTAGGTGCGACGTAAAGCCAATAGCTGCTGCGATTTGTTATTAGCACCATCATAGTAAAATGTAATATAGTTGTGGCGGAATCTTCTTAGATATGTTCGATATCTGTGGATTGTGTATAATTTGATAACTCATCTGTACTCATGAAAGCGACCGTCGGCCTGGCGTTCAGGTTAATAGCTACATGTCTCTAACGTGTAACCTTATTTATGTTTCTTATATTTGTTGATGTGTATGTTTGATGTTTATACACAATACGAGATTACAGCTGACTCATCCCCACGAGCTTGACCTGGTTCTTGTTTTACGCATAGTAATCTGTAGGTAACTACTGCGACCGATGCTAACTCACGTGACATACATTTCATCTTGTTTCCTCTTAAACCACGCATATTTTACTATTTTCTTCCACGTATTTCAGCTTTTAATGACCTAATAATAATAATAATAATAATAATAATAATAATAATAATAATAATAATAATAATAACGTTAAGTGCTTTACGTCCCACTAACTACTTCTACGGTTTTCTGAGACGCTGATGTGCCCGAATTTAGTCCCGCACGAGTTCTTTTTATGTACCAGGAAATCTGCCGACACGAGGCTGACCTACAGTATTTGAGCGCCTTCAAATACCACCGGACTGGGCCAGGTTCGAACCTGTAAAGTTGGAGTCAAAAGGCCTGCACCTCAACCGTCTGAGCAACTCAGCCCGGAAGGAGGCACGAAATGTAGGTACGTTTAATTTATTTAGTTGTATAACATGTCCAATATTCCTTTGAAACTAATTGTTCGATGTGTTTCGATAATTCAATTCCGATGCTACTCATTTGGGCATCCCATGACTGCTTTCGTTGGCGTAAGGACCTGCCATTTTTCTTCTACCTCTACGCAATGCACAACGGGGATCTACTGTATTTCACGTCCCGGCGCGCCTATCCCAACCAAAAATTATATCACACGCTCGTACAGGTCCCGCACCGATTCAGGTTTTCAGGTCATTTCCATACTCACTAGACCACGAGGCTGATGACCACACATATCCAAATCCCTTAAAGGACATAACAGCAAATGAACCAGTATTAACGCTGAGAATTCGGTACATCTCCAGGGTCCGAAGCCGATGACCAGGGTTGTCTGAAGCCCCTAAGACGGAAACTGAATACTGACAACTACGAAACCAGTCTGGCGAGAATGTAACGTAACAAGGCATACGCTACTGTAGTAGCCACCTTCAGCTGTTATCGTAGCTCAGTTGCTCTTAAACATAAAACCAGTTTGACAAGTGTGTTACGTAACATCTCGTGCATTGCATAGGTAGCGTTCAGCTGTTGCGCGTAAACATAACCAGAAACCAGTTTGACACGCATGGCGCGTGACTCGCCTGTTCTCAAAGGGAAGCTATTCATTCACAAGAACAAGGCATACTACCTATTCTAAAAACATCGTATCTCTTTGCTCTCGAAAATAACTTCCGAGAATTACTAAAAGTTTGATATATAGTGGTTCGTCACATCGTTGTCTATTGCTAGAAGAAATATCTGCAGGTATACACCTAACACTCTGTATAGCGATGACATTCTCCTACCACTTTTTAACAATTGACGGACAATAAATGCCAATCTGGATATCCAGCAAGACTCGGCAACCGCGCATTCAGCTAACGTGTCATTAAGTTTAATGGAGGAAATTTTCGATAATAGGGTAATTAGTAAACCATTGTGGCCCACAAGAATCCCAGATCTTACGGTTTGCGATTTTTATTTCGGGGGAAAATGGAAAAATAAGGTTTATGCAACAAACCCTCACACTCTAGATTAACTCAAAATTTCACGAGAGAAATTGAGGCTATCTCGGTAGATGAATTAATGCGTATGAATGAAAATGTCCTTAGATGAAGCCATAAATGTGTAGATGCATGCGGAGATATTTTCAACATATTCTGTGACAAGGTGAGAAATTATTATACTTTGATTATGCGCTCTCCCGGCCCCAAGCTCAGTGAGTTGCCACGTGATACCTGACTTTCAGCTAGCTCATCAACCCGCTGCGCTGCGACGGCCGGCTGGCCCCACTTTGAGTGAAAGTCCCTGTATTTAACTGTATTACACCCAAAGTATTCAAACGGATTGATGTATTAACATAATGCAATAGGTCTGATACCTGGCAACAGCCACCCCACAGTCACAGGTTTATGAGGAATTTCCTCTCCTGACAACTACCGACTTCTCTTTCGGAGCCTTTATTTCTTCCTTCCACCAATTGCGGGCAGGAGCCGGTTAGGCTTTATGATCTCAAGGCTATGTATTTATCACCATTCTCTCATACCAGTGTCAATGGTCGCCTAACCACAAGCAAAAATAACTGCATGAAATGTGTGAAAGACTAATCTGTTGAGATTCTAGAGTATACCCGAATGAAAATCAATAAACATCATTATTTAGAAATCATCAGCAAAATGATCCGCATTGCCATACGGTTAGCATCCGCGGATATCCGCATCCGTGCAGGGCTCTAATTATGAGTAACAGAAAACGAGTTCCATTATGTTATTTACCAGAATTAATATCCCATTTATTGTGGAATTGAAAGAAAATGACTGGTGTTCTGTGTCATACCTGGCCATCTCTAACTTTATCTGGTTTGGTTTTCTGACGAACTTCTTCCCTTCTGTTACATATGTGTACTCATTGACGTGGGTATCATGGTCGACTTTGACTTCTAATTGTACACGCAAACTTAGCCCAAGGAGGTCATAGATGTCGCCTTTGTTGTTCTGTGATTTTACGACGTTATATTCCCGTTCTTTTCTAACTTGCTTCTCCATGATACTTCTTCTATGTTTTTATCTTGGTGAAGGAGAGCGACACAATGTTTCCCTCGGCTTGTTTTTACAAGCGTTAATATAAAAGTGTTAAGATGTCAACATTATTGGTTTCGAAGGTTTGCAATTTGCTTTATTGCACTTATATGAATGGCATTGTTAAGGTAATTTAACTACTATTTATTTATTTATTTATTTATTTATTTATTTATTTATTTATTTATTTATTTATTTATTTATTTATTTATTTATTTGTGGCCCGTCTTTGTTCGATCTGTTGTTGTCCATGCAACATTATTTATGTTAGCTATATTTTTCTTGGTGTTACAACTCCGAACATTGATCTGTGTCTTACTATCATGAGTGTCTGTCTTGCGTGAATGAGCTCTGTCTACGGTTCATGTTGTGGATGTCTCTATCGTATTACTCATGTACCAATTTGCTATCTGATTGTCGCCGCTATGTGGTTGTGTATCGGAAAAGTCAGTACATGGTTGGTTTTTGCTGCTTTGGCTTTTGAGTTGTGTATGAGAGACGTATTGATGATGTGAATTGGGCCTCCGATTTTGTCTGAAATTGGCTTCGCATATCCGCGTGAGAAGTTATTTACGAACCGTACTTCCACATTTTTGCGGTTCTTTCTGAACGTTGTTCTCTGTTGTACGTTCCCTGCTCCTTGGACCCTTTTAAGCTTTTGCGTGAGTGTTCCAATGTGAGATATGTAGGATGCACTTTGTTACTCATTTCGTGTTGCGTACTAAAATAAAACTGCTTGCAAGGAAGGCTTGTACACACCCAGAGAATCAGAGAAGTCTATAGAAATATACTATAGAAATAGAGCATTTAATGCTATGTTAAGCTTTATTTCAGAACCTAAATCTCATTTTAAAAAATATTTGATGAGCAACTAAACGAGTGGACGAGACTTATTGCCTAGTTGTGTCATTTGTTGATTTTATCCCTGCATTTCCTTGGCCACTTGCATTTTTTGTGTGCGTGTTTCCTTAGCAACGCCTTGTTTATCCCTGATCCCGCGAACCACACTTGCACGTGACCCTCCCTTTCTTTTGATTATTGGTACGGCCATATTTTAATTTTCCGTCGTTTGTTAGAAATAAAGCCATAATTTCCAGTGTCAACTTAGTAAAATGTAACATAAAAACTTTCCAGTCTATCAAATAAATAACAATTTCAACATAAATTATAACACTATAATCTTACCTGTAATAAGTATACACTACTATACCCAGAATGACATGTTTCCTTCTACAACAAAATTCTCCGATTCTATCAAGTGATTAAGACATTCATATGTATGTACAGTATTGTCTACGTTACGTAAACTTATCAATGGTAGAGAGTTGACAAATATTGAATTTATAAGTATCAGCATGAGGAAAAACATCTATACTTATCTAGACTGCCGATGCTAAGTCCGTTTTCACCAAACACGTTTTCAGGACTGTGGTCATCGATAGGCGAATGGAAAGTTTTGAGTATAGCACACTGATCGTGGAGGGGGCGGGGGAGGAGCGTATGTAACGTTGTGGATCCTTCCTATTCGATGTTATAATCTAGTATACTCTACCGTGGAGAGGGGAGGATGGAATAGGGGCGGAGCGAGTGGAGTACTGTGGAATCTTTTTACTCACTTGGAGAGGGGAGAGAATGTTATTAACCTTGCTCATGTTAAATGTACGTTCTTCCATGGGAAGGGCAAGTAATTGCCAAAGTCGGGTTCAGCTTCATTCTTGTTTGCGTTACGGCAACATGACAAAACATCTGAATGGAATATAATTAAATTGGTTATATAAGTTAAAGGTTAGCGTGATTACATACTTTGTTACTCATTTTGTGTTGCGTACTAAAAGAAAAAGAGCTTGAAAGTAAGGCTCGTAGACACCCAGAGAACCAGAGAAGTTTATTATCTCTATACAGAAATAGTGCATTTAATACTATGTCAAACTTTATTTCAGAACCTATAAATCATGTTAGGAGATATTTGAGGAATAACTACACGACTGGGCGAGACGTACTGGGAACGGGATGGTAGTTTAGGGGTCGACGGTCTGACTTACTGCCTGAGTCACATTGATCTTTGAGATACCTACACACACTGCATATACACATATATTAGAGTGAGAGAGTATCAAACATGAAAACAACAGCATGTTCTTAAGTCCGACACTCAAAATTTAAAATTTCCAATTCCTTAACCTAAAATAATTTCAAATAATTGCTGCACTGTCACCACTGTCTGGGTAGTGAGTTCCCCAGAATTTTCTCACGACCATGTGGAGACGAACTGTTTTAATTCTTCGTAAGTGGATCTATACTGGGTATAAATTTCAGTCAAGTTACTGCTTTCAAGGATGTGTCAATGGCATTGCTTTTAAAATTTGTGTTTACTGGCATATATGTCACACTGTGATAGTTGTGTTACCATGGATCATATAGGTCTCTGGATGTCTCAGAATCTGATATATGTTTAAAATATTCAGGGAATGGTGGACAGAATTGTTCTCTTCCGCATGTGAAGTGATTTTCCCGACAATTACAGGTGTAACAGTTAGTAGAAGTATACACAGCGTAAAGATACACTCCTTGGTCCAGCACACCACTAAGTGATTATGAATCATATACAAACTCATTTTGGTATAAATGCAAATATCCCATGATGAGTGGTTTCTAAGTCACAGAGGTTATAGCGTTAGTACATGGGAACCACTACGATACAAACCATTTGGATATGCACCTAATTGGTTAAGCATATCAACTAATCTTCTGATGTGTGAAGGACATTCCAGGAATAATTAATGAACAAGGGGAGTGTGTATGTCAGGATCTTCAAAAGGCAGAAGTATTCAGTCAGCAGTATGTAAAGATTGTTGGTTACAAGGATAATGTTGAGATAGAGGAAGAGACTAAGGCCAAAGAAGTAATAAAATTTACATATGATAACAATGACATTTACAATAAGATACAAAAGTTGAAAACTAGAAAAGCGGCTGGAATTGATCAGATTTCTGGGGATATACTAAAGACAATGGGTTGGGATATAGTACCATATCTGAAGTACTTATTTGATTATTGTTTGGCCGAAGGAGCTATACCAGATGAATGGAGAGTTGCTATAGTAGCCCCTGTGTATAAAGGAAAGGGTGATAGACATAAAGCTGAAAATTACAGGCCAGTAAGTTTGACATGCATTGTATGTAAGCTTTGGGAAGGCATTCTTTCTGATTATATTAGACATGTTTGTGAAATTAATAACTGGTTCGATAGAAGGCAATTCGGTTTTAGGAAAGGTTATTCCACTGAAGCTCAACTTGTAGGATTCCAGCAAGATATAGCAGATATCTTGGATTCTGGAGGTCAAATGGACTGTATCGCGATTGACATGTCTAAAGCATTTGATAGGGTGGATCATGGGAGACTACTGGCAAAAATGAGTGCAATTGGACTAGACAAAAGAGTGACTGAATGGGTTGCTATATTTCTAGAAAATAGATCTCAGACAGTTAGAGTAGGTGAAGCTTTGTCTGACCCTGTAATAGTTGAGAGGGGAGTTCCTCAGGGCAGTGTTATCGGACCTTTATGTTTTCTTATATATATACATGATATGAGTAAAGGAGTGGAATCGGATGTAAGGCTTTTTGCGGATGATGTTATTCTCTATAGAGTGATAAATAAGTTACAAGATTGTGAGCAACTGCAACGTGACCTCAAAAATATTGTGAGATGGACAGCAGACAATGGTATGTTGATAAACGGGGCTAAAAGTCAGGTTGTGAGTTTCACAAATAGGAAAAGTCCTCTCAGTTTTAATTACTGCGTTGATGGGGTGAAAGTTCCTTTCGGGGATCATTGTAAGTATCTAGGTGTTAATATAAGGAAAGATCTTCACTGGGGTAATCACATAAATGGGATTGTAAATAAAGGGTACCGATCTCTGCACATGGTTATGAGGGTGTTTAGGGGTTGTAGTAAGGATGTAAAGGAGAGTGCATATAAGTCTCTGGTAAGACCCCAACTAGAGTATGGTTCCAGTGTATGGGACCCTCACCAGGATTACCTGATTCAAGAACTGGAAAAAATCCAAAGAAAAGCAGCTCGATTTGTTCTGGATGATTTCCGACAAAAGAGTAGCGTTACAAAAATGTTGCAATGTTTGGGTTGGGAAGAACTGAGAGAAAGAAGACGAGCTGCTCGACTAAGTGGTATGTTCCGAGCTGTCAGCGGAGAGATGGCGTGGAATGACATTAGTAGACGAATAGGTTTGAATGGCGTCTATAAAAGTAGGAAAGATCACAATATGAAGATAAAGTTGGAATTCAAGAGGACAAACTGGGGCAAATATTCATTTATAGGAAGGGGAGTTAGGTATCGGAATAACTTACCAAGGGAGATGTTCAATAAATTTCCAATTTCTTTGAAATCATTTCGGAAATGGCTAGGAAAGCAACAGATAGGGAATCTGCCACCTGGGCGACTGCCCTAAATGCAGATCAGTATTGATTGATTGATTGATTGATTGCCTTAGCATGAGGCAATGTGAACCCCTATGCTAAAACTGAGTAAACTGAAGCAAAATCCGTGCTTTTACGGTCTGAACATGGTTTTCCGTCGTTTCCCATTTTATCACGAGGCAAATGCTGCGACTGTACCTTAATTAAGGCCATGGCCACTTACTTCCCTGTCCTAGCTCTTTCCTACCTCATCGTAGCTGTAAGACCTATCTGTGCCGGTGCGACGTAAAACAACTTGTAAGAAAGAATCTAAAAACATACATTCTCAGTGTTCCTTTATATTTTATGATTGTCCTTTGTTCGTTTCTGTGGTGCAGTGGTTAGTGTTTTTAGCTGCCACCCATGGTGGACCAGGTTCCATTCCCGATTCTGCCACGAAATTTGAAATATGGTACGAAGGCTGGAACGGGGTCCACTAAACCTCAAGAGGTCTACTGAGTAGCGGAGGTTCGATTTCCACCTCAACCACCCTTGAAGATGTTTTCCGTTGTTTTCCACTTCATCTCGGGGAAAATTCTGGGATGATACCTAACTTAAGGCCACGGCAGCTTCCTTCCCTCTTCCTTGTCTATCCCTTCCAATCTCCCCATCCCCACTCAAGGCCCCTGTTCAGCATGGCAGATGAGGCCACCTGGGTGAGGTACTGGTCCTCCTTGCCATTTGTATCTCTCCAATCCAAAGCCTCACGCTCCAGGACACTGCCCTTGAGGTGGAAGAGGTAGAATTCCTCGCTGAGTCCGAGGGAAAAAGCAACCCTGGAGGGTAAATGTATTCATTAGGAAAGAAAGACCGTCCCTTAACCACAAATAAAGGATAAACAACAAAGCTATCTCCCTACATGCCATTTACGCCCTGTGTGAGTGGAAAATGGAAGCTTCCAATATCTGTAGTCTTGACACTAACAGGGATAGCGTTAGGTCTATGTCCGGTCGCCTTTCCCCACAGGAATTAACTGCTGCCAATTTTTTTGTACAGGCTACATCAACCCCTGGGTCCATATGCATCTCCGGCAGTAGAAATCTCGTTTCTTAATTTTTTCGAGTTCTTGAGATGGAATCAAACCTATGTACTTCTGGGCGAAAAGAGCACGCGTTAACCGCATCTGTGTGGCTAAGTAGAACTTTACTTCTTCGAACTTCGCAGTACTCAGAAATCTATCACACATTTAACTAAGCTGTGAACACAGAAGCCTGTAATTCCGGATATTTGTTAAGAAGTCTTAGAGCTATGACATATTAAAAGATTATTATGACTGGATTGTGAATTTTTTACGGAGTAATAATTCGATATTTTTCTATAGAAGGCCAAAAACTAAGTTCTTTCTGGTTTCAGATTGAGCTTAAGCAAATAACATAGAAGTTCTTTAAATGCAAAATATAATGCATCAATAATTTGGTGTCCGGCTCCATGGCTAAATGGTTAGCATGTTGGCCTTTGGTCACAGGGATCCCAGATTCGATTCCCGACAGGGTCGGGAATTTTAACCATCATTGGTTAATTTCACTGGCACGTGGGCTGGGTTTAAGTGTTGTCTTCATCATCATTCCATCCTCATCACGACGCGCAGGTCTGCTACAGTAGTCAAATCAAAAGGCCTGCACCTGGCGAGTCGAACCCGTCCTAGGATCTCCCGGCACTAAAAGCCATATGCCATTTCATTTCAATAATTTGGTGCTATCAGGAGTATCCATTCTTTTAAATCCGACAGAAATATTGCAGCTCTCCTGAACCCGCTGACACCAATTAAATTACACCAGCGTTGTGAACAACGAATCGGGAATGTTTGAATATTCTTGAATTTTCTATTCTACGTATATATTTTTCAAGTACTATACTTCGAGTGTTTTAGTCCATTTCAAGTCCTTCTGCATCGTATAAGATGATGCTTTGTAGCTTTGATCAAATCCTCAATAAATCTCTTCGATTATCGATGCTCCGTACCTCTATTGCTGTAATTTCCTCATAATGTTGCTTTATCTGCTGAAGATTTGTTTTATTTTGCAAGAATGAGTGAAAATAGGGTTTCTGCCCTTATTTAGTGTATTGCAAACTCCTTCCATTGGTAGAGATCTTTCATTGTTACATTGTGTGATCTCTGGTATATAAATGCCGTACTGAAGACCCCTAATGGTGAGAAATTCAATCTTGATTAAAAGAAACGCTGTATCTTTATCTACACTTAAACAGATGTCCTGAGAAATACAGCGTTACTGAGAGTTTCTGAAATCGAACGAGAATAATAATTCCATCCACTTATATATAAACGTTTACGTTCTGACCAGTTTTCGTGACAGCCTGAATTTTAAACATGTACCTTTTAATTTTGACGGATTTTGAAGTCTCATTCACACCATCAAGCAAGCTTTTACTTTTCTGTGACTGTTAATATTGTGCAGCTATGGGATCTCTAGGTTAACGTGCCATAAGAAACATGTGCATTGTCTGGGATTGGTGATAATCTAATGACAGTGCCCCTTGTCTCTCACGGCCCAGCCTCATGAGTAAAATATTCATTCGGTTTGTGAACTTCAATTTTTAATTCTCAAGTTTGTTTCCAATACTAACTGGTTTAGGGTATTGTGGTTGTCCATAGTATGACATTGATGTGATGCAATTAGCATTCTAAACCACACTAAGGTATTTTTCAGCGACACTATTCAATGTATCATGCAGTTGACTGTGTGGTCAATATATCGGGGAATATATGTGTAGCCATATCAAACAGAATTATCTTCGTGTGGATACTCTATAATTTGTAGCTTAACTTCACATAAAAGTTTCCTTATGTTTAGGGCTAGGAAACATTTATGTTAACATTTGGTCCTTGACCTTGGAGGAGACTATACGAGTGCTGAGTTCAAGGATATACCAATGAATAGATGGTATGAGAGACTTTTCCATAGCACTTTTCAACATAATTGGGCTACCAGAACGCCTATCATGACCGGAAAGTATAGTTAGTGTGTATGTGAAGATAACTAAACATTATAACTAAATATTGAATAGAAATGGGAGGAAAATTATGAAACCAGCACACCAACATCAGCTGAAGCATCTACACGAGAGTTACTGGTTTAGCAAGGTAAGAAGGATGGTAGACAGAAGAATAGGAAACTCCTTGGGAGAAATCGAAATTCTCAGTAGAGAAAAAATGTTGTATACGAAGGTAACTATAAGGCGTGATGAAAACGTTTCCGTTTAAGGGCGTTGCTGCAGCAGAGATGCAACGTCTGGCGACTCCTATTCGGGTATATAAGCATGGACATGTCGGCAAAGCGATTAGTGTGGCAAACGTGTCGTGTCGAGGTGCGTGCGTTAAATACGGACGCGTGAACTATAGCGACCTTATTACCAAATGCGTCCAAACAGGACCAACGTGCTGTTGTTCTGTTCTGGGCTGCCGAAGGATAAATACCGGTGAGCATCCATCGGATAATGAAGACTGTTTATGGGGCAGCATGTGCTGTCGAAAGCCAATGTTGTGGAATGGTACACCAAGTTCCGTGCGGGTTGCATTTCGAAACAAGACGCCAGTCGCCCGCAAAGGTCGTCACGCAGAAGGTACGCCAACTCAAGTAGGAGACACTCGAGCACCCGCCCTATAGTATTGATCTCTCCCATGCGATCACGTATTCGGTCCCCTCAAAAAGGCCTTGAAGGGTGGACGCTTCCTGTCGGGCGAGGATGTGCAGCAGGCGGTTACGGACTTCTTCACGCGCCAGAACACGGTGTTTTACCGCACGGGGATCTTCAACCTGGTGCGTCGGTGGCATGAGTACGGTAACTAAATGCTCACGGAGATTTTACCTGACTGGCATCCCGATTCAGGGCTCCACGGCCATCGAACGGAAACTTTGTGATCACCCCTTATACAAGAGTTAGGGGTACTGAGAAACAGATGGCCATGTCAGAATTTAAAAGCAAACAAAAATGTTGCTTAATTAACAAAGAGAACACAATAATAAATAAGTAAGACAAACATAGAAAGTAAGAGGTCAACCTATGTTGTGGTGGGTATATACAAGAATAAATGACGAAGCGGTAGTAATGTCATAGGTTGTACGTTCCACTAACTATGTATACCATTCTCATAGACAACAGACTGACAGAAGTTTGTTCCGCATGAGTTCGTTTTGGTACTAGAAAATTAATGACACGAGGCTGGTGTATTTGGTCACCTTCCAATACCACCGGATTGAGTCGGGATCGAACCCGCTAACTTGGGCTCAGAAAACCGGTGCTCAATCGCCTATGGGTTGAGAAAAATTATTAGAACCGTTGTTTGTTAAGCGGGGAGCTATAGAAGTGGTTCATCAATTAAAAGTTTTTCGGAGGCAGAATATCTGAAGGCGAAGTAAAAATTAAAATACAAAGAGAGAGAATTTGACACAATTACAAAAATTTGTTATGAAAGACATAACAGTGTCGACATAGTTAATGTAACCTTAAAGCTTTTCAGTATGAAGTTACAATTATCAGAATACTAAAAAAAAAAACTTAGCGCATCGGGGAGACGGCAAAAATACTTACATTTATAAGGAGAGATATACAGCGAAGGAGAAAAAAAAGAATAAAAATAAGCATTATAGTAAAAAATGAAAGGTAAGATATAGGTTTGACCGAAAACATATGCACTGTTTAGTATCTATGACTTTAAACGATTATAGTATAATACTGCTTGTATCTAATACAACTTGTAACTAGGTGGCTGCAGCAGAAATTCCCGCTTGATTAATTTCAATTCTCAACCAATGGGCCTATATAGCAGGTGGCCCTCCAACCCCGTACTTTCTCCTAATAAGTGTCCCACATGCACTAATGATGAATGGGATGCCTAATCACTGTTTTAAAAAGGAGCGTGCTACAACGTGCCGTATTTCGGATGTGCAACGAATTGCTATCCTAACACTACACACTTTACCTATATGTTGCTTGTATGAGCGATGCACCTAGAACGATCCACTAGCTCGCAAATGCAACTCTCTTCAGCGAAATACCTTTATAGGAGGCATGCAGCTATTTGGATACTCCTACGCATACCGTCACCAAGCCTCGGCTGGAAGAAGAAAGAATTCAGACCATTCGAAAATGAGGATGTCGGAAAATCAGTCATCAGTGTTCTGCATTTAGGGTGGTCACCGAAGTGGCAGATTCCCTGTCAATTGTTTACCTCACATTTAATTTATTTATAATTGTTTAATCAATATTTCTTAAAGTATTTTGATCGAATTTGGAAATTTATCGAACATCACCCTTGATAATTTATTCCAATCCCTTAACCTTCGTCTTACAAATTAATATTTACCCCAATATGTCATCTTAAATTCCAACTTTATCTTCATATTATGATCTTTCATACTTTTAAAAGCTCCACTCAAGCTTATTTTTCTCCTTACGTCATTCCACGTAAAAAACCACTGACAGCTCCAAACATACCACGTGGTCGAGCATCCCGTCTCCTTACTTCCAAGTCTTCGCACCCCTAACTTTGAAACATTTCAGTAACACTATTCCTTTGTCGGAAATCACACATAACAAATCTTGCTTGTTTCCCTTGAAATTTTCTAGTTCTCCTGCGGTCTTACCAGAGACCCATACGCCCTCTCCTTTGCATACATATTACAATCCCTAAATACTCATATAATTATGTAAAGAGTTCTATACACCAGCCATTTTCGATATGTTGACACCAACTCTAGTGCTGCTGTACCAAATACCAGCCTAATACTACGTGTTCGAAAACGAGGCTTACTAACGCAAGGTGGAGCATTAGACGAGTAGCGCTGAGGAACAAGACAGCGAGCGGCCGTTCGGTTGTTGTCTCTTCATATTCTGACTCAAATTACCTGCAAGCAGCAGTACCCCTGTAAAAATCAGTTATTAGACACCTCACTCATAAATGTTTCAAACGGAACATTTATAAGTACAAAGTGCGACCGGCCACCTGGTATGTGTATGTTACCCAGCGACACTTCCCCAATTTACAGGCTGCCTAAAAGACAAAGTGTACTTTGTACCAACTATAAGGGCATAACGAAAATAGGAAAACATTCTATTGCTCAGGTTACCGACCTCTTTTCCCGTCGCGCTTAAGTATCTTGCTTATCATAAATGGACTACCACGCTTCCTTCAACGGCCAGCGGCACTCATTATAAAAACATATACAACGCAACATCACAAGTATTACACAGTCGCTCCCTCCAAATTTTCATACAAGTTCGAAAAATTACAGTAAATATTTTACAGAGGCTGTTACCTGGTCGCGTCTTGTCCTTCATCCAGCGGACAATGCTTTTACTAAGTCATAGCTTAGTCTGTTAAGGTATGGTAGTAGTGACAGAAGGTAACTGTAACGCTTTCAAGATGGCAGCACATGAGATGCTAAACACACGCCATTATTGCAAATACGATTTCGTCTCAATCATGGCATTGCTAGCTTTCAATCGAGACCTTTCACAACATCACAGGTATTATAGTTCTCTTCAAATTTTCATACAAATTTGAAATGAAATATAATATACAAATATAGAGAGAATAAATATTGATAGAGTATATTCCTAGGCCTAGATATGAATAAGTTTAGTACGGATTATTGAATACTATCAAACAATGTGGACTACAGTACTCTCTTCTCAGTCTCCGTTGATTCGCAACTAGAGGAAGAGAATATATTCTATTATATCCCATTATTCCCAGCATTGACACTATCTTTTGCGTTTCCTTAAAGTATTATTACATTTCTTGATTTTGGTACCTACATAGGTGGACTAATAAGTAGGTTAACAATACATGTGTATCGTTCCCTTTTTTATTCCTATTTATCGCCAAACTCAGCAGATAGATCAACAATATTACTCACGGTCATTAGACTGCACATGGTATCAGTTATATTATCCTGCCGCAATATAACTGCGAGAAAGTAGAACTGGCTGAAAAAATTGACATTTCGTGGTCCAATTACCGTATTAAAAAATGTTTTACGTTGCACCGACACAGGTAGGTCTTATAATTACTGTATACAAGAGGCACATTAGGACTTGAAAACTTCATAGAAAACCACCACAGTTGCTATAAACGGGAATTGTATTATTTCATGTTAGTTCGCCGTCCAACGGCTTTCAGTACCGCAAGTCAGACACGTGGAGCATTCCCTATTGAAAAAGTGGACTGAGCAGGTGGACAAACGAAAATCGGGGAGATTTCACCACAGGACGAACCATTCGCCAGGAACTACCACACCACCCAGGTTGATTACATTGTCCTGGCAGTCTACTGGAACATACGTCATCAGCCGCAGTAGCCTACCACTCGGCGGTCGTGTCCAGTTATGCAGCGCCAGATTACCAGGCCAGATTCATCCCTACGCTGCCAGCTCCACAAAGGAACACCTCCAACTTCCAGTTTCAATTTACGAGTTTGCAACCACGTTCTGCGGCAGCAGAGGAACGGGCTCCACAACACCAATCGGCACCTTCCGCAGCGACAACAGACCCACCGCTACCCATGGACTCCTCCGCTCAAGGATATTCCTCCTACGACCACCACCGCCACCCCTACAGCCACTCCACTGCATTTTCCGCTGTATCCGGTACTCGACGCCCTGTCACTTGCTCCCGTTTTCTCCAACCCGCTACAGCAGGAACTCGTGCATTCTTACCTTCCAGTCCTTCCCCTGACTTCCAATCACCCCACATCACTTTTTTTCCACCCAACTATGTTACAACATGCGCCGATAAGACATAGCGGATATCCGCAGTCATCTTACAGGTCAACGGGGACGCTGCTGCCAACATTCCCACTACGGCCATCGGTTCTCACCGTCTTGAATCCAACACCCGTCTTCAACCCCTCGCACCGTCTCCTGTCAAAACTCCACCTCCCCATCCGCGCTGCAGACTTCTCAGTTGCGTCATTCGCGGCGTCGACCCTCTATTGCTGAAGACACCATACTCTCCGAGCTCAGCGCAGAGGACATCCCGGCAAAAAAAAAGGCATTCCGGATCAAGAATCCCACGGGTCCAACATACATGGTCCGGATTCTTCTCACATCACCAGAAGACATCGACCGGGTACTGGCCAGTGGAGTCTTGATTCACCGTGCACTTCTCGTGCACCGCCTCCCCCAATCCGTCAGGTGTGAGAGGTGCCTCGCCTACAACCTTCCCCCCACCACTCACTGCACTGCTCGCAGCCCATCATGTGGACACTGCAATCAGCAAAACGATATGCCCAGATGCCCGAACATACATCAACCACCCCAGTGTCACACCTGTTGAGGCATTCACCCCGTATACTCCCACCGTTACAGACGCCACCCTCCACGTTCCCACAATCGCCCAGATCTTGTGACCACTATTTGAAGCATAGACCCGCCCACATCGCCCAGCCGTTCCCTATTCTCACCGCCCATAGTGCGTTTCATCACACTCTCCTTGCTCAACATTCACCCCTACAATAGATCCTAAGCCCTCCATCACCTACAGGCCGCAGCCAACCATACCTTAAATCTCCACTTCTCCACCACGCATTCCAGCTTAAATTCTCATTTCAGTTTCACCCCTCTGGAAACACTGGTTTATCTTCCCATGTTCTCTCGTCTTGTACAGAAGTTCCAGCTTATACGAACTTGTCTAACCACTAATGTTGCCATTTAAAGTTTGTATCTAGTAGGTCTGTAAGTGTATTACAAGAACAATTTTCACATTGTCACCTGCTTATACCTTTCGATGTCTGTTTTCATACCTGGCATCCCAGGCGTCGGATACACTGGACAATATATAAAGTTTTGTTAAAGATGTACACTTAAATATTAAAAATTAAAAAAAATAATACAAGAAGCCATCATCACCATCTATACAAAAACTTCAACTCTCTAATGTATATACTTTGTATTGTCCCATAATATGTATGTTTAATCATGTATGTAATTAAACTAATAAAACTCCACCCCCACGAACGCACGCATCCTTAGAGGCCGTATTATTCTCCCCGTCTTCTCCCTCCACACCTGTTTAACCATCTCCCTCTTCCATCACATCCCCTCAACCCCGTCCAATCTTGTGGCCGAAGAGAGGGCGTTACCCCTTAGATGGCCCGCCCCACCCCTTCAGGGTGGGGAATGAAAACTTTTTCATAGTCGTCATCGTTGTACGTTAACACTAAGCTGCACTCGGTCATCTGTACACGTGAGTTGCTTCAGGGCTACGATTGAGACAGACGTATATCATTCTGTCCTGCCCTAACACCGAATGATATCCAGCTGAAGGGGCATCTGGGAGTCAATAGTTGTTCGAATGTCAAGACCTTGACTCTGATTTATTTTATGTCGTTAAAACAAATGTATAGATAAGTATGGGGTACATGGAGTAAAAGCAATCTGTACCAAATCTATAATCGTGTATTATACGCGTATGTAAGAGTTGCGTAAACTTACACTGAGAGAAGTATTGTTTCTTTATTTGTTGAACCACCTAAATGTATACTGATAGGTGTTACGTCTCAGAGACTAATCATACCGGCTTGAATGCTTGAGAATTTATACATAACTAGGAACGTAATTCGAGTTCTCAACGTAAGAATTTCAATGGTCATCGTAGCGTCCTTCGAATCGGATGACCCTGGGTTCCATTCACCCCCCCTCCTCGGGCTGAGTATTTGATTTACTCCTCTGGCTCGTGTATTGCGTATTTGTGTTCTTCTCAATACACATCTCTTCATATATCACAATACTATTGTATTCAGACGCAATAGTGAATACACTGATCCATATAGGGTTAGCGGCAGGAAATACATACGACCGTAAAGCTGTGCAATATCCACACGTAGTGGAAGTAATTAGAAAAAGGAAGAGGAGAGGCCTCTACTTAACGGGAGATTTATTACCAGCATTACCCGATTTACTGTGTGACATATTAAATCAAAATTCATTCCGGAGTGACACATAAAAGAACCACGTAAAAATGTCCATGAAAAATGTATTCGTCACTCATCCACATGGTGTGTCTGCACTTGAGCTTTATTTATTGTCTCGTCCAAGTGATTCATGTGAAATACGTAGCACACCTCGTTGATTACTTGGAAATACCGATATAAAACTAATTCTCAGCGGCACAGTTAAAATATGACAACCTCTAGTATAGTGGTTAGTGTGATTAGCTACCACACCTGGAGGTCCGTGTTCGATTCCCTGCTCTGCCACGAAATTTGAAAAGTGCTACGAGGGCTGGTACGGGGTCCACTTAACCTCGGGAGGTAAACTGAGTAGAGGGGTTTCGATTCCCACCTCAGCCATCCTGGAAGTGGTTTCCCGTGGTTTCCCACTTCTCCTCCAGACGAATGCCGGGATGCTACCTAACTTAAAGCCACAGCCGCCACCTTCCCTCTTCCTTATCTATGCCTTCCTATCTTCCAATCCCTGACCTGGCCGGGAATCGAACCTGGATTCTCCGGGTAAGAAGCAAGCACGCTACCCCTACAGGGTGAGGCCGGCATTAGTAATGAACACGACCTAACACGTTGAAAGTTCATTTAGAGCACAATGATGTCATGGTAATTTTAAAAAGTCATTAATATTATGAACGGGGCATGAATAGCTCAGTGGTTTATTGCTGACTTCTCACCCGGAAGGTAGAGATACGAACCTCGGACAATCCGCCGTTGAGGTTTTAATATCAAATATCACGTGGCTTCAAGGTGGGCATCAGGCTGTAAAACCCTCTCCTAAACCAAAATGAGCCTGAGTGACTGCAGCGAACCTAGAAATTACCAGCTCAGATTAATAAAGTTAGATAATGATAAAAATCAAACTGCTCCCGGGAAACACATGGAGACTTCGAGCCAAAAGGATTGAAAGATTTGATAGAGAAAAACTAGGATCTAACCATGAGTTCACTCAGAAACTACAATCGGTGGATACAGAGAACTGGGAACAACTGCGCGAGGCCCTGGTCAAAACAGCTAAAGAGACGGTTCAGCTTACTAAGCCCAGGAAGCATGCTTGGTGGAACAGTGAATGCGATGCAGCGATAAGGCAAAGACAGTTCGCCTGACAGAAATGGAACTCGCTAAAGAGCCAAGTCAACTGGACAAACCATCCGCAGCGTTAAACGTGCTTTTGATAAACACCAGCTGGCTCAAATTGAGCAGGATTTCAAGAAAAACAATGCACGCGACTTTTATAAAACATTTAAAAGCAAATTGAGGAAATACGACCCACCGAGCCTACAGTTCAGAGATTCCAATGGAAAACTAGCCCATAACGACAAGGAAAACTGTCGGATCCTTGCAAAATACTTCCAATCCCTTCTTAACTGCGAGGCACGAATTCCCAGATTCACATTTGAAGATAAAACACAAGTCCACCGAGGTTCACCTCCACCTACGAAAGAGGAAGTCGGACAGATTATCCAATCCTTGAAGAATAATAAAGCGCCGAGTGAAGATTCGATAATAGCTGAATTGTGGAATTTTGCTAGTGACAATGCAGTGGAGAAATTAACGGACATCATACATGAAATCTGGAATACTGAAAGACTTCCAAGTGACTGGACATCTGCCCTAATCCACTCACTTCATAAGAAAGGCGACCAGTAGGATGTTAACAACTATCGCGGCATCTCCCTCCTACTTATAACCTACAAAATTATCCCGAAATCTCTTCAAATCAGGGCAGTTGAAAAGCTAGATCCAGAGCTGGGTGGTTACGAAGGAGATTTCAAGAAAGGACGGTCATGTGTGGAGCAGATTATGAATCTGAAATCTGTCATTTCATACCTTAAACTAAGGACCAAGCCTTTTGCAGTAACATTCATCGACTTTAAGAAGGCCTATGATTCAATTGATAGAACTACCCTACTTCAGATCTTAAAGGAATTTGGTTTGGACGGTAAAACAAGAGTGATCATCCAACAGACTCTCACCAACACCATCTCAAAAGTGAAGTTTAGAGGAGAGACTTCAGATGCCTTTGAAATACGGACAGGAGTTAGGCAAGGAGGTGGTCTCTCACCTCTGTTGTTCAACTGCGTTCTTGAGCAAGTGATCCGTGAATGGCGCAGAGAAATGAGTTATGAAGGAGTCGAAAGCAGAGTCAGACTAGGCCACAAGAACAAGAACCTTTCAATTGACTGTCTAGCATTTACATACGATCTCGCGGTTTTCGCTGATTCCGTGGATATGGCCACGAAGCAGATCAACCATTTTCAAACACAAGCTGCAAAGGCGGGCCTCCAAATCTCCTTTGAGGAAACGAAATTCATTACAAACATCAAACTGGCGCCAAGTGAGCTAGAAGGGACTCACGGAAAAGTCAAGCGAGTTGAAAATGTTAAGTATCTTGGTGAATGGATAGAACCTAACATGTCCGAAAACGAAGCCTTTGCTTCAGGCGTGAATAAAATGGAAATGGCTTACCATCTGACTAAAAATCTCTGAATGCAAAAATCAAACACTATTGCACTGTCATCCGGCCAGGGGCTCCATATACAGCGGAATGTCTTGCCATGAACAAAAAAGGCATGATGGAGAAATTGGAGGCCAAGGAAAGAAAGATTTTGAGATAAATCTTAGGTCCAGTCAAAGACAACGGCGAGTTTAGGAGATGTCACAACCAGGAGTTGTACTCACATGTGGAGAAAATAACCGATGTGATGCGAAAAGGGAGGATTACTTTTTATGGGCACATGGCCTGAATGAATTCAACACGGTTAACCAAATGCATTTTCACTTTCCTCCAAGAGAAAAAGGCAAAGGGGGCATGGTTCAGTGAGGTATAGAAAGATCTGCAGAAGACTGGGATCTCATTTGAAGATATCCAAGAGCGTGTCCCACTTAAGAAAAAACCTCCAAGAACATCAGAGTTTCCAACTAAAGCCGAAGATGAAAACTGGAAAGGCATGGACGAAAGAGCGAAAGGAGCAACACAGTATACGAATGAAGGAATACTGGATCAACATTAAAGCTCAAGGGATACAATTGAAATGACGTGGTCCTTAGTCGGCCGAAACGAAACAGGAATAATAATAATAATAATAATAATAATAATAATAATAATAATAATAATAATAATAATAATAATAATAATAATTGTACCGGGCGGTACACCTCTACTCTGTTTATTTAAAAGTTGCGCCAGCTGAAACTCCTCTTCTGGAGGAAGGTTGAACTTTATCTATTCTATTAATTCTCTACTTTCTCAGAAGATGTCACCACGTGGAAAATTTTGAGTTTGTGAACTGTGTCATTTTCGACGTACTTTTGTTTTGCTTGTATTAAGAAGTGTGAACTTTCTCTTCTAGAGGACACTACTGTAGATCAACAATAGTGCAACCTAGTGCGGAGTCAAAGAACTATTTTGTTGGAGAAAATTTAATTTCAGGAGTTTGTTCTTTGTTAAATTTCTTTCTGTCATTGTTTAAGTTGGCAATATTTACCCCTTTCTTCCCCTTGCTTTGAATGTATCCAATCACGAATTTCTTCAATGAATTTCTGGCCAATCAGAGGTATCTTCCCCCATCTTGTATCTGTTGCGGGGTCCTACCCAATAAAATCTTTGTGGGAGGGTGTTTTCTTTCCCCTAACGCCTAGAATTTTCTGCGAGAGTATTTAAACTGCTGATTTTAGGGTCTCCGGGCCACTTCTGTTCCATCTTTCAGTGTATTAAGTACATAGCAGGAGGCGGGAAGCGCCTCTTTCCTCGGCAGCGATCTACTACCAGGTAATGGCCTATTAATATCTTCTTTTCTTGCTAGGTCGGCAGTTTAACTCTCGCGGCGGGTTCGAAGCGTTTTCCATCATGTAACCTTTTCCTAAAATGTAACTACTCTTTTCTTCTATTCTCTTGTAAAGCTACATTATGGGATAGAGAGTGCTAACCCTCTCGAGTTCCCACTCACATCGTCTTGAGGTGAACTTATTTTTCTCAACCAATTCTCCCGTAATGTAATGTAAATTGCCTTTAAGTCACCTCTGTAGTATGGGATTAGCCCTTGTATTAACGGCCTAGTGCCAAGTAGGTCTTAAGCAAAGTGTATTAGGAGTGCAAGTTCGCCTCCTCTCAAGTTGTATTTTAGAGGTCATGTATTAATCTTTTCTCACCTAATAGACCTCAGTAGGTTGGGTATTTTACCCCTGTGTATATGTCCTTTGAGGACAACTTGAAAGTTGAGTTTGGTGTGGCCTGGGAGAGGCTTAACTTTAAGAGCGAGTGGCTCTTTTCTAAAACTGAGAGTTGTATGCCTCGAGGAGGCTTTGCTGTGTAATTTGGAGCAAGGGCTCCAGGGGTTGAGTGGGGTCTTCTGCCCCTTTTGTTGAAATTGGTATATCGTAAAGTTGAGCTAGTTGCTCAAGAATTGTGTTTTCAGGGCTCGAAGCCCAAATTCTTTAATCCCTGTAATTGTACATTTCAAGTTGTATTTCGGCTACTAAGTACCTGTTCTATTTGTTGTTACCTAATTTTGAAAAGAAAATATAACCTTGTTAAATTTTAAAATTTAATTTCTCTTTAGTAGCTTGAGACCTATTCACCACCCAGCACCTTCTTTCATGCTTAACTACCACAAAAACTCGGTAACAATAATCATAATAATAATTGTACCGGGCGGTACACCTCCACACCGCTAATTTAAAATGTGCGCCAATTGAAACTCCTCTGCTGGAGGAAGTCTGAACTTTATTGACGGTATTAATTTTCAAGTTTCTCAGAAGATGTCACTACGTGGAAAATTTGGAGTTTTTGAACTGTGTCATTTTCGACGTATTTTTGTTTTGCTTGTAGTAAGAAGTGTGAACTTTCTCTTCTAGAGGACACTACTGAAGATCAACAATAGTGCACCCTAGTGCGGAGTGAAAGAACTGGTTTTTTGGAGAAATTTTTATTTCAAAAGTTTGTTTCTTGTTAAATTTCTTTCTGTTATTGTTTAAGTTGGCTGTATACCCCTCTCTTTCCCCTTGTTTTGTATTTAGCCAATCCCGAATTTCTTTAATTAATTTCTGACCAATCCGATGCATCTTCCCCCAACTGGGATATGTTGCTGTACCCTACCCAATAAAGTGATTGTGGGCGGGTGTTTTCTTCCCCTAAACGCCTCGAACTTTCCGCGAGAGGATATAAACTGCTGATTTTTGGGTCTCTGTGCCACTTCTGTTCCATCTTTCAGTGTGTAAAGTACATAGCAGGGGGCGGGAAGCGCCTCTTTCTCCGGCAGCGGTCAACAACCAGGTTATGGCAGATTAATTACTTCTTTTCTTGCTTGCTCAGCAGTTTAACTCTCGGGGCGGGTCCGAAGTTTTTCCATTATGTAACCTTCCTTAAAATGTAAAGAAACTGGTATCTATTCTATCTTTTAAACTACATATTGGGATAGAGAGTGCTTAACCCTCTCGAGCTCCCACTCATATTGTTTTGAGGTGAACTTATTTTCTCAACCTATTCTTCCTTAACATTATGTAAATTTGTTTCTTTTCTAAAGTCACCTCCGTAGTATGGGATTAGCCCTTGCATCAGTGGCCTAGAGCCAAATTAGGTTTTGAAACAAATACATTAGGAGTGCAGATCGCCTCCTCTCAAATTGTTATTTTAGAGGTCATGTAATTACCCCTTTTTTCATTTAATAGACCTCAGTAGGTTGGGTATGTTACCCCTGTGTCTATGTCCAGAGAGGACAACTTGAAGGTGGAGTTTGGTGTGGCCTTTGAGAGGCTTAAAGTTGAGAGCGAGTGGCTCTTTTTCGAAAATTGAGTGTTGTATGCCTCGAGGAGGCTTTTCGGTGTAAATTGGAGCAAGTGCTCCTGAGCATGAATGGGGTTTTCGGCCCCTCTGTTAATTCTTATTTTGAAGTAAGGTTGGGCTGATTGCCCAAGCATTGTGAAGTCGGGGCGCGAAGCCCAAATCCTGTAATTGGAACTGTTGTTGCCTTGCTACTCTGTACCTCCCGTAATTGTTATTTCTTAATTTTGAAAAGAAAATATAACCTTGTTAAATTTTAAATTAATTTTACTTTCGTAGCTTGAGACCTGTTCACAACCCCGCACCTTCTTTCATCTCTACCTACCACCAAAACACGGTAACAAGTGGTAGCAGAGCGTGGTTGAATGGGTCTCAATTTAGCCCCTTTTGACGGCTAAACTTTGCTTTGATTCAAACTCTAACAATTTTCTCAGTTGCTGGAATCTTCTGATTTTTTCAAAATTGTTCTGTCATCATGCCCGGCCCTCGCGATGTTCTCCATCTTAACTATTTGCGCAAGGAGGAGTTGATCTATGAATTAACTATTAGAAATGTGCAATCTGGAGGCACGGTTGCGGTAGACACAAACAAGCTTAGAGAGTCCCTTGATTTGCCCATTTCCATCCCCACCTTGGGAGAGAAAGAAATTGACGACTCTCTTTCCACGATCGTCGAGAATATTACTGGGCTAGCATCTGTAGTTAGTTTTTTTGATGAAAATGATCCTTCTCCTAATCAAATTAAGCGTGTGCAAGCCAGGCTTTTTCATTTTTCAAATATAGTTAACGATCTGCTGTCTCTAAAGTTGAATGACGTTCAGAAGAAGGAAGCTAGTACGCTGCTTGAAAATATTTCTGAGTTATCTAGCAAGGTCACTCAATTGTTAACTGGGGAAGTTCCTCCCAAAATTGATCAACCCACCACGATGAATGTAGGTAGCGAGGAAGAGCCTCATAAGGGAGAAGTTAATAGGATAACCGTTGCTGCTCAAACTATCTCTGCCCCATTGGACAACGAGTCTGAACGCCGTGCATCGTTGAGTAATATACGTTCTGAATTAACTTCCTTGCCATTGAAACCTTTACCTACTATGTCACCCGGGTTTAGCAGCTTGCCTCATCCATTGGCAATGTTGCTCAGAGGTATCTCTAAGTTTTCCGTTAATACCACCAGTGACGTAATTTCATTTTTAAGATTTTTAGTTGAATTTCAGGATCATGCCCTTGTGTTTTCTTTTTCTCCATGTCAAATTTTGCAAATCATCTATCCTTATGCAATTGGTATTCTCTCTGACAAAATAGTAAGAGCCATAGCCGAACAGTCATCTATTGAAGATTTTCATGCACACTTGCTTGCAAATTTTATTCCCGCCCGCGCGAGGTCATCTCTGATTCAGAAGTACTATTATCGAGTACAGAGATTGGATGAAAATCTGGCTGATTTCATACAAGACATTAAGTTTTATACTAGGGTGTTTGCCCTTCATTTTCCTGAAGATCAGATTGTACAGGCTATTGTAGAAGGAATTTCACCACCCTATAGGTCATATTTGTGTTTCGCGGCGTGCCCGCAAACTTTCTCTGAACTTGAAGCGTTGGCCGTCTCAGCGGAAGGAGTGAGGTACGCCGATTCCTTGCGTGTCGCGAAAGAACCCCCGCCTTCTTTTAGTAATACTCGGCCTCCACCTCGCCGATCAGTCACACCTCGTAAATGTTATGCTTGCGGGTCGCCTGACCATCTTCGCAATAAGTGTCTACTGATCAAGTCTAGTAGGGCAAATAATAGAGCTGGTTCATCACAAGGCTGTTTTAAATGTGGGGCTTTCTCACATATCGCCAAGAATTGCCCAAACTCAAATTGCACCCCCTCCTGCTCAACTTCTGGTGCAAATTCCACCAATCCCAATAATAAAATGTGACTAGCGGCTTCGGCTGAGTCGACTAATCCCTCTTCCCGAGGCTCAGCCCCTGGTAAACAGGTCGAAAATTCAGGGAATGTTCTATCTTCAAATTCATCTTTCGAATGCCCCAAAGAATATCTTAGGATTGCGGCGGATACCCCCGCACCTGTTCCTTTTCTTAAGATTGAGTTAAATAACGAGCCTATAACCGCTCTATTAGATTCAGGCAGTGTTTGTTCAATTATTTCGGAACAATGGTATTCAAAATTGAAGTCTGTTTGTAAATTACCTGACTATGGCTCATCTACTGTTCAATATGTTTCGGCTAATTCATCTCCATTAGAAATTTTAGGTTCTGTACAGGTCAAAATTCGTATTTTTAAATTCACATGGAAAACCAAACTGTTTATGGCTAAGCACTTGTCTTGCCCCATCATACTGGGAGCGGACTTCATTTCTCACACTGGTCTTGTGCTCGATCTTCAGAGTAAGTCGTGCACATTCAAATTTGCGTCCAATTGTAAAATTCCCTTGCTAAAGTGTAATTCTGTATCATGTTCATCTATTTCGCCTACCCAGGATGAGATGTTGTTAGACCTTAGACATCTACCTGAGGAGCAGGCTGATAGTATTCGTAAATTATGTCAGTCATTTCCAGAGGTGTTCTCGGATACTCTTGGCGTTACTGACCTTATTGAATACAAAATTGAGGTCACGGATTCGATTCCTGTCCGTTTTCCACCTTATAGGCTATCTCCACCTAAAATGAAGGCTCTGAAAGAAATCATCGATCAGATGTTGAAGGACGGTATTATTAGGCCCTCTAAGTCGGCGTATTCGTCACCTATTTTTCTAGTCCCGAAACCCCAAGGGGGCTTCAGGCCTGTCATTGATTATAGGGCTCTCAATCGGAAGGTGGTGTTGCAATCCGTGCCCCTTCCTGACCTTCATTCTTGTTTTTCATGGTTTCGTAAGGCCAAGTTCTTTACTATCTTGGACTTGAATCAGGCCTATAATCAAATTCCCCTTGCCGAAGAGTCTAAACATCTTACAGCGTTTGCCACGGACTGGAATTTATACGAATACAACCGCGTGCCTTTCGGGCTCCCCACGGGAGCAGCTGTACTCACTAGGCTACTAGATAGGGTCTTCTCCGACATCAAATTTGAGTACTTATATCACTAGTTGGATGATGTCGTCGTATTTTCAGAGACTTTTGAAGAACATCTAGATCATCTGCGAGAAGTTCTCGATCGCCTTCGTAAGGCTGGGTTAACTGTCAAGTTGTCCAAGGTTGCCTTTGCTAAGCCCTCTATGTCATTCCTAGGGCATATTGTGTCACCTGATGGTGTAGCTGTCGATCATTCTAGAACACAGGCCATCCGTGATTTTAAACCTCCCAAGGACATTAAAGGTATCGCCAGGTTCATTGGTATGGTGAATTTCTTCAGGAAGTTTATTCCTAACTTCGCTAATAGAGCGGCGCCCTTAAACCTTCTTCGTAGGAAAGGCATCAAATTCGAGTGGGGACCTTCTCAACAAGCCGCTTTTGAAGATCTTAAATTAGCTCTCTGTAATGCCCCTGTACCGGCTATGCCTGATTTCTCAAATAAATTCATCATCCAAACCGACGCGTCGTCGTCAGCAGTAGCTGCAGTCCTTCTTCAAGAGACTGAACTAGGGAGGCGACCCATCGCCTATGCATCTAGGACCTTGTCGGCTCAAGAAGCCAAGTATTCCATCTATGAGCTCGAAGGTTTGGCAGTCTTATTTGCCTTAGAAAAGTTCCGTCTCTATCTGGAACATGTCAAATTCGACTTGGAGACAGATAATCAAGCCTTAAGCTGGGTCTTAGGTAGGCCGCGTCGTACTGGTCGTATAGCCCGTTGGGCCATCCGTATTTCTGCCTTCCAATTCGATGTCAGGCATATCCGAGGCACCGAAAATGTTGTTGCTGATGGACTCAGCCGTATGTTTTCCAACGACGTCGAAACCCATGAACCGGTCAACAGTTCATCACCTTCCAAGTCCATACTATCTGATGTTAATGCCATCTTAACAGATGCTCCCATGCTCTTTAGGGATATCAAGAAATACCAACGCGAAGATCCGACGCTGGCTCCGATAATGGAAACCCTTTCTTCTGGGGAACATGTGGTCCCTTATGTTCTGAGGAATGGTGTTTTATGTTGCCCATCGAGGCATGATGAGATGATGAAAGTTGTCTTTCCAGCTGTTCTTGTACCTATGATCTTCAAGTATTATCATGAGACCCCATTAGGAGGGCATCTCGGTATCTTTAAAACTCGTGAGAAGATTCGTGAAATGTTCATCTGGAAAGGTATGGACGGTGAAATCCGTGAACTAGTAAAAGCTTGTAAATCTTGTTTGCTCAGTAAACCCACCATGTCCACCAAGGTAGGCCTTTTGTCTTTGCATCAAGCGTCGCGCCCCATGGAACGCCTGTATATTGATTATGTAGGACCCTTCCCCCAGTCAAAGGGAAATGCCAACAAGTTCATCTTTGTATGCGTAGATGGCTTTACTAGATTTTCCTGGTTATTTCCGACTAAGCTGGCTACCGCTCAGTCCACCATTACTTGCCTAAATTCTATTTTTGCTTCTTTTGGTCCGTGCCAATATATTGTATCTGATAATGCTAAGGCTTTTACATCTAATTTATTTCGTAAATTCTGCTTTGACTTGTCCATCTCTCATGTAACTACTTCTGCTTATTACCCTCAACCATCTCTGGCTGAACGGGTTAACCGTAATCTCAGGTCCGCGCTTATTGCCTATCACCATGAAGATCATTCCAGGTGGGAAACGTCCCTGCATTGGTTAGCTTTTGCTTTGAATTCGGCGGTTCATGAATCACATACATTTACTCCAGCTTCTTTGATGTTCAAGTTTGTTCCCAACACGCCGCTCTCTACCTCTGGTCTCTGAGTGACATTCTACCCGAGACAATAGATCCGGATAATATGAAAGATCTTTGGAAGAAGGCTAAAGCCAATCTTAAAGTCTCTCATGAAAAGGTTAGGGAAAGATATGATCGTGGACGGAGACCCACCCAGTTGAAGGTAGGTGACCAAGTAATGGTCAAGAATTTTGTTCCCGCGGGCAAGCTTGCCCCCAGATTTCATGGGCCGTGTATCATTCTAGATTTCCTTACGCCGGTCACATTATTATTAAGCAATCCAGCCACCGAGAGGATATTTAGGGTTCACCTGTCACAGGTGAAACCGGTGTAATTTCTGGGTTAACTTGCTTCATATAATCGTGAAAGGAATATGAAGGTTATATTTTTTTTTGAGTTTTCACTTTTAAGGCATTCTGCCCCTTCTATAATATTTTGTTTCATATGTAAGTTTTTTGTAAACCCCTCCCGCACGGTTAAACTGCCGTCCTATCCTTGCCACGGCCATTACCACGCTCCCGTCTCCTGCTCCACTACACACAGTGGCTCGCGTCTGAAATGAATTTCTGCACGCCGCTGGCCCCTCAACCTCTCCACAAAGCCTGTGCCCTCAAAAAAAAAAGATGATGGTCCAAGAAAATTCTGCCGCCTAGCTTTAATGTTTCAGTGCCCCTGCAGCCGCGCGGCGCTGTACCGCTACTGGAATAGAGGATGGGCCCCCTCTCTTCCAGCGAGGTCGACCAGTGTACGGCGAGCCGGAGCCCTCCTCCCGGCCAAGGCTGATGTGCGGCGCACGACCTGCTACTTGCCCGCAGCCTGTATATGTTCACCGCGGGCGCGGCGTGTTTCAACACCACTGCTCCCCTCATAGTGCGGGCGAGCGGTATCTCAGGGTACTTGAGGGGTCCGAGCGGCCTCTTCTGGACGTAAGCTGCAACGGCCGGTCTGGCCATCCAACTTCATCAATATCAACTACATGGAAATTTACTGTCAGCTATTACTGCACTTGGGAATTCAACAGCAATATTTGGTGGACCTTGCAAAATTTTTCTTCACTTTTAAGTATTAAAAGTTTATCTTCTGAATTCAACTTCTATAAAACATAAAAACTTTACTTCACCAAGTTACAACAAAAATTTTGAAACTGAATCAAACCATATTAAGAAAATCTTATAAATACTTCTGCAATTAATCTCCATATCAACATCAAAACTTGGACCTTTCCAAACAAATTGCATGTGTCACCCCTGGAGGAACTTTTGGGGGGGGGGAGGTCTGTACCGGGCGGTACACCTCCACACCGCTAATTTAAAATGTGCGCCAATTGAAACTCCTCTGCTGGAGGAAGTCTGAACTTTATTGACGGTATTAATTTTCAAGTTTCTCAGAAGATGTCACTACGTGGAAAATTTGGAGTTTTTGAACTGTGTCATTTTCGACGTATTTTTGTTTTGCTTGTAGTAAGAAGTGTGAACTGTCTCTTCTAGAGGACACTACTGAAGATCAACAATAGTGCACCCTAGTGCGGAGTGAAAGAACTGTTTTTTTTTTTTTGGAGAAATTTTTATTTCAAAAGTTTGTTTCTTGTTAAATTTCTTTCTGTTATTGTTTAAGTTGGCTGTATACCCCTCTCTTTCCCCTTGTTTTGTATTTAGCCAATCCCGAATTTCTTTAATTAATTTCTGACCAATCCGATGCATCTTCCCCCAACTGGGATATGTTGCTGTACCCTACCCAATAAAGTGATTGTGGGCGGGTGTTTTCTTCCCCTAAACGCCTCGAACTTTCCGCGAGAGGATATAAACTGCTGTTTTTTGGGTCTCTGTGCCACTTCTGTTCCATCTTTCAGTGTGTAAAGTACATAGCAGGGGGCGGGAAGCGCCTCTTTCTCCGGCAGCGGTCAACAACCAGGTTATGGCCGATTAATTACTTCTTTTCTTGCTTGCTCTGCAGTTTAACTCTCGGGGCGGGTCCGAAGATTTTCCATTATGTAACCTTCCTTAAAATGTAAAGAAACTGGTATCTATTCTATCTTTTAAACTACATATTGGGATAGAGAGTGCTTAACCCTCTCGAGCTCCCACTCATATTGTTTTGAGGTGAACTTATTTTCTCAACCTATTCTTCCTTAACATTATGTAAATTTGTTTCTTTTCTAAAGTCACCTCCGTAGTATGGGATTAGCCCTTGCATCAGTGGCCTAGAGCCAAATTAGGTTTTGAAACAAATACATTAGGAGTGCAGATCGCCTCCTCTCAAATTGTTATTTTAGAGGTCATGTAATTACCCCTTTTTTCATTTAATAGACCTCAGTAGGTTGGGTATGTTACCCCTGTGTCTATGTCCAGAGAGGACAACTTGAAGGTGGAGTTTGGTGTGGCCTTTGAGAGGCTTAAAGTTGAGAGCGAGTGGCTCTTTTTCGAAAATTGAGTGTTGTATGCCTCGAGGAGGCTTTTCGGTGTAAATTGGAGCAAGTGCTCCTGAGCATGAATGGGGTTTTCTGCCCCTCTGTTAATTCTTATTTTGAAGTAAGGTTGGGCTGATTGCCCAAGCATTGTGAAGTCGGGGCGCGAAGCCCAAATCCTGTAATTGGAACTGTTGTTGCCTTGCTACTCTGAACCTGCCGTAATTGTTATTTCTTAATTTTGAAAAGAAAATATAACCTTGTTAAATTTTAAATTAATTTTACTTTCGTAGCTTGAGACCTGTTCACCACCCCGCACCTTCTTTCACCTCTACCTACCACCAAAACACGGTAACAATAATAATTGTTACGGAGATATCCGTAGAGCAAAAAGAGATGAAAGAAGGTGCGGCTGTTGAATGGGTCTAACTACAATATCAGAAATTGAGTTAACACTTTAAATAAAGGTTATATTTCTTTCAGAATTTCAAACTTAACAAATTTTTCACTCAGTGAATGAGGTTACAAGTACAATGACAGTTTCAAAAATTGGAAAATTCAAGGTTCAGAACTTTAACCATTCTGGGCTTCAATCCCCCAGGTTACAAATTTACAATTTCAAAGTGGTATTATTTAGGCAAGGGCAGAAATCTCCCAATTAAAGAGCACTTTGCTCCAACAAATTTACAGCCTTCCAGAGGCACTCCTCAATATTACAGTAAACTAGAAAAAAGATTACGTGCTCTCCAACACTCATCCAATTTTAACCGCCCGCTTTAGGCAACATTACACAAAACTTTATGATCTCTGACCTCTCAAGGCATAATTTACACTTAACAAAGGTAGTACACGGGGGTATCTAGTCCCCAACCTACTGGGCCTTAGTAGAAAAAGAACAGGTGAAATTAATGGCCCGAAACACAAACTGAATGGAGGCGCACACTTGCACTTCTAGATAATGAAGTATTAAAATCCTAACAGAGCTCTCGGCCCGATGATACAGGGGCTAATCCCAAGCTACTGAGGTGACTCGAATGAAAGTTAATACATTACAGGAAAGAACAACAGTACTAAATCGTAGTCACCTCAAACCAAGTTGAAAGGGAACTCGAGAGGGTAACGCACTCTCTATCCGCGAATTACAGTTAATGATTTTATGAAATTTTTACATTATCTGAACGAAAATTTACATTTCAAAAAAGGCTGGTTACATAGTTAGAAATTCCGACCTTCCCCTCGGATAAATTTGCGGAGACAGCAAGAAAGATATAATTTACGTGGAAATTACCTGGCTGTTGTTATGCCTGCCGAAGGATGAGGTGCCCCGCCTCCTGCCTTAACATACACACTCAAAAAGACGACAATCAATGAGACAAGGTAGCCAGCAAAGTCTCAGCTTATATACCCGCAGGGAAGGTTCGAGAGGATTCTGGACTAGTCCGGACACACCCTCTCATTTTTATTGGCAGACACGAAAGTTACACCCAAAAAACCAAGAAGAAGCCTGTGATAGGCTGAAAAATAATTACAGAAATTTTTAATTGGCCAGATTCAAAACTGGCGGAAAGAAAAAGAAGTGCTGCCAACCCGAAAATAAATGAACGTAGTTTTTTTAAATTATAAGTTCCTCCACCTTGCACCAGAATGCATGACCAGAGTTTTTGAAATGACGTCTATGGAGGAAAGTTTAAATTTCTTGAAGTAAACAAACACAAAGCAAATAAATCCAGTCAGTTTAGGCAACATCACAATAACACAATTACCGTACTTAATACTTCAGTAGTGACATCTTCTGATTAAAGTTCCAACTTCATGTAGTAGGAGTTTCGCGTTTGGTTAGATAGATTTCTTTAAGGCGCATCTTTTGAATGTGCGGAGTTGAGGTGTACCTCCTGGTATAATAATAATAATAATAATAATAATAATAATAATAATAATAAAAGCCAATTAAGGACTGTGCAAAATTCATAAAGGCATGTATTCGCATTTTTGTGCCCGTATTTCTCCCAGTCTTTTGCTGTGATATTATTATTATTATTATTATTATTATTATTATTATTATTATTATTATTATTATTATTATTATTATTGTGGTTTCATAGCGACGATGGGATAGGAAAGAGCTAGGACTGAGAAGAAAGTGACCGTGGCTTTGATTAAGGTAAAGCCCCAGTCAGCGTTTGCCGGGTGTGAAAATGGGAAATGACGGTAAACTGTCTTTTGGGCTGCCGACGGTGGAATTTGAACCCACCGCCTCCCGAATACAAGCTACACGACCCTAACTGCATGGCCAACTCACTCGGAAATATGAAGGTTTTTTCTGTGTTTTCATTGTGAATATCTGCGAACTGTTTCTTTATTACGCACTCTGTATTATCCACCTGTGAGTTTTAGGTATGGAATTTTCTTTATAATTTTGTGTTACTTTTTCTCATTTTTCCACGACCACTTTTCTAACTAATTGTTTTCAGATCTAAAGAAATATTTTGATATGACCATATTGTAATGCATCGATTTCTTGCGTATAAAAATGCATTTTTGTTATGGATATTGTGAGCGAGTCTGTATGGTGTTTCCATTTTTTGGCAATTAATGTCATTGGCTATTGCTTCGATTTATTATTATTATTATTATTATTATTATTATTATTATTACTATTTAATTGTGGAATTGACCCTTGAGGATCACGCTACAATTTCATTTTTTCTTTGTCTGAAGTTTCCTCTTCCTCCAGTACTCCTCCAAAAATGGGTGCTATGCTATTTCTTCTGTTCATCAGTCCAGGCTCTTCTCATTTTTGCAGTTCTTTCGACTTGAAACCCTTCCAAATTTTGAATCATGGTCCGAAATAATTTCTTGTCTAACATTTGAACTTCCTGGATGTTGGACTTCTCCAGGTCTTTACGAACTCCCTTAATCAATGCTGTCGTTGTCTTGTTCCACAGGTAGTCTAATAAACTTTTGGTTAGTCTGATTTTGTCCATTCTCTACAAATGTCCGGGAAATGAAAACCTTCTCTTTTTCTTGGTCTCTGAAATTTTCTCCACATTTTTGTAGATTCCATTGTTGTTCCGAAGTTTCCAGCCGGTTTCAGTCTGGATTTGGCCCAAGATTTTCCGTATTATTTTTCTTTCTAGGATCTCCAGCATCTCCAATTTGTAATTTATCGAGAGACATTCGCTGACATACAGACATTCTGTGTTGTAATGCCTTATTTTGGAATTCAATGAGATGCCTTTCTGGTTGTAGATGCTTTTATTCAGTCTATAAGCTCTCTCCATTTTTGAGATACGATCGTCTACAGCAGCTTTCGCTAGTCCGTTCTCCTGCATTATTTCGCCAAGGTATTTGAACTTTTTAACCCTCTGAATCCGTTCAATCTCTGTTTGAGGGAATTGCGGTCCATGTGTTCATTATGACTTTGGTCTTCTCTTTTGAGATCCTAAGTGTCGTCCTGCTGGCGATATTTTCTAGGGGGTTGATCTGCATGGCCGCTTTCTCTAGGTTTTCTGAAAGTATCGCATAATCATCAGCGAAAGCCAAGCAGTTTACTTTGATTCCTCCCGATTTTCTTCATAAACAGATCGGGGTTGATTTTCAAGTTCGGAATTGCAAATTCCTACAATCTTCTTCAGGGTACAGTTGAATGATTGTGGTGATAATCCATCACCCTGTCGCACTCATGTCTTAACCTCAAATGACTGAGACAATTCTCCCATGAATTTCACGCTACAAGGTGTGCTTGTTAAGGTTTCTCTGCCAGTTCTCTGATGATCTTTTCTAGGGTTTCTCTGTCCACAGAGTCAAGAGCTTTTTTGAAGTCAATGAATGAAACCACTATATTTTTGACGTTCAGCACTCTGTGGCGAATTATTTGTTTCAAATTATTATTATTATTATTATCATTATTATTATTATTATTATTATTATTATTATTATTATTATTATTATTATTATTAAACAAGAAACTGGACAAAAACCTTTCTAAATCAGATGTTTTTCAGTGCTTCAATATTTCTTAGTCTATTTTAACCAAAACACACGAGCACATATTCAGGATTAATAAACATCTCACTAAAAGCCTGATCCAGGAGAACAAAGCAGAGCAAAGGAAAAGCTACTGCATTCTCAAGTTTGAGTAACTCAATTAAATTATAATGTTAATATGTCCTGGTAACTAACCTATGTTTAATAAGTTTTAATTAGTGTAGAGAAATGTAAGAGAGATAAACCACATATCTGAGGTAGTGCCTAACTGACAGTACTGTGAGTTTCTAATACTGCACATTCACTCAGAGACTCAGTGCAGGATGTAAATAGATAATCACCGTACACAGTAATATGTTCCAATATCCAGAGCATGACCTAAATAGTACCACTCGCACGATGGGCTGCAGTGTGTAATCTGAAAAGTACAAGCTATAGCGCCGTTGAATATTTATTTTGTAATCCAATCCACTGCTTTTTTAAGTTTAGCATTGAATATATGTGCATTAGAAGTAAGGTAATTGATAAAATTTGATATCAATATTAAAAGGAAGTAATTCTTATATAGAATGTTACCACAACGTTAATATAAAATTTCAGAGATGTTGGAGAATGATACAATTATCAGTTTGAGAAAGGGAACAGCAGTCCGGAAACTCCTCAATCGCATCCTTCCAATCTGATCGGAGATATAATTCAAGCGGGATCAGTGCCAGATTCAGTTAGTGCCTTGTGATTGAAACACTAGTCTGATGAGTTGTCTGTGAAATGCTGGAATGAATCTTATTCGTACGTGTAGTACACGATATAGACAAGGGAAGATAGGGAGCCTCAGTCACCAATAACATCAAAATGTCAGCGGTTGAATTCTCACACTTGAGTAGAGATATCCTTTGGACAGCTCAAACAATCCTTCTCATTTATTCACGACGTTCACACTATGGCTCACAGGTCGATCTGAATCAATAGCAACCGCCCTGACCCCTACAGAATATCTTTCAGTATTCAGTTGTAGCACGATATTCCTATGTTTCCCAGAACAAATCGTTCTAATAAGGTATTAGTTTCAGAATATGATTCACAGTTCGTCATGTTTACTTCATCACTGATCCTTCACTACGACTTATTATGCATTTAGCAGAATATAATGAATAACTTGTGCGAATGCTTTTATAAAAGTGATTAACGAACTTCTAAACCAGGCTTAGATAAGGACTGATGTTATCTCTTTTACCATTTGTCAGCTGTAAGGGATGAAATTGAAATTGTATGAACTGGGCGAGTTGGCCGTGCGGTTAGGAGCGCGCAGCTGTGAGCCCGCATCCGGGAGATAGTGGGTTCGAACACCACTGTCGGCAGACCTGAAAATGGTTTTCCGTGGTTTCCCACTTTCACACCAGGTAAATGCTGGGACTGTATCTTAATTAAGGCCACGGGCGCTTCCTTCGCATTCCTAGGCCTTTCCTGTCTCATCGTCACCATAAAATTTATCTGTGTCGGTGCGACGTAAAACAAATAGCAAAAAAAAAAAGATATTGTATGAGCTGCTTTACACCTGTCTCCTCGATTCACAAGGTAGCCTTACTTAGCCTATTTACGTTTGCTGTAATCGACAACGAAATTGACAGCAAATTTTGAGCGGGAAGAACTGAAAATGGCTTTCCATTACTGTGCATTAATTTAATATCTCTATAAAGGAAATTTTAAGTGCTGCCTGGCCGAGGTGGTAAAGACGTGCTCGGTCGCCCAGAAGGACGTGGATTCGAATCCCCGTCAGGAAGTCGTAAAATTTAAGAAATGAGAAATGAGAAATGAGATTTTATAAAAGTGATTAACGAACTTCTAAACGAGGCTTAGATGAGGACTGATGTTATCTCTTTTACCATTTTTTGTAATGTCGTATGGCTTTTAGTGCCGGGATATCCCAGAACGGGTTCGGCTCACCAGGTGCAGGTCTTTCTATTTGACTCGGGTAGGCGACTTGTGCGTCATGATGAGGATGAAATGATGATGAAGACAACACATACACCCAGCCTCCGTGCCATTGGAATTAACCAATTAAGGTTAAAATCCCCGACCCGGCCGGGAATCGAATCCTGGATCCCTGTGACCAAAGGCCAGCATGCTAACCATTTGTTAGCTGTGAGGGATGAAATTGAAATTGTATGAAGTGGGCGATTTGGCCGTTAATTCCTGGGCGTAGAGCTAACCACTCTACCCCATCAAGTACCGAGGTTACGGATAGTGGAAGCCTTTACCTTCCACCCCTCCAAGGACCTTCATGGCCTATACGGATATGACTTTTCTTTTGCTTTTATAAAGTAAATTTTAATTTTGTCTGTATATAATGAATATGGTAATTTTTTTTACTAAAGAATTTTTCAATGTTATATAACGACCTAGAAGTTGGTTTACATCGGTCGAGTGGCTGTTCAAGTTACTTGAGCAAGCAAATAAAACCATGCAGATTAAACAGTACCTGAACCGGTAACTAGGCCAGTCAAGTGAGTTGAATGGCTATGGCTGCAAGATACGGTCCGTGTAGTTGTAAGTTTATATTAGCACCTCTGTTATCTGTAATTCTATTTTCACATCGTACAAATGTTGGGATGTAATGAGTCATACCCTGACGACCCATAAGAGACAATCAGACATATGTTTGCCATGTTAAATAATTATATCGAGGTGAATTTCAGTCAGGCATTGGAAAAGTAGCAGATTACAGAACAGTTGAGACCGGAAGTCTCTGGAGACGTAATGTCGCTGTATGTTGCGCGAAGCTTGCTTGCATCCATGGGAAATGTTCAGCTTTACCAGGAGTTAGCATATCTCGGCACGTGTAGAATTCGTTGGTCACGGGGAGTGATCAGTCAATTAGGAAGCGAGGGTGTGTCTAGTATGAATTCTGGACCGCGCAGAATTAAAATCCCAGGTTGACCAACATGGATATCTGTGTGAAGAGTACATTGATACAGAGAAGTCAGTTCTGTTAGTTGATGGATTTTCCACAGGTCTGAGAGTGAGAAATAGTTAGGAATACGTTATAGCAATTATCTGAGCCGTTATTAAGTCATCGGGAGTGTGTCTAATGTTAATCTTATTAAATATCCAAGTCATTGTGGGTAACAAGCACGCTGATTGGTTGAATATTTGAACATACGGGAATCCCCAAGCTACAACGGCGTCCTTCTTATTATGTGAGTTGCCGTGAAGTGAACATCGTCCCATACCCATCTGTGCGCGAATGCTGCCACGTGGGCAGAAACCTAACAGTGTAAGGTCTTATCGACCAAGAACAGTGCATTTATTTGTGAAGAGTGCTAAGTAAACTGGATGCAGTGATAAATTGCCAATTGCGCTATGTCGCAAACTCTTATTCTAAAGTAATAGACGGTAATGTCAGCCGCAGACTGGTGATTGAGAGACGCTCATCCGCATTACGGGTCGGTCGTGTATCGCGAAGGACTTTCGTATCGAACCGCGAGCCGCTCTAAATGACTGTATTTAAACCCTAAACATTTGTATAGTGCGTCTTACGTTTGTTCGTGCTATTATATTAACGTTGGCATAAATTAAAGCTGACAATGGGTTTGTTCGGCACGTGCACGGAGAGCGGTGAAGAAGTATTTACTAGAAGTCTTGTGTGTTGCAGTGTACAGGAACTAACATCAAGGAGATGGCACCGCCTTTACAGGAAAGAATATTGTTTCCATGTGTTGAAAACGTGTTGAAGATGGAGTAGAACACAATCGGAGCAAGGATCTGAACTGCTACCGATGTCCAGGGAGTTGCCAATATAAGGCGCATGTTTTAATTAAATGGCATGTTATATGAATTACGATTAATACTAGTGTGGCTTAGTGTAAATGTAAATTTTGCCGGACGGCATGTGTTCAGTTTACATTTGTGATGCTGCAAATATGGATAGGAGGGGACAGCATGATTTCTCTATATTTCTTTTACTTTACGATTAGTTAGATGGAATATTGAGGGAGATGTTTGGATTTATTTCGCTTTATTGGTGTCAAGTATGCATGTTACCTAGCTTAAGGTTATTCCTTAGATTAGATTGCCCAAAATCATCCACTTTACGAGTTACACACTTGCGGCGTTGAGACTAAATTTTATTTTTTCCATTTAGAAAGATTAGTAACAGATAGGATGCATCACGCATGTATTTCAGGAGCTGTGACACGTGTGGAGCTGTATATGCAACGTTGACTAGAATGTGGGTTGGAAACTGTTTTGTACAATGATTTGAGAGGGAATGGAAACATGATTTATAATGGGAAAGGCTGATGAGATTATAAGATATACAAGAGAATTGAATGCATGCTCAAATATGTTGATTATGCAGGCAGACTGCATGACTGATGATGTTATAAGAATTGTGTGCAGCGAGAATAGGCTTGTAGTTGTATTCTGAGAGATTATTGAGAGTCAGAAGTGATGTGAATTTAATGTCAGGCCAGTGAATGTGATGTGTGTGTTGAATTTTAGTAGCATGCTGGCAAGAAGTACGATTGTGTATGTGAATCTCCGAGCAGATGTTGAGATATGAGCTCGCCTTACAAGTTAGCTTATCAGCCGTGGTTATAGACAGTGCGAAGGGAGATGTGGTTTCCGTAATACAATCTTGTCGAAAGAGTGACTAAGTCCTCAGAGCAGTATTGAGTTTAAATTTTTTTCAGCCCACTGCAAAGCAGGAAATATGTGGCAGATGAATGCCACTATCCGGTGCGCAAATGCAGCAGAGGAATGTCATGTTACCCATTGCTTTCCATGTGTTTATTAAAGTATATTATTTGTTTTCTCTTACAGGATGGTGTTTTGTGTAACTTCATGGTGTTTTTGATATGTTGTCTTGTTTAATGGGGAACAGCCCGAGTGCTGAGTTTGTGGTTGTCAGTGTAGTAGATAAGTTTTCCCCTACCTGTTCCAATGTAAATACTTGAGATAGTTTAATTGTGTTGTGATTATTGTATATATAGCGTAGGGAAATGCCACTAGTATTTTAAAGTTAACTATTGCGGCAACTACCATGAATTTCAATCCGTGTTATGGTGATACTTAAAATCGTGCTACTCCATACGAATAGGAACACTGGACAATAATGTGCAATTATTTTTGAAACTCATAAATATCTTAATGTTGTGATTTGGAACTTTCATTCTATCACTTATTTAATCTGTGTGATTAACGCTTGTTGTCCATATTCATTTCAATATTATTTCAATGCTAATTTCATACTCGTTTTATTATTTGGATTTTTATTTATTTTAGTATGATTCGGTGTCATTTTATGTAATAAACTCATCTTACCCCACATTCGTGTTTCTCATTCGAGATAAACCTCCATTATTCCTGTCATATACATATAGTTAAGTGATAAACTTCCACATTTAGACTTACCCTCGACAATCTACCCAATTGTCTGCCCAACCCTGAGTTAGTCGGATGTTTAATCAGGAAATGGAGGCATCGTCCTAGAGGGTCATTACCCCTGGGTACGGTACAGTAACTTAATTAATAATGATAAGTTTATTGCAGCCAATGGCCATATAGAAATATACATACTGATATATGTAGATGATTACAAATTACAATTTCATTTAGATAATTCTCAGTCTGCGCAGTATTAACTCTCTTCCGAGCAGAATTTCTTAAGCGACATACGCCGGTTCTCACAAAATTGCACGTGGTATCGATCGCATAGCTTGCCACACAAGGAACAACTACAGTCTTCACATGGTTCATGGAATCGATCCGTGCAACAGTCTTTGAAGTGAAAGCCGTGGATCGCGAACCTTGTCACAAGGTGCCTTAGCTCGTAGTTCGCTTCCTTCCAGTCATTTGTCATCATCGCGTCTGTGCTGTAGAAGTCAATCCAGATGTCTTTCTTTTTCCTCTGGTGTTCTGAGACTATTTCTTCGTAAGCTGGCATGGATGGCAGTCCAAGATGTAGGCGGAGATCTTCCAAAAGCAACTTTTCGCTGCACGACTCGTAGATTAATCCGGATGGGGAAAATTTGGAGACGCCGAGGACTCGCTTCATATACGTGGCTTTAACATTTTCGATGTCCTTCAAGTTCGCTTTTGTAAGACATTCCCAAATTAACTATAACCCATACGTAGCTACGGGTATGACCTTAAATTTAAATAGTTCCATCGCTGTTCGGAGTGAAATCTTCCTGATATGTCTGATATCATTTATTGCAATCATAGATGCGGCTACTCTATCTTTAACATGTGCAGGAAATGTTCTCCCCTGTGCGTGAGAGTTATTCCCAAATATTTGAATCTGTTCATATTGCCTAATGGTTGCTGGCCCGAGTATATTAAGTCCTCTGCTACTTGTCGTCCTCCTTTCTTGAAGGTCATGTTCACCGTCTTCAGCCTGTTGAGTTGGAGATCGTTGTCATTCACCCAGTCCACTAGGTAATCGAACGCTTTTTGTAGCGAACTGATCGATGTTGAAGCCGGGGCCGTATCATCCGCGTACAAGTATACATTTACGTCTTCTGTCTTCGTTGTCTGCACCACGTCGTATGTAGCAATGTTGAATAGGAGGGGGCTAAGTGGGTCCCCTTGTAAGACTCCCGTCCTTTGTTCGATCGGGTTAGAGGTAATAAGTGCATCGTCCACTTCAATATAGTTCCTAGAAAGTCACCAGAATCGTATAGAGTTCTCTTCTCCTACGTGTTGAACGAGTTTCATCATTAACTTCGTTCTATTGATAGTGTCGAATGCCTTGGTATAATCGACGAAGATAACGGGTAGTTTCCCTTTTGGAAGTCTAAGGGGCTCATTTATGTCGTCCTGTAGACATTATACTGCTTGGATTGTCGATCGGCATTTCCTAAAATTGTGTCCATGGCCAGTTCCTATCCAGCACTGTTTCCCTCCTATCTCATCGTCACTGAAGTTTTATATGAGCTGGTGTAACGTTAAATCGTAATAAATATCTGTACACTACATGCACATCCACTGTACGTTTTGTACATGTAATTTAAATTGGAAATATTCACAGCAGTATTTCGTGGAAAACAGTGGCAGACTCTAGATTTGTAACACCGGGCGAGTTGGCCGTGCGGTTAGGGGCACGTGCCTTTGAGCTTGCATCCGGGAGATACTGGGTTCGAATCCCACTGTTGGCGGCCCTGAAGATGGTTTTCTGTGGTTTACCATTTTCACACCAGGAAAATGCTGGGGTTGTACCTTAATTAAGGCCACGGCCGTTTCCTTCCAACTCCTAGGTCTTTCCTATCCCATCGTCGCCATAAGACCTATCTGTATCACCGAGCTCGATAGCTGCAATCGCTTAAGTGCGGCCAGTATCCAGTATTCGGGAGATAGTAGGTTCGAACCCCACTGTCGGCAGCCCTGAAGATGGTTTTCCGTGGTTTCCCATTTTCACACCAGGCAAATGCTGGGGTTGTACCTTAATTAAGGCCACGGCCGCTTCCTTCCCACTCCCTTTCCTATCCCATCGTCGCTATAAGACCTATCTGTGTCGGTGCGACATAAAGCAACTAGCAAAAAAAACACCTATCTGTGTCAGTGCGACGTAAAGCCAACAGTAAAAAGAAATCTATATTACTCAGCGATCCGTGGATAGAATGTCCCTAGCTTTTTTCCTCATTCAAGAACTCAGATTGCCTTATTTATAGTTCGTATGTCCATTTAAAATCTCAGCTCCCAATAACTTGCTTTAACACCTTTCTCAGTCACCACAATAGGAAGCATTTTCTAAATTTTAGTGACCTCTAGCATCCTGATGAACACTTACAGACATGGACAAAAGTATTCATACCCCAACCCACGCAAAACAAAATGCTTTATTGCTGGACCAATATGGAGTACAGATCAAAATTACAAACCCAAACGCATACCTTGTACAACAGTGTACATTAAAAAGCACAAAATAAACTAGAAGTAAATAACAGTACATAACAAACCAACAAATTCGTACTCCATGACACTACTTATCTGGACAAAAGTATTCATACCGTATTCCAGAAGAGTTCAGAACTCAATGAAGAAACAGGTATTGCAAACTCGATCAGTAGCGCGTTTGTTTGCCTTTCCTGTATATTATTTAATTTTAACCTGCTGGGCATTGAGAACTCCAGTTTTCGTGTTCGTTGAGTTGAAATGTTTCCCCACTTTTGTTTCACTTGTTATGTGGTGTTTTCTTAGTCTGGACTCTAATTCACTACATAGATGTTCGATGGGGTTGGTATCCGGCGATTGGGGAGGTGTTTTGAATGTGTGCGGCGTGTTGTAGAGTACCCACAAGCGAACAATTTTCGCCGTATGTTTGGGGTCATTGTCGTGTTGGAAGTAAAACTCGTTAGTAATCTCAAGCTCTTCGGCGCTTTTGCGAGCGTTTTCTTTCAGGATGTCCAAATATTGGAATCTGTCCATAAATACCAATTCCCCGACACTTGAAGCAGCCATTGAGCCCCACACCATAACCCCACCCCAGCCGTGCTTCACAGTGGTAACGAGGTTTTGCTCCTCGAGCTCTGTGTTAGGGCGTCTCCACACTAAAAGGCGTCCATCACTTCTGAAAATATTAAATTTACTCTCATCTCTAAACATCACAGTCGACCAAAACGCATTATCTTTCGTCACATATTATTTTTCAAATTGTAGTCTCTTCCGTCGATTCACTTTCGTTATGTGCGGTTTCTTTCTTGGGACCATAGATCGATACCCAACACGATGAAGGAGCCTCCTTACTGTTTTGTTTGACACTGCATGATGGAAATATTCTGCCAGTTGCGATGCTATTGCCCTAGATGTAGTGTGTGGTTGTTTATTGATTGTGGTTACAATGAACCTTTCTTCTCGTTGGCTCAGTTTCTTTGGACGTCCACTTCTTTTCTTGCTTATAAGATCATCCCGTCCTTTTAACATTTGTATGATGCTTTGCACAGTTGGTTTACTTCTTCCAATGATGTTTCCGATCTCGGAATACGATTTTCCTTGGTGGTGTAGGCGTAGAATAAGTCGTCTCTCTTCAATAGCCGTTTACTTGATTTTCCTCGCCATTGGACTAGTACCGTCCATGACCAGGTGATCAGACCGTCTCTGTCTGCATCTACTACACAACTAATGCAACGGAACAACACAAATTCCTCTTCACTCGTTCAAACCCCATTTTTACACGTAAGGTATGAATACTTATGTCCAGACATGTAGCGTCATTGAGTACGCATTTGTTGCTTTGTTATGTACTGTTATTTACTTCCAGTTTATTTTGTGCTTTGTAATGACCACTACTGTATAAGGTATACGTTTGGGTTTGTAATTTTAACCTGTAATCCGTAGTGGTCCAGCAATAAAGCATTTTGTATTGGATGGCTAGGGGTATGAATACTTTTGTCCATGTCTGTATGTAAGTAGATTTATTAGTTTTAGAACATATTATTTATTGTCTGCAGAAGATTTGGAGGAATTGCTGAATGATACGGACATAGTCTTGCAGAAGGAGCACAAGATGAAAGCAAATAAATCGATAACAGAATTAATTGAATGCAGTTGTTGTAGTGGGAAATGAAGCCCTACAGTAAAGGCAGTGTATTAGAGTAATTAACGATTGTGGAATTCAGTTGCACATAAAATACAGACTAGCGTAAGCAAGAAAATTCTTTCTAAAGAAGAGAAATCAGCTCATTTCGAACATAGATTTAAGGTACCGGTACATATAAGAAGGATGTTCCTGAAGAGCTTTGTATGGAAATTGTTATGGAACATGTTCGGATCAGCAGTCCTATAGCTGTTTTTCCAGGTACACCTCCACGGTGTGAGCTACATTTACCGCCATGTAGGTGTAGGTGTAATTGTGCGGGCGAGGAATGGGAAGGTGGCGGCCGTAAATTTGAGAAGGTTCCATCATGCGATTTACCGGGAGTTGAAAAGGGACGCAGGAAACCGTTTCTAGGATGGCCGACGGGGTATTCGAATCCACTTGTCTCCTCAGTACAGACCTAGCAATCGTAACTGGCAGTGCCGCACGGTAACCACTGTACAACTAGGTACCCATCCCACATTTCCTCTAACCAGAAAGGAACAAGTTAGAATTCAAACCCTTCTAAGTAAAAATATGTATGAGGGTGTAAATATGAAAGATTCCCTTGGCCTCACAAACGTAACATTGTCGGATTCTGAGGAGAAAAGGACTTGAAAAGAGAGGTGATAGGAAGGTCGTGATATATTATTTCAATAATCACAAATGCGGAGCCTCCGTGGCTCAGACGGCAGCGTGTCGGCCTCTCACCGCTGGATACCGTGGTTCAAATCCCGGTCACTCCATGGGAGATTTGTGCTGGACAAAGCGGAGGCGGGATAGGTTTTTCTCCGCGTACTCCGGTTTTCCCTGTCATCTTTCATTCCAGCAACACTCTCCATTCTCTTTTCATAGCATCTATCAGTCATTGATAAGTCACTTTGTGAGTGGCGACCCCTTCGTACTAATAGCCTATGTACGCATTATTCATTACATCTCTGACCCGATCAATTACTGGAAAACAGGTTCTAGGTTTTCATTTTTTGAATCACAAATGAATTGGCCAGGATTCGAACCGCAGCCACCGTTATGAGAAGCTAATAATGAAGTCATTCTGCCATCACACCCCATGGAATGTGAGCAGAGTGACACAAATAAATAATGCTACACTCGGCTAAGGGCCCTGTCGTAACAATTTCACACTCCCAGTGAGTTGAGAGCCACCTGTGTTATTGTGGAAATGTAGCAAAAAGATCTGGAATCTGCTGTAGGTAGTAGCCTATTTCATCATTTTCCAGAAGTAAATATAAGACAGGAAAGCTTGCAGTTTTATGTGACCGTTAACTGTTTACTACAATAATGTCACTCGGCTATCACTCTCCAAGGAGTAAATGTAGAACAATCGCTATCAGGGTAACCTCTATCTGACAACGAATTTGAAATCCGCTACACTGAATGATGCCTTCCCACAGTCGTAACATGAAAGTAACGTAAATACGTGGTGCTACAAGCTTATATAGGCCTATTTAAAAATATTATCAAAATTTTGAACACATTTCTTAGCAGAGAATTTAGGGGTCACCTTACTATGAAAAACGTAAAATTAAGCTATTTACTAAATTGTGCCGAAAGTTGAAGGGTAAAGGGCCCGAAAAAGTTTCAAATTGTGAGGCTTGGATAGCTCTATCAAGCTAAAAAAATAATTCGAAAATCACTTCCGACCTAAATGCACTTCTCGAAAATCAGCCTAAAATTCCTGGTTTCTATACTCGTTTTCTTTTTGATTCAAATCCTAGCCAAATTAGCTTATTTACATAATTCTTTCTGTAATGTGTTCCTTGGCTCAATATCCACAGCCACTTCTTGATTTTTGAAAAATATTCACACCAAATGTAGTTATATGGGCTTAAGTGAAACTCTGCATTGGCTCACATTAGCGCTCGTAGTGGTGCTAAATTGAAACAAGCGTCGACTCACATGAGCGCTTGTAGTGGTGCTGAACTGAAACAATACATCGACTTACATTAGCGCTTGTAGTGGTGATGAAGGGAAACAATGACTCACATTAGCGCCTGTAGTGGTGCTGAAGTGAAAGAACGCATCGACTCACATTAGCGCTTGTAGTGGTGCTGAAGTGAAACAATGCATCGACTCACAATAGCGCTCGTAGTGGAGCTAAAGTGAAACAATGCATCGACTCACATTAGCGCTCGTAGTGGAGCTAAAGTGAAACAATGCATCGACTCACATTAGCGCTTGTAGTGGTGCTGAAGTGAAAGAACGCATCGACTCACATTGGCGCTTGTAGTTGTGCTGAAGTGAAAGAACGCATCGACTCACATTAGCGCTTGTAGTGGTGCTGAAGTGAAAGAACGCATCGACTCACATTAGCGCTTGTAGTGGTGCTGAAGTGAAAGAACGCATCGACTCACATTAGCGCTTGTAGTGGTACTGAAGTGAAAAAACGCATCGACTCACATTAGCGCTTGTAGTGGTGCTGAAGTGAAAGAACGCATCGACTCACATTAGCGCTTGTAGTTGTGCTGAAGTGAAAGAACGCATCGACTCACATTAGCGCTCGTAGTGGTGCTGAAGTGAAACAATGCATCGACTCACATTAGTGCTCGTAGTGGTGATAAAGTGAAACAATGCATCAACTCACATTAGCGTGGTAAAAAAAGGCATACTGCTAATCGAATCGACCGGATAACAATGATTAAGAAAATGATTGTGTTGTTTAGGATTAAATAAATAATATATTCTTATCCTTTATTTTATTTACCAAAAATTCGAAGCTCATATCTCTAAAATGTTTTCAACATTGAGTTGAATGCCTGAAGGACTAGAACTGTGCTTTTTCCCTGGTAATTTACCGTCACACCAACACATCGAAAGGTTTTGGGGACGCAAGAATAGGAAAGGGCTAGAATTGGGAAGGTAGCAGCCGTACTCTGAATTGAGTTACAGCCCAAGCATTTGCTTGATGTGAAAATGGGAAACCACAGAAAACCATCTTCAATGCTGTAGACGATGGGACTCGAACCCACAACGCCCCGAATGCAAGTTCACAGTTCCGCGGTATAATAATCATAATATAACTTCCATGCAGATACAAAGCCCATGATATCCAAACTCATCTATAAAACAAACCAGATCCCCATGGCGCCACAGCCCGAAGGTGCAGCTGCGAATATGTAAAACACTAACAGAAGAAAATACAGCGATTTGTCACACAAATATATCTACGTTCCAGTAGCCATTGAATCGAGTAGTACCTGGGTCAATGATGTCTCCATTTTATCACAAATGTCGGCCAACGGATTGCTCGGATTTCTGGCAATACTCGATCAACTACTTTTTCTTATTCAGTGCATCAGCATATTTCTAATGTGTGGGAATGTCACATCGATTCTTGGGACACTATCACCTGATAAAGAGCTGGATGGAGTTTTTCTTCTTCAGACATGACTTTTTTGATAATAGAAAACATAATATATGTATTTTTACATATTATGTGAAGAATGAAACATTTTTGTACACATCTAGTTAATTATTCAGTAAATTTAAAAATTGTGAGCTTGTTTAATTTTCAGACTAATTGGCGAATTTTATCTAACTTTCTGGGATGTCGAACGGTCCTTCTCTGCCTACAATATAACTTTATCGGATAAGCGTCAAAACCTAGCAATGGAATAAGTGGAGAAATACTTGCTGACACACTGCGCATTACGATAAAAAGAACTTGCCGTACTATTCGTGTTACTTCATAGGGGCTTAGTTGTATGTATGTATGTTTGTTTGTTGAGTATTCAGCCCGAAGGCTGATTTGACCCTCAACAGCACTGCCAACAGCTGTCATCTATGGTATAGGCAACACTGAAGAGGCATACTAGGGAAATGAGGAGTGAGATAGTTTCCTGTTGCTTTCCTCACCGAGCTAGAAGTTGCTATTACATATCAGTCTCCCAAGCGTACTGAAATGCATGCGCCAACCGACCCTATGAACGGCATTTTCACACCATTCATAACAGGGACTGGCTGCATAAGGATTGGCATCACTAGCATCGCTCAATACCTCGGTCACTTTCATATTGTCAAAGCCAAGGGTAAGACTGAGACAGGTCAATGAAAGTAACAAATTGATTCTAGCCCATTCCAGCAGACATAGTGCACTATAATACAGGTTATATATTAACATAATTTAGTAAAATGTATTTGTTTCATTTTGAGGGCATGAGGGCAACATGATATTACCTACAAAAATATATTTTGTAACATTTGCTACTCATTGGCTGAATGATCAGCGTTGAGAGGCCTTCAGTTCAGGGGAACCCGAGTTCGATTCATGGCCGGGTAGGGGATTAATACTTCTGACTCTGGGACTGGTTGCTTGTGTTTTTCCCAACACTTTCATCTTCATATTCAGACAACACACTACATCAGCAACCACCACAGAAACACGCAGTAGTGATCACATCTATATAAATAAAATTGTAGGGGGTCCGCTGTCTGTAATTTATTTTGTTTTACCAATTTTTCAGATATTTATCCGTTTTAGGTCAACTCAAGACCGAATCGGTGGTTTTTACGTTTCGTGTCTCTTTGTTTGTCTGTTTGTCTGTCTGTTTGTCTGCTCCACCATCACGTCGAAACGGCTGGATAGATCTCAACTAAACTTCATATGTAGACTACACTTATCCCGGGGAAGGTTTCGATATGCATATCATCTTAAAATCTTTGAATACACGGGGGGTTTATAGGAAAACCAGAATGGTTTTTCCACCATCACGTCGAAACGGCTGGATAGATCTCAACCAAACTTCATATTTAGAGTATACTCATCCCGGGGAAGGTTTCTATATGCATATCATTTTAAAATCTTTGAATACACTGGGGTTTATAGGAAAACCAGAATGGTTTTTCCACCATCACGTCGAAACGGCTGGATAGATCGCAATCAAACTTCATATTTAGAGTATACTCATCCCGGGGAAGGTTTTGATATGCATATCATTTTAAAATATTTGAATAGACGTGGGGTTTATAGGAAAACCAGAATGGTTTTCCTCCATTTTCTCTTATACTATTGATTTTCTGTAAACTTCGTTTACGGTATGTGAAACGTCTCTTCATTATAAACAACTTTCGTTATGTTCATAATTTACCTTACTCTTCACATGACGGAGAAATTTACAATTTTCCGCTGGAATCATTCTCTGCATTGAGTGACCGACAGACCGACAACGAACCTACAGGTTACCATGGCAACGTCTCTGACTGCATGCCAGCAGGGAAGTAACGTATTGCCATTTTCCTCATCATGCTTTTAAATTCGTGGTTGTTCCTTGGGTAAAAGGCAAGAGAGGCGTCAATCGGCCTATCTGCGGGATATTGGCGGAATATCGTTGAATGTTATAACCGCCCTCGAATAGATTAAGTAATAACACAATTAGTCATCTTCTTATTATTTGTTTACCTAGGAATCACTGGACCTAAATTTCTCCTCTATTACCGCTTTATTATATCCATAACTCACACTAGCATAATTTATTGAGGGGCATTTGATTTTCCAATATATTAACTTGGCATTTACATATTTGTCGTTATCCGGATGTCCTCGGTTATAATCCATTTTCTATTACTTTCAACTTTCTTAACTGTATTATTTTCTTCCTTAATTACGCCGTATGTACGCGAGTGCTACAAACTACTGGATGTATTTCCACCAAGACTCATATTTAGAATACACCTGTCCTTCATAGGTTTTAGGTCAAATATTGTTTCTAAATCCCTGAACTGACTGGGGGTTTATACGAAACCGAAACAGTGATTTTGCACTTCCACAAAATATACACAACCAACGTTAATTTAAATCTACCTGCCTTGGTAGAAATTAATTTCTAAACCTTTTTTCTCATGTGTATAATTTCGATACGAGGATTAATATGGGAGATATCATTAACGGCCCGTTTTTCTGTACAAGTCCCATCGGACTTAACTCACGAGCGGGTGCGTGTAAAGCGTATTCCATACAACTTAAAAACTACTGAAGACATTCGAACCAAAATTTATATTTAGCATCCACCTGTCCAAAGGTAGGTTTTAAACGTAAATAACATTTCATGTTCCGGAATGGACTGGCGGTTTATAGGGAACCGAAATGGTGATTTTACTCTTCCACAATATATACAGAACAAGACCAACCTGACTGGAAATCGACCAAACGTGATGGAATTCCACCTCTAAACCTTTCTTTCATGTGCATTTTTTCGTCAGGAGGATTAATAATGGAGATATCATGAATGGTCAATTTTGCAGGTTAAGTCCAGCGGACATAGCCCAAAAGGTGTTTTACATGGAGCAGATTCCTTATCTATATAAATCAAATCGTAACGACTGTGTGCCTCTACACTGACTATTTTGGCGAAATTTTCGTACAGCTTTCCGTTTAAGGGGTAATAATGACCATCTGCATAATTTTTGGTTTAGTTTCCTGAAAGTCCTAACTTTTACCCGCCTCGCCCAAAATCCAGATTGCGGCATAATCTGCCAGAAGAAAAAGAAGATAATTGAAATTTGACAAAATTATACGTTTTAGCCTGTAACGAACGGAAAACATCCAAGATCATTACATTTTTCACTTTTTATGCCCGAAGAATATCGAAATGTGCAGGCAATTTTAATGATGGTGCAGACCTTCGGAAATTCCTATCACATAACAGATTGCGCAATCTCCGTTCAATTTGGAATGATCTACAACCTTGGTCTTATGACTTTTTGCCGTATCTGTATCCCCTTTACGTTTGAGTTTTCTCAATTAATCGGTGTTAAGTCAATTTGGAATTTTCACATGCATAATTCATATTTTCAATTACTTATATGAAATACAGAATCATCAAACTCTTCACGAAAATTGGCCCACCCAGTAGCCAAATGTGAGCCAAATGCTATGTATGTAGCTGTCACATAATTATCCGAAAAGTAATGTAATGTGAGATAATCTTACAAAAACGTTACCCTGTTCCACGTATCTAACTCAATCTGACCCAAGAATAGATGACATATCATAGGACCAGCCGTTTAGGCCACTCAATCCGGCGTGTCTTATGGTATAATCCTTTGTCGATATGACGTACGTTTAGTAGCAGTTAATCTGTAAATGAAGGTCTTCAATATTGTAAACACGCATATACTTTCGCATGTCGATTTGTAGCGATCGAGAAAGGGTGGGTCAGCTATTGTAATCAGTTCTCCCCACACCGACTTTGACTGGCAGTAGGAAAGGGTTCCTTCTCTAACTCCTGTGTAACTGTCATTAGTAAGGAAGGCCTACAATTGTAATGAATAATTCACTTCTCGATTTGACTTGCAGAAGGCAAGTGAGCATGCAGTTTTGTTTAAAACTCCCCTACCCGATTGTGTTTGGCAGTAGGCAAGGGTGCCCGCCATTATAAAGAAATGTCCTCATCTAAAATGTGACTGGCATTAGGCACAGTGGCCTGCTATTTTGATGGAAACTCACCAACTTGGTGTGACTGGCAGTAAGCTGGCTGGAAGTAGGAAAATGGGCCTGGCATTATAATGATAACTGCACAAATCAATTTCGAGTGGTAGTAGGGTAATTGCCTGCCATTATAATAAAAACTCCTCAACTGTAATCTGTCTGGAAGTAGGAAAGGGGGGCTGCCATTTTAACGAAAACTCCCCAAATCGATTCTGTCCACGTAGTAGGCAATGGGGCCTGCAATTATAATGTAAACTTCCCAACTCGATTGTGAATGGCAGTAGGCAAGTGAGCCTGCCGTTATATCACAAATCCATAACAAACACTTTACATTGGAAACAACGTACGGGGACCTCCCCATGCTCATTCTCGAATAACGCTAAGAGACATGCAATTTTAAAACAATCTTATTTACTGCATGTACACTATTTACTTCAATATTCGAATACAATGTAGAATACCGTAGCGAAGCACGGGTACATTCGCTAGTTCTTCAATATAAGGTTAGCGTCAGGAAGGGCATTCGGCTGCAAAACATGGCCAAATCCACATGTGCCACACAGATCGCACCCGCGAGCCCGCAAGTGTGGGAAAAGCCGAATAATAATAATAAGAAGAATGCATTATGTAATATACTTCGCGATTTACAGTGCATAACATTATTTTTAAATATTTGAAGTGTTTTGATTATGCCCTAAGATCGGTTATTTTTTGCTATCAAAATTACAAAACAGTTAACTATATGAATAATTTGTCATAAAATATGGAAATATATAAACTAATTTTACAGTCTCATACCATAACCATAAGTCGTAATAAAAGGAACATACAACGATTTTTAAATCTACCCCATTTATAATAACACATATTTTATGAATACATATTTAGTAACATATATCACTGATATCTATTACACTTTTATGTACATATTTTGCACTTTATTATTACATACAAATCTGGGCCCTAGTAATAACGCAGGCTGGATGTACATCGAATCAGTCCTCAAAACTAGGTAAAATCTGACCGGCCGAGAATCGAACCCCGAAGCTCCAGCTGAGAGGCAGGCATTCTACCCCTAGAAATCAGGGCCAGTGGTTATATCTATAGGTTCAATTATTATTCCTGAGAATAGTGTTCCTACGAGGAACTTATACAAGACTCGTTCTTTCTTTGAGCAACAGTACTGTACATCCTCTTGAAACATTAATCACCACCATCACACTGGATTCAAGGATATAAACATTGCTTGCGACTACAGAAAATCTGCTAGGTATCAGCCCAGAGGCTGCTTGGATCTTCAAATAGCCACTCCGAATTTATATAATTATAGGGAAACTGAAAAAAGCAATGGTGCAACCTAAATGAAGCGTACTAGGTACTATGGGGAGTGGGGTAGCTTACCATTGCTTTCCTTTTTTTCTTTTTTTTTCTATTGGCTTTACGTTGCACCGACACAGATAGGTCTTATGGCGATGATGGGAAAGGAAAGGGCTAGGACTGGGAAGGAAGCGGCCGTGGCCTTAATTAAGGTACAGCCCCAGCATTTGCCTGGTGTGAAAATGGGAAACCACGGAAAACCATCTTCAGGGCTGCCGACAGTGGGGTTCGAACCATCTATCTCCCGAATACTGGATACTGGCCGCACTTAAGCGACTGCAGCTATCGAGCTCGGTCATTGCTTTCCTCATTGAGGCAAAAGTGCTATTGCAGATTTGACTGGCCCTATGGTTAACATCTTTCATAATACTCAGACACACTAGCCGTGCTCTTAATGTCATTACTAGGGCCCGGATGTTTCTTCTTCTTCTTCTTCTTCTTCTCCTTCTTCTTCTTCTTCTTCTTCTTCTTCTTCTTCTCCCGCTTTTCCCACACCTGTGTGGTCGCGGGTGAGAACTGTGTCACACGTGTGGTTTCGGCCTTGTTTTACGACAGGATGCCCTTCCTGACACCAACCCTATATGGAGGTATGTAATAACTACTGCGTGTTCCTGTGATGGTTGGTAGTGTATGGTGTTGTCTGAATATGAAGAGGAAAGTGTTGGGACAAACACAAATACCCAGTCCCCAGGCCAGAAGACTTAATCAGAGGCGATCCCCGACCCGGCCAGGAATCGAACCCGAGACCCTCTGAACCAAAGGCCTCAACGCTGACCATTCAGCCAATGACTCTAACCGCTAGGGCCCGGATGTTTATGGCCTGAAAATTGTTAGAAATACGTAAACATTTAGGCTATGACCTAAAAAGTATTTGAATATGACTTCAAAAATTTTTGGTAACATTTTCGAAATCTTAAAAATATTTCCGTTTAAATTAACATTGTATTGAAAATATACTTTTAAAATCTAGCACATTCAATAGTAATAAATAGGTCTAAGTAATAATATTAATTTGTACTATTATACGGTATTTTGAATTTATTTAACAACTCAATCCAGACGTAACTCTCGACTCTGCATAGAATGAAATAAATGTCACATTTTGGTGGGCGATCAGAAAGAAGTACAATAGCAAATTACATACATTTTGAAGTTTTCAAATATGAACCACGGAACATTGACTTGTAACGGAGAAAAGACCGTTCTACATCTGAGGATGTTATTGGGGCTAATTTGAAATACGTCAAATCATTAGAGATCAATTGAGGCTCATCAATCTCTCGCATTATACGCACCTGTCTCTTCCTAAACAGCTTACTCTCCTAATTTACATAAATATATATATAAGGTAGTTAATTGTAATAAATTACAGATAACAATTAGAAGATCTGAAAAATCCGTATTAGAAACGAGTACAAGCAAGTATGCGAAAATGGAATAAAAGACAAAAATATGACCAAAATAATACGAAAATTCACGAGGAAGTATGACTATAATATGAAAAATTACAGGAAAATGACAAACAAACGTTATAAAAGCCAAAGTATGACTTTATATGACCCTTAAAATTTGCATAATTTAGTCACCGTAGATAAAATCATTCTTAAGTTCTATTTTCCATGGAATGAGCATAAAGAAGAACAATGGCATGTCATAAACATCTGGGCCATAGTCATTACTCAGCAATACCCATACCCCAGCAGCTTCCATATAATCACAGCAATAGATTTGACTGAGGATACAGTGGATGCTACATTTTACTTTGGCCTATGCCAAGAGAGGAATTCATCTCTCAAAAAATGGCCACAGGCCGAAAGCAACAGACTATCCTGGAGTTATTTTTCCCCTTGTGGTATTCATCCACAGTGTTCTATGTCTGTCGTAAGAGGGGCCAGGGACCGCCGGGCTGAGTGGCTTTAACGGGTTTAGGCGGTGTTCTTCTGACCCCAACTTGGTAGGTTAGATCCTGGCTCAGTCCGGTGGTATTTGATGGCGCTCAAATACGTCAGGCTCGTGTCGGTAGATTTACCGGCACGGAAAATAACCCCTGCGGGACTAAATCCCGCTACCTCGGCGTCTCCGAGAACCGTAAGGGTAGTTAGTAGGACGTAAAAACAAATAACATTATTATTAATATTATTATTATACCGGAGGTACACCTTCTCCGTGCTTTTGAGCCGACTGCCTTATAGAAGGCCATCTGCGATGTAAACCCTGAACTGTGTAATGGAAGGAATTTGGACCTTTATTCTTCAGATGTCGCTACTACCGACTTATGTACCCCCTCTGGTGGGAGGACCAACAATAAATTTTCAAGGGAAAACTGTAACCTATATGTTTGTTAACCTGAAGTCTTTGTAGATTGTTTCTTTTTGGGCTAAAGATGTCAGCACTGCATTACTTTTTTTTTGCTATGGGCTTTACGTCGCACCGACACAGATAGGTCTTATGGCGACGATGGGATAGGAAAGGCCTAGGAGTTGGAAGGAAGCGGCCGTGGCCTTAATTAAGGTAGAGCCCGAGCATTTGCCTGGTGTGAAAATGGGAAACCACGGAAAACCATTTTCAGGGCTGCCGATAGTGGGGTTCGAACCTACTATCTCCCGGATGCAAGCTTCACAACCGCGCGCCTCTACGCGCACGGCCAACTCGCCCGGTGCACTGCATTACTTCCTTCTTCCTGAAATTATTAGCCAGTCAGAAATTTGTGTATATATTTTTGTAGCCAGATAGAATTGGGGGTGTGTACAGCCATTCGGCCTAGAGAGGTGTGGAACTTTTCCCCTCTACTATAAAAGCTGAGAGATTTGAGCTATGTTGCCTTCTTCATCGCTCCAGTATAGAGTACATACCGTGTTGGTGGAGGCAGGGGAAAGCCTTGCCCGTCGTCGGCAGCCACACCAGCTCAAGGTAATGGGAGACATCATTTTAATATGTGTTGCTCCAGAAAGGTAACTTGAGGGGAAGATTTTCAAAATCCTTTCTTAATGTAAATTTCTAAAGTTGAATGTAAATTTTCAGGCAAGTCTAAGGATTCTATTAAAATCTCTGCTGGCAATTATGTAACTAAGGGAGTAAAGAGTGTTTACCCTCTTTAAATCCCATTCAACTTGGTATGGGGGTGACTATGATTTTCTAAAACTCCAAATTCTACAACATTTTTGGAACTTAATATTTTAGCCATCTTGTCAGCCTCCATAGTATAGGCTTAGCCTCTGTAACTTCGGGCCATAAGCCCATATAGGATTTTAATTCCTTTTCTAAGTGTTTCAAAAGGAGTGCCTCCTAGCATTTTGTTCATGGCCAATTTTCTTAAAACATTTTTCTTTCTGTACATGAATTCTTGGACGTCCTTAGGGTTGCTGACTGCTACGTACTCTTTTCCAAATAAAACAGTAACTACCGGAGTATTGATATATGGTAATTAGCCTACTTTCAAGAGGGATGTTTATTCTTCCTTTTATTTCAAACAAATCCAATATTACAAATAATTTATGCTTTATCTTTTATTTCCCTCGCCTCTCGCAATTAGTACTGCCCTAATTTAAAGCCCGTCAGTTGGTCTGTGTGCGGTCAGTATGCAAATTTCCTGGGATCATATGGCGATGTAAAAGGAGAGTCTCATAACACAGTATAGTATGATATAGGTAGTGGAATGTTTGAAACAGACATCCGAAATGTGTTCATTCAGCTACAAATACCTTTTGAAACTATGCATAGCAGTTTTGTGTTATAGGCTTAGGCATATTAATGGCAGCAATTTAAAAAAGTTAATTATTGAAAAATTAGATTGAATTGAATTTATTCACACTTTTTTACGCGTACAATAAGGCTAGAAAGCCTTTTACAGCATCCAGTCTGCATTATATAGAAAGATTGGAAAATTACGGATTAATATTGCAGTAATATGAGCCTTACAATGCATGAGACATAAAGAAGGAAACTAGTCCCCTTATTAAAGTTCGTGCTATTCATTTTTAACTTACTACCCTAAGTACTTACTATTAAGTTACAATATTCGTTTCAGTATCATACATACTTATTAATAATGAATAAATTAAAAGCAAATATAAATCAATTTTCATATAACATTATTAATTTGTTCTGTAGAAATTTCTGAAGCCGGAGATAGGGTTCATGGTCTTCCGCAATTGGCAGCCAATGACTGTAAGTGAGTTTTGAACACGTAGTTACGTTGTCTGGGTATGTCCATACGATGATAGATTAATGATGACATTGCAAAGAAATTGCTAGAAAGATAAGTCGAAATTTGATTGGTTGAAATCTGCAGGAATAATACGTAGAATACGTAGAACCTGGCGTGTTTTTTTTTTTTTTTTTTTTTTTTTAGCTTTCACCATCCAAATTGTTGATAACACAGAGTTACCCGACTATAGCGTCTTATGTTTAGTATAAAACATATGCATTCTGTGTCCTCTGTGGACGAACACTCAATGTGCTGGAAATATCACGTAAAACCGGAAAAGCATATTCTAAAACAGGGAATATTAAGGACTGAAACCAGATTTTTTGAAAATATCAGAAGCAAAAACCTATGGTTACGTAGCAACTGATGTACTGTAGAGAACACTTCACTAATCAAGATTTATATTACACAAGAGTTAGTCCTAGACTTTTGACGGAGCATTTGCAAGTTACTTCTACTACTACTACTACTACTACTACTACTACTGTTTTCATTCCTCCCCTGAAGGGGGAGGTGGGCCTCTTAGACGGTGACCCCGTCTCTCAGGCCGGGAGATTTTTTACGGGGAAGGAGATGGTTGGAGAAGGTGAGGAGGTTGGCTGCCGTGGCCTATACTAGGAACTGTCCCGGCATTCGCCTTAGTGCAGGAGAATGGAAAACCACGGAAAACTATTCTCAGGACAGCCGAGGTTTGGGCCCAGCCGTGAGGTCCAGCCTTGTCCCGTCTCCCGAATGCAGAGGTACAGCCGTAGCCACCCCTCCTCTGCTCGATTGGCCGGTCAGAGTGCAGAGCTGTTGGACCACGGACCAGCTGTGGCCACTTACAGGCCGAGAGCCACTCTGTACCTACCGACCTTGCAAGTAATCAATCAATGGAAGTTTTTATTACCCACCCTTAAGGGGTGGGGGGGCCACCTACAGGTTTACGCCCACTCTTTGGCCAATAGATGCGGGCGGGTTAAGGAGATGTAATGAAGAATGGAGGTGGGTAAAGGAAGTGAAAATGAAGGAGATGGAGGTGGGTTGTGCCTCTTGGGTGAAGGATTTTTCGACTTAATTTTATTCCTTGCAGTAACAATAGGGGTGATAGGGATTGATTTTATAGATTGTAATATTATGTAGGCCTATTACTTTTGTTAAATGTACAAACATTTTTTGTAGATGATAAATGCACTTCTATACAAACACACATCTACACATATTCTACGCTAACACAAAAACAGGTACGAGGTTTGGAAATATCTTCTATAGTTTTGCATTCCGGTGAATTATTCACGTCCCACTCCCTAATCTTGATGAGATTGTCCTCTCTCGTAGGCACTATTTTCCGAAAGTGGTGCACTGTCTCACACAGTGAAGAGTTGAAGTCTGTGAAGGAGGTGCATTGAAGTTCGGTTTCTGAACGATGAAAGTGGAAATGTGTGTTGAATCCTATGGGAATGGCCTGAAAATGAAGACTGAATGCCTGATGGGCTGCTGCTTTGAGGTGGGATAATATTAAGGGGCGATGGTATGGAAAGATCTTCACCAATGATAGTGTTAAAAACCAAATGAGGTCTTCTATGATTGGTGCTGGGTTGATGGAGTCTGACGGACGAGTGGGGTTATCTAGTGTTCGGATAGGAGCTATAAGATGTGGGCGGTTTGCAGGTGGAAAGTAAAAACATCACCAAGCTCTATATGAGAAGATTGCTGACTTTGTAAGAGTACGGTGTGAAGAACCACAAGTAAAGTTACATGATCGACATTTCGTCATTAGAATTCACTCTGTGATATACTGTACAATCAATTTTCTGCATCAAAGTACAAGCCTATGTAGCAGTATGGTTGGCAATAAGGATAGGAGAAGAAAAGGGAAAGAAGCGGCCGTGGCCTTAAAACAGGAACCATTCTGGCACTTGCCTGGAGATGAAGTAGGAAAGCACGGAAAACCACTTCCGAGGATGCCTGAGGTGGGAACCAAACTCCCTCCACTCAATTGGCCTTCCGAGGTTGAGTGGATCCCGTTTCAATCATCGTAATTTTTTTCTAATTTAGTAGCAGAGCCGGAAATCGAACTGGGGTCTTCGGGGATGGCAGCTAATCACACTAATCACTACATCACAGAGGTGGATAAAAATAATAATAAAAAGAATATTGTGATTTGAAATATCTTATTATGCAGATGAGGATGATGATAATAATAACAGAATATTCCTAATACGATTTATCTTCTTATATTGTTCACACATGTGTGTCAAACTGTAAAATCTGGTCCGTTCTATCATTAATCTATTAGTGAAAGCGGTAATTATTGCCTTTTTATTCGTACAACGTGTAATAAAAATGTAAAGGAGGACCTTTATCATATCTTAATTGCAACGACAAGCTCTGAACACTATCTAGGTCATGTGAGATGCTTGAGCTTAATTAGCAATTTAATACCGTCATAAAGTTCATTAAATTTCACTCAACTTTCTTATTACTAGCTCGCTCTTGAAAATATAAATCACATAATACATTCTCTATATTATTATCATTTCGACTACATTTCTTTAACCGGGCTGAGTAGCTCAGGCGGTAGAACGCTGGCCTTCTGACTCCAACTTCTCAGGTTCGATCCTAGCTCAGTAAGTTGGTATTTGGAGGTGCTAAAATACGCAACGCTCGTGTCAGTAGATTAAGTGGCACGTAAAAAAAGGCTTCTGTGGGGCGAAATTCCGGCCCGTATGCGCCTCCGAAAACCATATTATTATTATTATTATTATTATTATTATTATTATTATTATTATTATTATTATTATTATTATATCCTTCCAATGGTCTTCTCAACGATTTACCTGAAACCTTGAACATCAAACTACATGTGCTGTCCAAATGGAGGCATTTTGAATGCTAGAAGTGATGAGCACATTAACCTCTACTATACACTGTTGCAATGTTTGAAACTTCACGCACGTTAAGGGATATCAATAGCTGTGAATGCGCATACAGTTCTCAAAACAAAGGCTATACTACCATTATAAAGTATTTAACATTTCTTTAATAGATAATATAAAATCCAAATATTTTGTTTGCACAGCATCATGCAACTTTAATGCATTTAATCTTCATCGTTTCAAAAATATGTCCTTTAAATCTTTCTTCCTGAAGAGGCACACGCGGGAAGAGTCAACACTACCACTCAAAAGTGTTCTACAACCCTTCGGTTTCTTAGCTATTAGGTGGATCACTCACAAATGTTGACTAAACAGGTACTGGCAGTCAATATCATTAGTGCTCCACAAGAAAGCTTACGGTAGATATTGTTTTGGGCAAATTATATATACTAAAATAGGAAAAAGAAGAGAACTTTCAACGGAACTTTGTGGAGAAAACAATGCATTTTTATTCCATTCCAGCGGGCTGAAGCTAGATATTTGAGGAATTATTTTAAAAAAGCAATTTTTACAAGTTCCGTTGTCTTATCAGCTAATTCTTTCCTTTACTTTCTTTAGTAACAAAATTATTAGCAGAAATACGCACAAAACGTCGTCCGTCGTGGCTAACAGTTTGGTATAGCGCCACAGCAAGTAGTGGAATCATTGCCGTGCTGTGAGGAAGGCCATCATGGGTATATATTGTAACCGTTCAGCTCCATGCTAACGGGCATGTCGTGAGGTCCAATAAGACATATGCCGTTTTCCGCGTCATTCCACGACATATTTGATTGCAACAAGCATTTTATGCACGCTCCGGGATACGAGCGGCGCTGCGTTAGCTCGAAGGGTGAAGCTCTACTTGCGCGTACAGAGGGAGAACGCTTCCAGTACAGCGAAACTTTGAAACTATGCTCTGTATACAGCGAGCGAGAAAGACATAGCACGCAATGCCCTGGGAGTGCCTAGGTCAGGAGGCGGACTTTACTCTATAGGTTATAACTTGACAAGTGGATATTCTCAGCGATTTTCCCTGTATATTCATGAATACCAACTCAAAAATTCCGCGCGTCAAGTAATAATAATAATAACATTTTGGTAAAAGCCTTATAAATTTCCAAGTAGGGTCTCATTGAAATACGCATAATTTACAATATCTAATGGTGTCAGAAGATGTACTACTTAACGAACGTATTAGTAATGACACACATTAGACAGATGTACACAATGGAAACCAGATGCCGGGAACGCTTATCTTGACAGAAATATGGGAGTCCCCATCTCATGCTACTACGCGCGCAAATATCCAAGAGAAAGCTTGTGAGGTTACTAGAGATTCAGCGATGCGATTTACATGAAAGTGAATCAATGAAAAGAGGAAGTCAAAATCTACAATATGGATATTCACACGATCCTGAGGGATCGATTTGTGCTCTGTGGGCGGAGCTTGCCCTCTCCAACGTCGGCAATCCGAATCCCCTATAAAAGGAGAACAGAACATCCCCTATTACTCATTCGTATTCATTCGTTACTCAGACTAAGTCAGCCATTGTGTCAAACGGTGTTACTCATTGCTAACTAGTGTTATTCATTACTATCAAGTTTGAACCAGTGTTGTTCGATGCTGTGTTAGTCGGAAGTCTACTCTTCGTTAGGCCGATACAAGTTCTTAGTACAATGCTATTTTTCTGATGTGATTGATAATTATGGTGCGTGGATTTATGTGATTCTAGTCCCAATATATTTGACGGAATGCAGACAGGAAATATCCAGTAATCGGCATGACGTAGTGAGTTATTGACTATAGATTACAAATAATTATTGCACCGGAATTAAGGAATGTGCAGTATAGGAGACGAAAATCCTAAGAAGTAAAATCTGCTAGACTCGCCAGGAAGTGCTCTTAATTGAACAAGTGTCGCTCACGTAGGAATAAATAAAGCCAATAACTGTGTCGCTTTACAACGAAAGGGAATCGAGTAGTGCTCTACAGGGACTGCAACTGCTACTTCGGTAGTCCATTCGAGTATATGAGTGGGTCTACCAATATTAAGTTATTCGAAGACATACAGGCGGTGCTTCAATTACCAGTTTATCCTTCGTTCACATGTGTGTGAGTGTTCGTCGAACCAAGGGTTCCATTCTACCATAACGCGCTGATGTGCTTGCATTATTCCAGTCCCAGAGATTCCATAGAACTTCCAACAGTAGACGATTGCATATCAAGACACCATGGATTCAGCCCCGAAGAAGATGAACCTAAAAGTATCTGTTAACGTGGCATCAGTGATGGAGGCCTAAATCCATACGGATACCTCCTGATGACAGCATGGTTATACACAACAAATGATAAGTACATTCCATGATAGTTCCTACGCATGAAAATCATTAGTATCGCCGTAATCTGTAAAATTTACTTTCTAAGTACAGTATAATTTCTCAGCATGCATTTCAATATGTGTGATAACGTATAGATAACGCAAAATGCGTGTTTCAATGGGGGTAAAGTTTTTATTAATTTCATTTTTGTTTTGGTCTTCTGTTATTACGAGTTAATCACATATTTTATTTCGTGAATTTTTGCATGCATGAGTGTGTAAGGCCCCGTGGGGTATTGTGTTTTAGTGGAGCATTCGTAAGGGTGGAATTGGTAATTCAGAGGACTTCATCACGTTCCAAGTCAATTAGCTGAGAGGGTCTTCTCAATTTTTCAAACATACATTATTTAAATGCTCAACAACTTTAATGCATGTATACAGCCACCTCCCTTTTAAAATTTAAGGATGCTGACAACTAAGGAGAGGTGATTTCAAGGTGCGAACACATGATCTAGATAGTTAACGCGAGTGATCGTTAAGTAAATACTTGTCGATTTAGGATCTTCTCAATGTGTAAATAACGTGGATTTGAAGTACACGTGTGCGAAATGAAGAGGGGAAAGAGATATGTGAAAATATTTAAGATAACAGATTGAAATATGAGATTAATAATAGTGATGAATTGAACCAAGACTGAATATGGTCAAAGCAATGATAAAATGATATTTGAAGGTAGCTATAAATGATTATTTGCCTGGATAAATACAAGAGAACTGAACTGAGAAATACGTATTTATGTCTGGGAATTATCTGGCAGCAGGCTGGTTTAGTGAGAGAGAGAGAGAGAGAGAGAGAGACCGAACTCGATAGCTGCAGTCGCGTAAGTGCGGCCAGTATCCAGTATTCGGGAGATAGTAGGTTCGAACCCCACTGTCGGCAGCCCTGAAAATGGTTTTCCGTGGTTTCCCATTTTCACACCAGGCAAATGCTGGGGTTGCACCTTAATTAAGGCCACGGCCACTTCCTCCCCACTCCTAGCCCTTCCCTATCCCATCGTCGCCAGAAGAACTATCTGTGTCGGTGCGGCGTAATGCAACTAGCAAAAGAGAGAGAGAGAGAGAGAGAGAGAGAGATTTATGGCCTTCAGAATACAGGACAGGGGTGAAGCCACCGGGCCTTTGAGAGGCTGGCCCGTTATGTCTGTCATAATACTCGCAAAATTCACATAGGATGTTTCCTTGTTCCACACTGTATTAAATAGTGGCTGCATGACCGAGGCGGTAAAGGCGTGCGCGGTTCGCCCGGAAGGACGTGGGTTCGAATTCCCGTCAGGAAGTCGTAAAATTTAATAAACGAGATTTCCACTTCCGGAGGTGCATATGGCCTTGACGTTCACTCAGCCCACACCAAAAATGAGTACCAGGTTAATTCCTGGCGGCAAAGGCGGCCTGGCGTAGAGCTAACCCCTCTACCCCATCACGTGCCGAGGTTAACAATAGTGGAAGCCTTTACCTTCCACTCCTCCAAGGGCCTTCATTGCCTGAACGGAAGTGACTTTGCTTTGCTTTTCTTTGCTTTGCTTTGCTTTGCTTTGCTTTGCTTTGCTTTGCTTTGCTTACACTGCATTAAATATTCACGTGTTAATAATTTGTCACAATCGACATTATATGCTGCATGATCCGTTAGGTGAAGTATACTCCTCCAACTTTTGTAGTTAAATGAGATCGCAGGCTTTTTAGGTAGCATCTCGGAATCAGACTAACATGGTTCGATACCCGGTCGGTATCGACGCACTTGGAGCAACACCAGGAGACCTGAAAGGGGTCACAGTTTCAGAAGGCATTAATGTGTCTGAATTATATGTTGTGTTGATGTATTTACAGGCGATTGCTTCATCCTTCATGTGTTTATATTTATGTATTCTATCAGTGTATTGAACCCTTGAACTTACCATTCCATCGTTGGTCGGCCACGGCTGCTACAGTAGAACAATTTAGAACTCTTAAATCTTGGGTCGTTGCGGGAATAAATTCGGTCACGATCTTAACCAAACGATGGGGTTCAGAAGAAAGCCTAACTACTTGAAATGAGGAGCAAAAATGTGCTTACTAACTTTTATTAAACTGAAATAGCACGATAACATCGTTAATTTAATATGCATTCTTGCCACAAAATATAAAAAAAATTAATTATTGATTTTTGAAAAGTTCCAAACACAGTCACATTACATAACGTCACTTCGTTTCTTCCAATGTCGAAGAGTTGCTTCGGAGAAGCTAATATGTTAGTGGACAGTGAAACTGAAAAACTGAAAAAGGGAAGACCTGAAAACCGGGCACCTGTTATTCCAAACGAGAACTGAGAGTTAATCCACACGATCCGTGGAAAATCTGACTTTCAACAAGTAGAACGCCTGATTTTCTCTTAATTAAGGTTATCCACCAGTCAAATACCCTTCACGGATACGGAACATCCGCCGAATGGACCCTTAATCGAACCAAACTGACTATCAGTTGCTTTGGATAGGTTGCGAAATATTATGGGAAAGCATGGTGTTCACTACAAGTTAATGGCATCATTCACAATTGAAATAAAATTCCACCATGTATTTGTCATTCATGACACCCTTAAGTGATAAGGTAATCCCGATGCTAAACGTGCATCACCCCAAACAGCTGTTCGGAAGGAACCAACAACAGCATGATCCGGGAGGATCTTACGTTAAGTCGTTCTAAAGGAACAAAACTGCGAAATGCAGGAAACACTTACTAATCATGCATTTAGAAGAAATGCCAAACACTGAAGTTAATCAAAAAGTGAAAAGTCACTTGAAAATATTATTATTGAACCGATTTTCAGGTTAGAAATGGGTTTATTATGCTTAATAAATTTACCAGTCCACGCTAAAATTTACTACAATTTTAAGGAATTCTTTCCCTTGAGAAACAATGCTACCAGTACAGATCTCTCTATTTACTGTCTGTCCCAACACACTACTGGTAAAGTGATTACTTACTTATTCTAACTAAGAATAAGAATAAAAATACGACAAGATGAAAATAATATAAATTACTGGCTGACGAATCGAAACCGCATTCGCAACTCAAGTCTCATTCTAAAACACAGAGTGTCAATATGCACACTATCAACGAAAACGGACGTCAAGACGAGGAAACAATAAAGTCCGTAAAAATAAATTAACATCTCGAAGTCATACGGCTTAACACGCACGAAGAAACACAGTAAAAATATTTAATCTAGAACGGGTCGATGTCCCACACTTGGACAGCCCTCAACTCGTCTGATAGCATTCCCGTTATCTCAATGAGAGCTTCGCATAGACCCTCTACAATAAATCATATCGTACTGTAACCGCTACCTTCCTCCAGGCCACTTCACAAAAGAAACAAAAGAAACACATCTAAACTGAGACTTGAGTGTGTACAGCTACCATCCCAGACCTATCGTCGGGCTCACTTGAAATCTGTACACCCTAAACCTAATCATTATGTACATGATGCCTTCCAAATTCTATCGTCGGGCGTGACCTAGGACGTCTCATCATCAATGACTCCAAGAATAAACACGTGACGTCCTAAATCTATCGTCGGGCGTCAAAGTGGGTCGTACTACGCCTCCCTTAACATATCAGGCGAACAGCAATATCAAACAAACTCTGATATTCAACACTAAATTTGGTCAGACAAAATACGCACGACGGAACCCACGTCTCTATTATCAAATGAATGCACGTCGAAATACCGCAAGTGTCTACCTCTCGAAAAGTACAGTAAGTGTCTACCTCATTATAATATGTGAACTCAAAAATAAATAGACGTGACGAACGGTTCTCCACCTCGAACACAATCTCAGCCTGTGCACTGACGTGTTAGGGAAGCAAATGAAAATTCCCAACACACGTGTACCCTTTTAGTGGATGCCTTCAAAATAATAATCATCACCACCGCATTCGAAATTCTCAGATCGCCTATCATCAATTCCAACCATCTTATCCATGACCTCTCCAATGAACAAATTAAATATAACCCAACCGTGTGTCCAAAGTACTCTTTGATCCTGGAGATCGTTCATTCTCTTATCATCCATGCGGGCTTTACGTAACATAGATCACTGGATGTGTACTACCCAGACTGTAACATTTTACAAGAGTCGTTTCACTTGGAATCTTTCTATAAATTTCACAATGCTTCACATCATAGTCATCTCAAATTCGGATTGATTGCGGAAAACAATACAGCCTGCCTCACACAGCCTGTTCCTAAATACTTCCTCTACAAAAATACAGCTTGTCTCAACACTCTTTCTCCTCGCTTTCCAGCGGTATTACTTCCATCTATCTCGTCTCCACCTACATATCAATTCATCGCTCTCAATTCCTTTTCCTTCAAGATCCTTTTACATACATCGATCCCCTGGTAAAAACGACAACCATTATTAAACACATCTCTTACTTTACTATTATTAAGACTCTCGAGCCTCAAGAATCCAAGAGCACACATCGACCTTTCGCAATTCAAGTATACACGATGTCTCAAAATTTCCTTCCCATTAATGACTGTGACTCTAACAAATTTTATTGACATTATCTAAATATGCTTACGATCCTTGTAAAAATAACTGGTTAAATGTAATTTAACAGAGAAGAATTTCCTTATCCCGCGGTAGACATTATTATTATTATTATTATTATTATTATTATTATTATTATTATTATTATTATTATTATTATTATTATTATCGACCAGCATTTCTGAATGCAACTGACACCTGAAATTACAATATTCGCCACGACAAATTTACACTTATAACGTTCACAAATCCGCACTTTGAATGATATCTCATCTCAACACAAAATTTTAAGCGTCGCATGTTACCGTTCTTGACATGAAATTTACACACTGAAATTTTCACACGCTGACCAAAATTTACAACGCCTTTCGCCTGATAATTACGAATATCACCCGACAATCATCTGGAAATTTTGTTTGGGACAGACAGTAACTAACTAACTAACTACAACATAATATAAAATAGACAGACCTGCACATTGGTGACATTCTCAGCATTCTGATTACATCATCACCAGCAACCTCGTACTTAGCCACTCATTTTCACAGATAACATTTTCATTTTCAAAATCTCACTCATCCAAACACTACCCTTCACACACACGAGATTAAAATTACCATATAAATAATGCACTTTCTCTGTAACTTGCACCACGAACTTCCCTCGTTCTGCAGTCGACTATAACTGTCTGATGCGTTTCCCAGAGTGGTTTCTCTCCCCGTCGTTTCAATAAGAACAGGTGTTCGGCCGATAAGGGAGTAGAACTATTTTGAATCGCTTCCCCCAGACCCTCTTCACTTACAAGAGTACACGAAATGATAAAAATAAAATCTGCTGTGTATTTTTCGACCAGCCTACACCTTCCCAGTTCGTCTGCAAACGTTCAGAACTTCTCCAATCACTTTTCTTCTTAACTAAGTATATGGACCTTAGCCACGAACATGTATTGAATTATTGTCGGTCAATCTGGCGCGAATTTCTAATGACGACGGGCACAGGCTCCCGCGGCTTCAAGTTCCAGATCGACACTCCAAAATCTACGGTGGGGGGTTTCTTTTATAATTTCCGGAAGGACGCTATCCCCTCTATGAGGCTTGGTTGTGAAATCTGCCAAATTTGCTTCTAATAGACCAATTTCGATAAGATTTGTCCCAGAACTCCGGACAGACTTGCACTTATGTTCGATGTTAATTTTATAATTTTTCTACACTCACAACAGGAGAAATAAATTGTTTCTGCCCGTGCGTTTCGCGCGTTTTCTTCCTTCCATGACCTTGGCACGTGTAGCTAGTTCGCTGGTCTCACGCTACCATGTACTTGGGCTTAACTGCACTTAAAATTTTCCCTGGTGTCTCTACCTTCACAGAGGGTGTATGAATAATTTCGCTTATTTATTTCATCCTTTACTATGTTATCAAAATCCCTCATTGTGCAGAATTCCATGGATTAAACGAATTGTCGGGCACTCGAGCTCCGCCGAGGTGTCCCGGCAATTCACGAGCTCGCCGGGAAGGAAGAACCTCCCCACGCAACATCGGGCTCTTGGGAGCGCAAAATGGCTGCCCTCAAACATACAGTAGTTTCTGAATACCAAATAAATATTTGAGAAAAATAAAAATTTTCTCACCGTAGAATTATGGGTTCAGTATGGTGATTTCAGGTGATTTACAGGAAACCTACGTTGTGTGTGGCCGCTTTGTGATATATTAGAATAAGATAGTACTCCGGAGAAATGCGTATATGCGATAGTGTGATGTGTAATATAATGAAGTAGATTTTATTAGCGGCAAGCGACGACATGATTTTCATGATTGGGTAAATGTGCGGAATTGTATTTTATAAAAATATCCTAATACTGCGACATTGTATGACGTTGTAAACAAGATTTTTTCTCACGAGAATGCCATCCTGTTCATATGATCTTTGTGTTGTTGTATCGTAACATAGCAGATACCAGCGGATACAGAGGGACATATCCCTAGTGATTGAGAAGTGTGATTTATACATGTGAAATGTAATAAGTTGATGTGGGAATGCCAAAATTATATTCGGAAGTGATAAATACTGATGCAAGGACATTTAACGATATTTCTCATATAATTCGTTTTTGTGTTTAATAATATGACATTTTCTCGTGTGTACAGATATTTCATGTGACTATCAGTTATTAAAATTTATACTTTGAATTGGGAACAATCCATCTTCTTATTCAATAATACAGTGTATTCCTCTTTTATTATAGAGCACCCTACCTTAAATATATTTAGATTAAGTTCCCACGTTCTTACGAAAAGACCATCGACCCGTACGCTCTTGCGTTTAGCTGTTGTGCCAGTTGAAAGTAGGGAGGATGGGACTTCGATGCTCGGGATTGATTTCCGAAGATCCTCATCCAGAAGATTTCCATCCAAACATGTATTTGTGAAATTAAATTTTATATTCAGCACACTTCCGACAGGTGCAATATGTATTTTTTGCCAAGGTAATGGAAACTGAGGTATGATTCGCCCGCCTGCTGAGCGTATGCGTCAGTCTGGTAGTATTATTTGTATCTGTTAGTTTCTTTGTGGGTAGTGAAATAGTAAATGATTTTAATTGTATAATCACACCGGACTTCTTTTTAATTGTATAACATGTGTAATTTTGTTCCTTTGGTGAATGTTGTATTGTGTAGTGTTGAATAAACGTCTCAGAAACCTATTATTACCACTCTTAAGTTGATAAAATATCAAGCTTTGTATTTCGTTCAAAATTCGCCCAGAGAGCATCAGGAAACTTATAATCTTGTAGCTCTTTCAGTTTTGATGTACGACCCCCCCCACTCACCCATCCGCTGCTATACCCCCCACAAACTCGGGTACTTTTTTGTGTCTGTACATTTTATGCCCCTCACTTTTAGTTCCTAATTGCCCACACTGCAGAACAGCGTACGGCTGTATTCAGGTCAAATAATGCGAAAAACAGGGAAGCAGGAACATGTGCCCTTGGGAAGTTTACATTATATCATTCAAGAGGTATGTGTCTACTCAGACTAACAATGATCGTTATCGCAAAAAAAGACCAAGGAGACGGCAGAAATTGAAGAGAAATGCTTAGTAAGGACTAGTAAACGTGATCGTGCTGCGATAATGAATCCCCTTCCGACGGCTCTCGATAAGAGGACAACTCTATTCTGGACCACATTGACGGATGAATCGAAATTTGAGATGTTAGCAACAAAACGTTGCAAGTCGCGTAAAATAAGAAAACATTGCACTTCAGTGCGTATCCACTCCAATCAAGCATGAAGGAGGTTCAGTGATCGTATTGGGTCGCTTTGGTGGTAATAAGACAGGTGATATTGTCAAAAGTGAGGAAGTTATGGAAAAGGAATAGTAATATATTATTTTCCAACACCATGCAAATCATCCGAGATAAGTTCATTTGGCAATGGTTCCATACTGCAGCAAAACAATGATTCTAATATTCATGTTCAGTAGGCTGAAGTCAAGGGTCAAAGGAAAAACACTTTTCTGTATGTCTACAGTTGAGTAGTAGATGCATGGTTTTCCTCACACGACATATTTTTAAGGCTCGAGGACACGGATAAAATTAGCACTGAATTGTAAGTACGAGCCGAGAGTTTTTTAGCTTTGTAAAAGTCACAAACTACATGGCCCATGGGAGCCGATAAGTTGCTCTCATCGTATATGAAAAGCCGGCGATGTTTCAAAACGACATTTTAACAACTAAATACGCATGGGGCTATGGGTATTATTCTGAATTGCGTAGGAGTCCATCCATCAGAAGACCTTCAACGAGGCTGCTCTTCCCCCCCACTTAAACATCCACACGATATGCACTATATTTACATCTATTTCAACTTTGCTGAGTGGAAATGTGTTCTTTACCGTCAATAACCGTTTGTATAATAGCTTATTAATACTTTCACAGATTGCACCTCAAAATAAATTGTAATATATTATTCAATAAGTCTGAATCAAAAATATGTTTTGATTTACTTCTAGTCTGATAAAATGTTAAATTCGAGGACAATACAGTACCACATGTTCATTATTTTGTTTGAGCGACTGTACATTTGATTAAGAGAGATTTAATCTATCTGTAATAATAATAATAATAATAATAATAATAATAATAATAATAATAACAATAATAATAATAATAATAATAATAATTTTAATTTTACGGGGGGTAGAGTATCTCTCGTTGGATATTCCATGAGCTGTTCTAGACCACGTCCATCTCTGCTAAAGACACTGAACTTTGCGACAGTGTAACGGTTTTTTCAATGTTTAGATGGCTCTGATATCGATATATAAGAAACCTCTTGAGGGAAAACCCCTAACTAATCCTCAAAGTATGTTGGTAAACGTGTTGGCATGCTGTTGTTATTATTTATATTTCCGAAGATGCACACATCTCCTCTACCACCTAATCTAATTCTATCAGCCTGTCTTAAGCTAGAATGTAATATTTCTGACAAATCAGGGTCTTTCTTGGTTAATGAAGGCCATCTTATCCGATCCTTGGATTGTAAACATCCATATCTTTCGGGCTCCCTTTATGTATAAGCTGAGGCATTTTCGCCCTCACTGTCTTGTATTGCTGTGGTGATTGTGTGCGCGTAGTGACGGAGGAGAGGGAGAGAGGATACCGCTCGGGGATATCTGGAGACGGAGGTTTCGGCCTGAAGGAAATCTCAACTAATAAGGTATGGCAGAATCTAAGTGTACTTAACTGCGTATGAATTGTAGGGAAGATTTTCGCAGCTTTCATTTGAAATGTAACTGTTAGGGCTTTCTTTTCACATCGTAATGTAGGCTGGTCTCTGGGCTAAAATAATAATTTCCCTCACGGGAAGTTGGTTGAATGTAAGGGAACACAAGTGGTTACCCTCGTAATTCTCTCATTCAAACTCAATAGGGTGACTAAGTTGTTGTAACTCTAAAATTGAACTCGCGTTTTTCGGCCTTAAATGTTTCTCCCCGCAGTGCTTGATTTTCGCATCCTTTCAAATTAGTTACTGGCCTGCTGTAAAGATTTTCTTTATGAATTCGTTTTGCTGTGGCCAAGTAGTAAGGCCTTTGGCTTCTGTATATAATTTTGTGATGGGTAATCTTAGCAAGCAATCTAGATCGTTGTGCTTCAACCTAATAGGTACCTTTAACATCACGAATATAATTTGAAAGACTTTGGGGATGATCCTGTAAAAGAATTGTGAAATGTGTTTTGACCCATATTCGGAAGTGTAATAACAGAGACGTGGTCTCTTTCTCAAATTTTAAGGCTATCCTCTATTTGATTTGAGAACGTATCAAATCCACCTTATTAATAGTGATCACAATCATTGTCATGTTAATGTTAATGGGAGCTTAATTCCTTGATCATTGTACCTGTTAGGACTTAATAGACTCATGTTACACCGCTGTCAGAGCTTCTTAATCCATTTCGTTTTTTCGAGCTGACGATCTCCAGTGTTGTTCCAAAGTTGTAAGGGTCTATCGAAAAACCTTGCTGTTCTATGTGTTGTTAACTTGATGTGATTAAATCGGAGTTTATTAGAAAAGAAATAATTTTTTTTGGACTTTGTTAGTTTAAATCATATTTTGAATCTTGCTTGTCTGCCCATTCAACATTCAACCCAGATACTTCCTATTCCTCTCTCAGACACCAAACTCCGGTGATATTATTATTATTATTATTATTATTATTATTATTATTATTATTATTATTATTATTATTATTATTATTATTAATAATAATAATAATAATAATAAAGTGTGTTATCGTGGTTTTTAAAACTAAAATTACTACGCAGAGGGAAGTGTGTTTTACTATCCATTACATTTTAAGTTGCTATTTACCGTTATTTACAAGTCCGCTGGCATTTTGAATTTTCAACTCGACAGATTGACGCACGTGAGAATGGCATACCCGAGACAGACTCGATCTCACCGGGTTCGGTCTTTATATAAGCCCGCAAACAATTCTTGAAGATTCCACTTGCAGATCACTCTGGGTGCATTCTTAATTCTTCTAGAAGCTTCCTTATCACGAATCTCAAATATTTTCCAGCGCTATTGCTTTCCTCGCTGTTGCCCCGTATACTCTGAATTCATTGTCAAAACAATAATAATAATAAGAAGAATACAAACTTTTGAACGTTCCTTCAATTGCGGAGGATTTTAAGAGACTCGAGAGTACCGAATTTTGTCCCTCACGAGTTCATTGAAGTTCTGGAAGCCAACGACATGGATTAGTCACATTTACACACCTTACAATGCCATTGACTTCAGAATTATCGAACCTGCTATCTTAAGAACAGAAAAATAATTACCAACCGACCGCGTCTCTGAGGTCAACGTTTAAATGTACAACTTCCTTGTTCAGCAAATTAAACCTATACGGCAACTCAAGTCATTGTATTCTAGATTTAAAGAATGGAACAGTACATTTAGAGACATCTCATATACATAGCTATAGACTTCAGTGTAGATAAGTATTAGTGAGGTCAACTGCACGGTTCATTTACTTGCCAGGACCGGTTTGAGACTATAACGCCTGAATCTCCCACCAAGAGGTTTCAGCTTGAGATTCTCCTCAGCTTGACTTAATCAAAATCTATTCTCGTGCGTTTCTGACCTGATTTACATATTCCCACTGTAGAAGTCTGAGTGTTTAAATAAGAGGCAAAGTTTACCTCACGGAAACATCAACATTGAGACCGGATACAGCAGCTCATTGCATTGGGTTGTCGTTGCGACAGTGTTATTCTTATTTTAACATAAACAGAAAAGAATTCCCTGCAAAGTAAGTCTTCGGTTTTTATGTGCTCATTTTATTTCCGAAGTTATGGTTATTAAATATAATTTAAATACTACCATATACAATTCTGTATAGAAAATCTTTACCTCCATTTTCCATCACCTCATATCCACACGGACAAGTTCAATGGAGTTTTAGGATGCATTGATGCAAAATGTCTCACGACACTTCGTTTTCGTCACACACTCAGCAAATTTCAAAGCTTGGTCGAAAAGTGAAATGATCATGGAAATCGAATGTTTCGGGAGACAGGAATACCAGAGTAATTTGAAAAGATGGTGGTATATCATGAGAAGTGTCGTGATGAATGTCGTATGGCTTTTAGTGCCGGGATATCCCAGGACGGGTTCGGCTCGCCAGGAGCAGGTCTTTCTATTTGACTCCCGTAGGTGACCTGCGCGTCGTGATGAGGATGAAATGATGAAGAAGAGGACACATACACCCAGCCCCCGTGCCATTGAAATGAACCAATTAAGGTTAAAATCCCCGACGCGGCCGGGAATCGAAACCGGGGCCCTTTGAACCGAAGGCCAGTACGCTGACCGTTCAGCCAACGAGTGGGACAGTGTCGTGATGACCACTCATAATCTGCAGACCTTCGGGCTGAGCAGTGGTCGCTTAGTAGGCCATGGCCCTTCGAGACTGTTGCACCATGGGGTTTGGTATCATGTGAAGTACTAATCATGTGTATATTTCTTAAATGCAATACTGTTGGGTGTTTATTGCATAACACTCATCTTGACCAATAAGGTAAGTATAAAGATGGGCCGATGAAACTGGCCAAGTCATGACGTTGTTGCCAACCAAGAAATCTTTTCTCTGCCAAATTCCGTAAAATTTTGATTTGTAGCAAAATAGCATATATCAGCTTTTGTTTAGAGAAAATTAACACTCTTTCTCTCTTTCTTTCTTTCTTTCTTTCTTTCTTTCTTTCTTTCTCAGTAGTTAGGTGTGATGGCCTTACGTGCCTATTTCGAAAGTTATTTTTACTTTCATTACAGTTTCATTGCCTTTGAACAGTTTGAAAGGAAATACTTCAACTTAATAGCCAAGATATACTTTAGAGGATTTATATTTACTGACATCTACAGTTAAGGTAACCCTTCTACTCTGGAATAACATTTCTTCTGGCGATACTGTTAATTAGTGCAACGAGGTCGTTTAAAAACTGAGACTGGTCTGCAGAGCTTGCCTGGGATGATTAATTTCCAATTGTTTTCCAAACATTTAAGGAAAATAAAGCCCACTAATGATATCACTGTACAGAAATTTAACAGTAAAACACTTTTCATTTGACCTTGTTTCTTGAAAATAGGTCATTAACTCATGTCATTGAGAAAAGACACGATTTATTCCGACTTGAATAGACAGTCAACTTATGTTACTTTCTTCTTCTTTATCTGTTTACCCTCCAGGGTCGGTTTTTCCCTCGGACTCTGCGAGGGATCCCACCTCTACCGCCTAAAGAACAGTGTCCTCGAGCTTTAGATCCTGGGTCGGGTGATACGACTGGGGAGAATGATCAGTACCTCGCCTAGGCGGCCTCACCTGCTATGCTGAACAGGGGTCTTGTGGAGGAATGGGAAGAGTGGAAGGGACAGGTAAGGAAGCGGCCGTGGTCTTAAGTTAGGTACCATCTCGGCATATGCTTGGAGGAGAAGTGCGAAACCACGGAAATCCACTTCAAGGATAGCTGAGGTGGGAATCGAACCCACCTCTACTCAGTTGACCTCCCGAGGCTGAGTGGACCCCGTTCCAGGCCTCGTACCACTTTTCAAATTTCGTGTGAGAGGCGGGAGTCGAACCCGGGCCTCCGGGGGTGGCAGCTAATCACGCTAACCACTACACCACAGACGCGGACTTATGTTACTTTTCTGCACAATTTTCAGGAGATCAGTACCACCGTTTATTGTAGAGACTACTTCGACAACCAGAAATAAGTCTACGAAAGCAAAAAATTCCAGATTTCTGATTAGCGCTTGAGCTGCAGAATAAGATACGGTACCGCTAACTGAATAGAATGACACAGACAGGAAATTACAGTAATATAAGATTCTCCTTTCAATTGCTTGTACGACCGGACGAGTTGGCCGTGCGTGTAGAGGCGCGCGGCTGTGAGCTTGCATCCGGGAGATAGTAGGTTCGAATCCCACTATCGGCAGCCCTGAAAATGGTTTTCCGTGGTTTCCCATTTTCACACCAGGCAAATGCTGGGACTGTACCTTAATTAAGGCCACGGCCGCTTCCTTCCAACTCCTAGGCCTTTCTTATCCCATCGTCGCCATAAGACCTATCTGTGTCGGTGCGACGTAAAGCCCCTAGCAAAAAAAAATTGCTTGTACGCTCCATTATTCACGCCGAGCATAACAGGAGCAATTAATATTATTGTTGCATTTCATGTAGAAGTACATCCTTCAGAAAGCTTAACTACAGATAATTCTGCTTTGGCTGTCTTTGCAATGAAAGCGTCAAAGCTACATTTTAAAGTATATTAGATATTCCATCATTAATCTTGTCAAAAACTTTCGCATTTATATTGCATTGACTCTATCTTCGCCGTCCGTGGTTTTCTCCTTGAGATAAAAAGTGATATCGTTACCGCTGAAAACCGTCAACAGCAATTTGAAAATCGGTCAAAAATCCACTGTCCACTAAATGTAAAATTTATCATTTAAAAATCCGCTAAATTTATCGGAAAATACGCTGAGTAGTTAACACTGACTCGTGACGGTTTTTGTCTGAGGGAGACAACTCGAGGAAGAAAGGGACAGAGAGATTCCGCGCATGCGTGGAGTAGCCAATTTCCAGGGGCTTAGCACCATCGTTTACTGCATGGAATAACTGTTAGTACGTCCGATTCGTTGGCTAAATGGTCAACGTATTGGCCTTTGGTTCAGAGGGTCCCGGGTTCGATTCCCGGCCGGGTCGGGGATTTTAACCTTCATTGGTTAATTCCAGTGGTCCGGGGGCTGGGTGTTTGTGCTGTCCCCAACATCCCTGCAACTCACACACCACACATAACACTATCCTCCACCACAATAACATGCAGTTCCCTACATATGGCAGATGCCGCCCACCCTCATCGGAGGGTCTGCATTACAAGGGCTGCACTCGGCTAGAAATAGCCACACGAAATTATTTATTTATACTGTTAGTATAAAATGTATCTGAAAGACTACTCCGACAACCAGAAATAAGTCTACTAAAGCAAAAAATTCGACCTCCGCTAAAGAATACAATCTTTTCTACTTTAGTATGTCTCTGAGAGATCACTGATCGGCCTATGACATCGTTCTCATTTCCCAGTAGAACTCTGTCCTGGAATGAGCCAGCGCTTGTTGACAAGCAAACGACTTTGCCGTGCGTGATAATTATAGCTGCTACACAGCAACAAGTATGCAAGAGAACTTATCTACGCATAGCCCTTTTCAGGACCAACCAAGCACGGAACACTCATCAATTTCCATTGGTAACAACTTACGGATATGTCACTTGAACATCGAATCGATTTCAACTGCTAAGAGTCAATATCTCTCACGCCTGATGCTGCAGAATACTGTATATATAATAGCAATACAGGAGACTCACACCAAGGATGACACAGATCTTTACAGAAGAGGAAGGATATATGGTTATGATCAGGCTGGAGCCATAAATGAGCAATACGATATTGCTACATATGTCAGGTCCCATCTCACCGACTACAAAGTAACTTATCAAGACAGAACAGCAGATGTCTTTATTTTGGCTGTAGAGATTCCCGGCATCACTGTAGTAAATATTTATAAACCTCCACAAGTCAGCTGGCCAAATCCTCCTGTAAGATCCTTCAGTCACCCAGTAGAGTATGTCGGTGATTTCAACAGCCATAGTTATGTATGGGGATTTCTGAATGAAGACGACAGTGGGGTAGTTCTAAATGAATGGATGGATCTGTACAATCTTCAGCTTGTGTACAATGCTAAATATCCAGGAACATTCCGATCTGGTAGGTGGTTAAAGGATTATTCCCCTGATCTGTGCATCGTATGTAAATCTGGAAATAACGATATGACACAACGAAAAGTCATCAAGTCTTTCCCACACAGCCAACATAGGCCAGTCATTATTTATTATGGTACAGAAATTCCACTAGTAACCTCCATCCCACAACCTCGATGGAATTTTCAACTTGCGAACTGGGAACTGTTGCAGAAAGGTCTTGATAACACCGTTCAGTGGATTCCCCCAATTCCATCCAATTATGAACGATTTGTGCGTGCTATTAAAGTTAATGCCAAAAACTATATTCCACGTGGGTTTCGGAAGGAATACATCCCCGGATGGTCTCAAGAATGCAATGATTTGTATGTTAAATATCAAGAATCTCACGATGATACAACAGCTGATGACCTTTTGAGAGCTCTCAATAAGAACAGACGATAAAAATGGCATAATACAGTGGCAGAACTTAACTTTACACATTCTAGTCGCAAAGCCTGGAACCTTATATTGCTATTTGCTTTACGTCCCACTAACTACTTTTTAAGGTCTTCGGAGACGCCTGGAACCTTATAAGAAAACTTGGTACAGATCCAAGGCTGTCAAGCACAGTCCCACGTGTGAATGCCAATGCTGTTGCATCCAGACTAATGAAGAATTCGAAAGCTAAAATTGACAAGGCACATACACGAATCGTGAGAAATGAATTGTACATAAAGAGATCCAATCTAACACCACATCCTGACTACTCAGGTGACTTCAGCATTGAGGAACTTGACATAGCCTTGAATATGCTAAAGGTAAATAAAGCTGTTGGCTTTGATGGCGTATATCCAGAGTTTCTTAAAGCCATAGGACCTAAAACAAAATTGTGGCTCGTTGAATTCTTCAATGAAATTCTACTGGAAGATTACCAAAGCTTTTCAAGCAGGCTAATAAAATTGCCATCCTGAAACCAGGCAAAGACGAAACCGATGCTTCTCACTACCGGCCAGTATCGCTACTCAGCATGACCTATAAGCTACTAGAAAGGCTAATTCTAAATCGCATTCAAGAGGCCATTGATCAAACCATCCCTGTTGAACAAGGTGGCTTTAGGAAACATCGGAGCTGCTGCGACCAGGTTTTAACATTGACAACTCTAGTTGAAGCAGGATTTCAACGAGGTCTCCGATCAGCTGCAGTTTTTTGTGGACCTTACAGCAGCTTATGACACTGTGTGGAGGGATGGCTTGATGTCGAAGTTTATTGAAATCATCCCATGTCAAAAGCTGGCGTTTCTAGAACAACATGCTCTCTGACAGACGCTTTAAGGTGTTTCTGAACGGACAATCTAGCAGATGGAGGACTCTAAACAATGGCCTACCTCAGGGATCAGTTCTGGCCTCCATTCTGTTTAACTTGTATATTCACGATATGCCAGACACCGACTCATTGAAAATCCAGTATGCAGATGACCTAGCATTAGTCTTCCAGAGTAAAGGTCTTATGCACTGTGAGAATGTACTGACAAGTGATCTGACGAAATTGAATGACTACTTCCATAAATGGAGACTTCAACCTAACCCAAATAAAACTGAGGTTACTTCATTCCATCTAAATAATAAGGAAGCCCATAGGAAGCTACATGTGACTTTCGACGGAACCGAAGTACCGCATAACTACAATCCCAAATATCGAGGAATCACTCTGGATCGGTCCTTGACATTCAAACGACAATGCATCACGTTATCTAAGAAACTTGGCTCCAGAGTGAATCTACTCCGCAAGATTGCCGGAAGTAGCTGGGGTGCGGACGCCAATACCCTACGCACTGCGGCACTCGCTCTTGTGTATTCTGCTGGTGAATACTGTGCTCCTGTATGGCAAAACAGCATTCACACAACAAAGATTGATGTCCAGCTTAATGAAGCCATGAGAGTGATCACTGGTACTGTCAGATCTACTCCCATTCAGTGGTTACCTGTCTTAGCTAATATTGCCCCGCCAGATCTAAGGAGGAAAACAGGTAGGGTAAACTTGCTCAAGAAGATCTCTTCTCATAAGAACTCTCCCTTGTACGATGCCCTACAACACCCACCAACAACTCGTCTGAAATCACGCAAACCACCCTGGACTGATTTTAAAAGTATCAGTTCTTTCGACATGACCTCTGAGTGTCGACAGCATTGGCATGAACATCCACCCAACAACGCTCAATTGGTTCTGGATCCAACAAAGAAGGGTGAAGGATTCTAACTGCCGCGTCAAACCTGGTCGAAGCTGAACCGAATTAGGACGGGTCAAGGGAGGTGTGGGTACATGTTGAAGAAATGGGGTTTCCGTTCGTCTGCTGACTGCGACTGTGGAGCGGAGGAGCAGACAATGGAACACATCGTTAAGGAGTGCCCACTTCGAGCATTTAACGGTGATCTGAGGCTTCTACATCAAGTGACTCCGAGTGCTCTGGACTGGTTGTCAAATTTGGACATTTCCATTTGATATTTTTTTTGTGTGTACTTGTAAAGCCATACGACATATATATATATACCGGGTGGTACAGCTGCCCCTATTTTTTCCCGAATATATGCAACCAGCTAGGACGTAAATGCCTCTTAGTCCCATCTTGCGCAACACCTTACAGCAATGTTATGTGCAGTTAACCCGATGTAGACTTCTCCGCACAATGGAAAAATGGTACAAGAGGCAGTAAGTGAGGTCCATCTCAAAAACACTGTACCATTTTATGTAGAGCGGTGTCCAATACTCTACTAATTTTTACGAAATGTTACTATACTGTACAAACCATAAACACGCCTATAGCTGTCGGTAGAGAATTGCGCACCTGATTGGTCCAAGAGGCCATTTTCGTTAGATAAAAAGGGCAGTCGTGGTATCATAGAAAACGTGATAGGGTAAGACCAATTACAGACATGTCAATGCACCACCATTTTGTACAGTCTCATCACATCGAAATGGATAGAAACGTGTTTTGCACTGTAGTTTATAATCTGTGGCACGCAAATGCTGTACAGCAGATGTGATAGCTTACGCCATGTAATTACTACCATTAGAGCGATCAAAAAAGACATAAAACGGGACCATAAGGCTGTAACTCATCAGTAACTTGTCGAAGCGGGAACTTCCGCTCTCCTCGTGAATACAGAGTTACAAGGATGGTGCTTGTACGTTGCAAATAGCTGCGCGGAATTACGTATGGAAGACGTACCTCGATAGGTTACTTGAAGCAGGAAGGGTTCCAACCATTCTTGAGTCATGCATTTTTTAATGTCATTTCGTATTCGCCTAGGCATCGTTTACGAAGACCTTTCTGAAGTCTCCAATATTCTTCTACGGAAGTTATAATAAACAGGTATCATAAATATCGCCACATACGCACCGATTGTGAATACCACCTGAAACATAACGCTGGACTCATTCAACCAAGTAACGCGTAGAAAATGGTTGCAACTATCTGGGCGTAAGAGAGACGCGATTCTTTAATTCACTGTGGTGTTTGCACATTCGAGTTCAGAACTTTTAACATCAACGATCAGTATCGAAGCGATAGCCTAGGTAATTCTATTAGTACAGAGCTACGATACCAATTCTTTGTCGCCTGCAGTGGATACATGGCACCAATCGCAGCGAGCATACGATATGTTGGCAGGCATTTAGAGTTCGAATCTAGTTACGAGCTTTTCAATTTTATTTTTATATTATACTTGTAAGGCCATTCGTAATAAATATTTAACGTTCTTAAGTCTCAAAAGTAATTTGCCACCTTTACAAAGAAAGCATACATACGAAAGGAATAATAACATGCGACTTCCATATGGCAAACGACTACAGGGAATGAAGCGCAGTGCACGTGTTGTCAACATTCTGACCCACCCATTCAACCAAGCAACTGCGCACGTTCGACTCGAAGACCAACTAACAGCGGTATACACTTCATACGTAGGGCACATGAAACAGCATATCGTAGTCCTAGCAGCAACGTGTGAACACGTACTGTACGGTTAGCACGAAAGCAAACATTATGTATTCACGGGATGATTATGTGAATATGGTACTACTTTATGGAGAAGCAAGGCAAAATGCACGGGAAGCCAGACGCTTGTATCAAGAACGATTTCCTGGACGAAGGCTGCCAACTGCAGATACATTTCGACGTGTTGAAAGACGGTTGCGTGCAACGGGGCCATTTCATACATTACCCCCCGTTCGGGATGCTCCAGTGACGTCTGAAAATAACGACGAAGCTGTTCAAAATGCAATTGCATACAACCCGCACACAAGCTCACGGGCCATAGGAAATGAACTGAACATCAGTCATGTATCTCTACTGCGAATATTGCACCGCCATAAATTCCACCCTTTCCATCAACAGCTGCACCAGGAACTTCACAGAGATGACTTTCCAAAACGGATAGAATTTTCGCAATGGATATTACAAACAGTTGAAGCTGATGCGAAATTCTTAATGGACATTCTCTTTAGTGATGAATCCAGATTTCACAACAACGGAACTGTTAATCGTCACAACTTCCATTACTGGAGCGTTGAAAATCCTCACTGGATCAGGGGAGCTCGATTTCAGGTACAATGGGGCGTCAACGTGTGGTGCGGGATACTAGGTGACAAGATAATTGGACCATATTTCTTCGAAGGAAACCTCACGAGACGACGCTATCTAGAGTTTCTTCGTGAGTACCTCCCACTCTTATTGGAGGATGTGCCCCTTATGACACGGTTACGGATGTGGTTCCAGCAGGATGGAGCTCCCCCACACTGGTCGTTGGCAGTACGGAACCACTTGCATAGAACATATCCTGGACGATGGATTGGACGAGGGGGACCGGTCACATGGCCGGCTAGATCACCTGACCTTACTCCACTCGACTTTTTCCTCTGGGGTTATTTAAAGGAAAGAGTCAATGAGCAGGAGCCTGAGAGCCCGAATCATTTACGGCGGCTCATCACGGAAGCCTGCAGGCAGATTCCACCACATATGTTGCAGCAAGCAAGAATGTCTCTCCTCCACCGTGCTCAGATGTGCATTAACGAAGCAGGTGGTCATTTTGAACATTTGCTTCATTAATCGAATGGCCATGCATAAGCCCATCGCACCGCTATCGGTACAATCTCACTTTATTGCAAATAGCTCTTTTAAGAGCTCCTTAAAAAACAAACATAGCTGAGTACCTGCAATATGAGAACTGATCATGATTTAGATTTGTCGTCAACAACACGACTCTCACGAACATCAACAACGCAATAAAAATATTCGTCGTACACAGGACTCGAACCGCCTACTAACGAACACCGGTACTCTCCTCTAACTTTTAGCAAGCTCGGCTATCACGGGTTGCTGTTTAGCGCTGTTGTGTTGCTGCTACTTCTAGTCATTCATCATCATCATCATCATCATCATCTGTTTACCCTCTAGGTTCGGCTTTTCCCTCGGACACAGCGAGGGATCCCACCTCTACCGCCTCAAGGGCAGTGTCCTGGAGCTTCAGACTCTTGGTCGGGGGATACAACTGGGGAGTATGACCAGTACCTCGCCCAGGCGGCCTCACCTGCTATGCTGAACAGGGGCCTTGTGGAGGGATGGGAAGATTGGAAGGGATAGACAAGGAAGAGGGAAGGAAGCGGCCGTGGCCTTAAGTTAGGGACCATCCCGGCATTCGCCTGGAGGAGAAGTGGGAAACCACGGAAAACCACTTCGAGGATGGCTGAGGTGGGAATCGAACCCACCTCTACTCAATTGACCTCCCGAGGCTGAGTGGACCCCGTTCCAGCCCTCGTACCACTTTTCAAATTTTCGTGGCAGAGCCGGGAATCGAACCCGGACCTCCGGGGGTGGCAGCTAATCACGCTAACCACTACACCACAGAGGCGGACTCTAGTCATTCACCAATAATATTCTCTGTACAGGACGTTTCTGTGACACATAATTTTCAGGATTCTTTACCATCAATCGGTATTTTATCATTAATGCTGATTTGCTTGACACGAATAAACGAATTATGGAAAGCGTTGTAAGAGCAGACATTGTAGTGAGTAGTCAAGGTCAATATTTTTTAGGTTCGATTATAATCTGCGGGTTGCATAAAACTGCGTGAATAGGGGCAGCTGTACCACCCGGTATATTGAAGCTATTAGTTTTTTTGGTGAGGTGAAGAAATGGTTTTCTTTAGCCGAAAGAAAATAGGTACGCTGTATTTACATAACAAAGTTATACACTTATAGTTGTGTGATAATAAAGCAAACTTAAAACGTAATTATCCAACGACAACAGAAACAACAAAAAACGACTACAACAAGAGTACAACAAGATATTTACATAACAAAGTTAAATACACCCATATGTAGGTATAGCTAACCTGGACGAACTAAGAAGATCTTCTCTTATTATGTCCCGATAAGTTATAGTGTGTCTCGTGTAAAGTCATTTATTCTAGGTTCAGTAAATAGATTTAGTGACTGCAATATATATTATCATCATCATCATCATCTGGTTACCCTCCAGGGTCGGCTTTTCCCTCGGACACAGCGAGGGATCCCACCTCTACCGCCTCAAGGGCAGTGTCCTGGAGCTTCAGACTCTTGGTCGGGGATACAACTGGGGAGAATGACCAGTACCTCGCCCAGGCGGCCTCACCTGCTATGCTGAACAGGGGCCTTGTGGAAGGATGGGAAGATTGGAAGGGATAGACAAGGAAGAGGGAAGGAAGCGGCCGTGGCCTTATGTTAGGTACCATCCCGGCATTCGCCTGGAGGAGAAGTGGGAAACCACGGAAAACCACTTCCAGGATGGCTGAGGTGGGAATCGAACCCACCTCTACTCAGTTGACCTCCCGAGGCTGAGTGGACCCCGTTCCAGCCCTCATACCACTTTTCAAATTTCGTGGCAGAGCCGGGAATCGAACCAGGGCCTCCGGGGGTGGCAGCTAATCACGCTAACCACTACACCACAGAGGCGGACCAATATATATTATAATTATGAAAATGCCAACTGTAGACTGAAATTTTTTTTAAAAAATTGAAAAGGAAGAAGCTGCACGTACAAGCGAAGGAGGTAATGTATAAAGTTATAATTATTATTAACAAATACATCGCAATTGGGAATTATCGCGAAGGCAATGACCACTTATAGTAGTGTGATAATAAAGCAAACTTAAAACGTAATTATCCAACGACAACAGAAACAACAAAAAACGACTACAACAAGAGTACAACAGGAATTCCATGGAAAGAAAATATTACAAGAAATACTACTAGTTTAACATTCTACATCCAGCAGCATCATATACTAATTCACACACAGTACTTAACTCTACGGCTTTCTGTACTAAAGGTTCAGATTACTACTACCTCAACAATACAACACCGTCATATACAAATTCACACGTACCTTAAGTATTAAAAAAAAATACACAGTGACGTACAACAACAATAACAACATCAACAATCAATTCCCTGGAAATAAAATATTACTAGGGGTGACAAAGTTCATGGAAAACGAATCCGCGGCAGTCAGATCTAGCGAAAATTTTAGAAGCACACTGCGCTATGTCGTACATTGTAAAATAGCAGTTGCATGAGTTGACACTTCGTATGTGCTGCCAATATCAAGCAAGTAATGTGTCGTTCTAACTTGTGCTTTCCATAACGCCTGCTAAACAAAGCACTTTCGTGTGTATGTTTATATGTAGATCCCCGATTTTCAGGCAGTAATTGGTTAGAACGCAAACTAATTTGGTTATTAGGAAATGTCATCGAACCCGTTCTTCCGTAACGAGGTCAGAGTATATTCTAGTGCAGGGCCTCTCAAACGCTCAAAATCTCACGCGTGCAAATCGAGGCGCAAGAGCTCCGTGCACTGTGCATCGCTCCCGCTCGGCACGGCTCGGACCAACGCTTCCTCTCTGGGCTACTCGGCTAAGCTCGGCGCAACTCGGCTCAAGTTGGCTCGGATTTGGAGCGCTACGCACCAAGTGAGGAAGAGGGAGACAGGGGGAACGAGCGAGACAGGCGTGGGGAAAGAGAGAGACCACGCTATTGTTCCAAATCGAGGAGTGGGGGTCTGCACTCTGGGCAACCAAGCGAAGTCGTCTTTTGCACCGTGCACAGTGCATGCACCAAGCGCATGCACCCTGAGAGGCCCTGTTCTTGTGGTTTTGATCGGTCGTATCCCCAATGCTTATGCAAAACTCATAGCATAACTGATGTGCAGACTAGAGTATGCATGTTACTCCTTTCAATGTCCGGCTCCAGAAGCCGCCCATCTTACAAGAGCTGCATTCTAAGCTAGTAATGCCTAAAAGCTCAGAATATTTATAGGACATTTTTCCCTAGTTTTGGTATGAGGAACTCTCTTCCACACCCACTAGTTGCCCAAGTAATTTTGATACATCCAGTATAGAGAGTTTCAGTTTTAGCGATGAACACTTTCGTGTTAACCAGTGTTTGTTATGCCCGTCTGATAGCCTGTATGGTTGCGATGTCTATGCCTGTGTTACCATCATCATCATCATCATCATCATCATCATCATCATCATCATCATCATCATCATCATCATTCAAGCAGGTATTAGCCCAGGTGGTCTGTTACGGACTGGATCCATCTCTTAACCGTACAAGGACTGAGCTTTGGTTGTTAAGCGGTGGACCAGGGGAGGGGTTCGAGCTTCTGTGGCCCATTCCAAAAAATGTGTAATAAAACTGAATTCTACTAAGATAAATTATGAAACATCATTTAATGAATAGTTTGTTAAGGAAACTTCCGTATAAAATATTGAATTGAAGTTAAATTCGCCCAGATATTGGTGATAAACACAAATCAATCACGAATATCTTTCTAGTCGGTCACCACTATTTCCTGGCCCATATTTTAAGCATATTACAGTTTTATTGCTTCTGCTACAGAATTATCTGTCAAGGAGCGTCTCATTATCATAATCATCTTGATCATTAACATCATTTCGCCCCACAATTAAATTCACCCAAATATTAATCACAAACGCAAATCAGACCGGAATCAAGTATCTTGCCCCACATGGTCTTCCTCTTCCAACATTCTGTTTATTTCTTCAACATTAAATTTATTTCGACTCATATTGACTTACAACTTATACATCACTTACGGAACAATACGTAAACAGACTATTTTATCTGTAACATTGCATGCACACATTAATTGCTAATATAAGTAGACAATTGGTCTTCACTTGGACCAAGGGAGAGTCTCGCAGGCCCACAGCGGTTTTGATTACCATTTTAAAGTTAAAAAAAGCTTGAAAATTACTTTTTATTATGGTACCGGTAGTTAACTTATGATTCAAATAACAATAATTTCTTTACAACCACTGCAAAGTGTATATCCCATTACAAGAAGCAATTTACTCTAACTGTGGGCATCGGAATCCGCCCCCCTTCCCTTCGTCCCTGCTAGGGTTAACTAGGCGTCATATAGAGCGACTTCTTCTGGTCTGGTATCATAAGACCCTGGTCTTCCAGTTCTTCCGGTATCTCTCAACCAAGGCACTTTTACCTTTAACTACCCGGGTTCAGTCTTCCAGACCGCGCAAAATCCCTTTTATTTCAATACCTCCGCCTATTCAGTAGTTAGTGTCCATTCGTCCGGTCCTGTACTCGCTTAGCTCAGTAATTCAAAATAAATGGCTACAGTCAGCGAGTTTTTAACAAGATATTACTTGTCTAGCGCTGTGTGTCTTACAGACCAGACCCTGGTGTAAGTGTAATACGGAGTGCTCCAGGGATATCGGAAACTGTTAGGCTTAGTGAGAGTATGTTTTACAAGATGAGAGGGAAGGCAATGTTTCATGAGGTGAAGTGAAATTGAAAATAGCCACACATTATACAATGAAAGTATTAAGGACGAGCATAAAACGTGTTCTAGGAATTAAAGAAGTAATCCAGTCACCTGCAGAAGAAATGCTGACCAATAAAAAGACCTGATATTCACCTACTGATAACAATCCTCCTCTTGCATTCAGAATACAATCTTAGTTTCCTGTAAAATATGCATGGTTAAATACCATCAATAAATCACAAGATCAGACACTTGAAAAAGAAGGTATTTATTCCTGAAGTAGTGTTTGGTCAGTGACAGTTTTGTGTTACATTGTCAAGGGTGTAAAGTTTTGATGATGTGAAAGTTAAATTTTTTAGCGAAATTGATCCAGGTAGATTACTTCCTCATTCAGATAAAATATCTACAAAGAACATTGTACACAATGGAATTATACAACGTAGATAACCCCATTGTATAAATTATACATAATAAGAAACTTGAAAGACGCCATAAATACATGTAAAGTTCTTTCAAATCGGGAAAATGGAACGGAAAAAAAAGCACAGAGAATTCATGTCTCTTTGCAGAAGGAAAACCTGCAACCATTTGTGAATTTTCAGTTTCCATTTAAATAAATTTACAAAGTCCGACTCGTTATTTGAATGAACAGCTTACTAACATTCGGTTCGCAGGGCCCCGGGTTCAATTCTTGGTCAGGAATTTTAACTGTGAATAGATAATTCGTCTCGTTTGGAGACTGGCTATTCTATCAACCAACACAGATGTGTATAATGGTGAATACATGCCCCAAGCAGCGTTGATATATGGAAGGGCATCCAGCCATAATACTGGGCCGAATCCACATCTAGTATCGGCCCTAATAAATTAGGAAAATGCCAGGATAAGGAACAGGAAATGCCAATAATTGTACTTTATTATTCCATTGCAACGGACGCTGTTGCTTGTTCTGTATAATTTGTCTGGGAACTGATTCTTTGTCTTTGAAAGCAAGTGTTTCTACTTTTTCAAGTGATATGTAATATCATATTCTGCAACTGTTCTATGAATATTTTGAACATAATGCTGTAAGTTACCCTGTGATATGACAAAAGTGCTTGTGTATGTGTTCGCATATTATTTGAAGCTTGAATGGGAATGCTATAGATGGTAAGTTAAGTATTCGCCCGGAGTGAAGTAGAAGCCCACTTTTCTTCTCATTCGTGATTCTGAGGCTGAGTTCATCTCGCTCCTGACCTCTAGCCGGTCTCCAATCCGTGGTAAAAGGCGGGCATCGATCTGGGCGGGAGGTTACTAAGCTCAGCTTTCTCTCACGATGGCACATTGAAAGATGAACTTACTGGGTATGGTGTGAGCATTGTAGCTATGTGCTTGCATTCGGAGGATAGTCGAATTGAGCCTCAGTGTCAGCAGCGCTCAAGATATTCCCCCCTCCCACAGGTAGTTGCTGAAAAACTAAGTTATTTTAATTATTGGTTGAGGTGATAACACCTTTGCTCGCAGGCATTATTTTACGTATCGGTAAAGCTAACGTATTTCAGCTGAGCTAGTATCAGCCTCACCAACTGGAACTCAGACAGCGCACAACTGTCCTAGTCACTTGGCCCTGAACGAGTTATTTAGACTTTTAATATTTTCTTATTTTGTTTTAGAGTTCGTTCCGCCTAGTGGCGGGGTCCATTACGTTGGTCGGCTGTCTCCATTTCTTACTGCTGTAGGCCATTTTAGGGCGGAGATTATATTTTCCGGATTTTTGTAGCTTCTTAGCCCATCGTTGCCACGATAACCGCTTTTTTCTTTGTCCAGTGTATAGTCCTGCTTCGCGATGAAGTCTACTCCTGATCTCAACACATGCCAAAACTATTGCACCGAGCTCGATAGCTGCAGTCGCTTAAGTGTGGCCAGTATCCACTATTCGGGAGATAGTAGGTTCGAACCCTACTGTCAGCAGCCCTGAAAATGGTTTTCCGTGGTTTCCCATTTTCACACCAGGCAAATGCTGGGGCTGTACCTTAATAAAGGCCACGGGCGCTTCCTACCCACTCCTAGCCTTTTCCTATCCCATCGTCGCCATAAGACGTATCTGTGTCGGTGCGACGTAAAGCAACTTGCAAAAAACTATTGCAAACGGCCCTCTTCGTATTCTGTCCTCAATTGGTTCACTAGAAACGCGATCCAGCCTAGTGATGCCAGCTGTACATATACACATCTCTGTCTCTAAGATTCCTAGTTGACATTCTGCTTCTTAGTCAGCCTGCCAATATTTAGTGCCGCAGAGTACAATGGGACAAACAACAATACGTCAGATCTTCGATTACAGGTGATCCGAATATCGTAGGCGACATCTGTCATCGTTCGCTTCCGCATTCATTTAGCACGAATACTGCGTTTACTTCTTCAGTAAGTCGACCATTATCGGTGATCACAGACCCCTGATACATAAATTTAGTCATTAGCGGCACGTCTTCGCCATGAACTTTGTTGTAGTTTCTCTTGAATCTGACGTCATATATTTCACCTATCATTCCATTTCTGGGTGTGAAATTGGATACTTAGTTTGTTTTCGAAAGCTAACCTAACGCCGTCAACATAGAGAATGGCCCAAGGTAAAGGTTGCTTCAGGTCTGCTGTAACAATGTCCACCACGAAGATGCGTAACGGTGGTGACAGGGTCGAAATTTGATGAACATGAACTGTGACACGGAAGTTACCAGACGATCCTGCAACAGCATTAACGCATTTCGTAATTTCTTGGCTCTAACGTTAAATATATAGCAAATAAATGTATAACATGGACTGGGGGAACGTGGTCGCTACGAATATTTAGAATTCCTGGAGAACTCACGAGGTCACTAAGATAACATGAGCCAATGATGTGTAAGAAATATATGCATCGGTACCGACCAAGAGAAAGAAATTAAAAGGGAATAATTGCTTATTTATATAATCTCGTAAAACAGTAATTACAACCATCATCAGAAATAAATTAACGGATTAAGAAAAATGATTCTTCTTATTATTATTCATGATTTATTGTCAAATTTACGCTACGTAAACAATATTGCATACATACGCACACGATTTAAAGTGTTTAGATAGAATCTGAGGATGTTCTGGTAGAACGAAACCTATTATTCTTGGTTTAATACTGTGTATATTTTTATAGGTATATTATAGTGTTGTGTGTTATAAATAGCGTTTTCGAGAGACCAAGAAGTTTTAAGTTACATTAACTAAATTTAACCAAGTCAACACTCAAAGGTGCGCCTTTCTTTTTAATGTAGGCTATGCTAACAGATGTCCGAGGAATAATCGTGTCGTCTTGTTAGGAGAAATGAAAACGACGATCGGATTTTCAGCCTTAGAATCCTTACTTAATTTACACAGACTAACATTTCGTACATTAGTATGTTGCACTGTTGATTGTGTCTATGTAGACAGCTGAGGCCCCGATGGCGCGCAGACTGCAGCGACTTTCCGACGTTACCCGAGCTCATGTATACACTCTGCTTCGGACTTTTCCGGTTCTTTATTGTTGATGCCCTATTCGTGCTTTATTTATCTCTGTTTTTGGCGGTATTGATATTTGTATCACTTCTTTGTGGGAGGCACGTTTTCGCTACAACAGACAATAAATAATGACGTTTTCCAAATATTACAAAAAATTTAAGTTTTTCAAACATTTCGTAATGAAAGAGTGAGTGACCTTTAATTTAAGCCATCACATGTTTCTCCATATTGTCAGATTAAGAAGTTGTAACGTTTCTAAATTACGGACTAACAATTTTTCTAGTCAAAATTTATGATAATGTCACACCTACATTTTTATTTTAAAGAATTGTGACTCTGCTGTTCTGTAAATCACAGTTTGTTCCGTTGGGAGCTGTAAGTGTTTGAAGTTACCCGTATTTTCGTAAGGCTTCTCGAGTCATGTAGGGGGCCTCTGGTTGCATGTTTCAAATGACGTTAACAAGTCAAAGAGAGCAAAGATGGAGAGCACGAGTCAATCGTAAGTCAGTCGCGAGTCAGTCACTAGACATATACGAGTATGGACGAGTCATTGCAGAGTACGTGAGTGATAAGTGAATAAATTGAATGGTTTTGGCCTAGTAATCTACCAAGTTACTGAGTACAAACTGACGGAGAGGAGAACTCGAACGAGGTCACTTGTAATAACTCCACATAATTAGAAATTAGTCCATAGTTGATCACGCTACCTCTCTGAGCAATCATTTTTGCACACTATTCCTTCAATTGCCTCCACCACAGAAGTATCACGATACGTCACGACCCAACGTGAGTTGCAATTCTGAGGTACTCAACCGGTCTCGCTCAACCTCATCATGCGTCCAAGCACAAAGTCACTTAATCGCAAACTAGATGGCTGCTGTCGTCATTCTGGTATAGTATACTCAGGCCTTGATCCACACATAACCCAAACATACTCAGTGTTGTCCGAAGATCTTCGATGAGGGGTTCGATTATATGGCTACAGGCAATTACGAGTGTGCTGTGAACTTCAAACAACAATCAGTGTGCCCTCTACTGTGCGCGAAACCTGCCCGGAGCGGACCATGCTTAGTGGCTGCTCTTCAGCGTATTTCCAACAGTTTAGATTACTTTGGTTCACGAAGTGGAATAAAATTTCTAAGTAGACTTAGGAAGGAAGCATCCTAAATGAAGAAGCGAGTTATCATATAAGACCCATTACCTCTGTTATAAGATGTAAAGATGTTGTACGCTGACCGGAAGGAGGGAAGCCTTGAGGGTCACAGTACAGTGAATGCTGCACTCAGTATCGGGTGTTCAAACTGACTAAGGGAGATGGGAAGAAGTCTATAGAGTTGTCTGTTGATAGCTCTGGAGACAAGAGCTAAGGTATCAAGAGACACTGAAAACATTGAGGTAATAAACACTGACGGTGTCAACGAGTCTACAAGTGTCACACTGTATATGTTAATTCATCATCATCATCATCTCTTTACCCTCCAGGTTCGGTTTTTCCCTCGGACTTAGCGAGGGATCCCACCTCTTCCGCCTCAAGGGCAGTGTCCTGGAGCTTCATACTCTGGGTGGGGGTATACAACTGGGGAGTATGACCAGTACCTCGCCCTGGTGGCCTCACCTGCTATGCTGAACAGGGGCCTTGTGGAGGGATGGGAAGATTGGAAGGGATAGGCAAGGAAGAGGGAAGGAAGCGGCCGTGGCATTAAGTTAGGTAGCATCCCGGCATTCGCCTGGAGAAGTGGGAAACCACGGAAAACCACTTCCAGGATGGCTGAGGTGGGAATCGAACCCACCTCTACTCAGTTGACCTCCCGAGGCTGAGTGGACCCCGTTCCAGCCCTCCTACCACTTTTCAAATTTCTTGGCAGAGCCGGGAATCGAACCCGGGCCTCCGGGGGTGGCAGCTAATCACGCTAACCACTACACCACAGAGGCGGACATATTATTATTATTATTATTATTACATCCAAATGCCAACGGCCGTAGCCGTGTTGAAACACCGGATCCCGTGAGATCTCCGAAGTTAAGCAACATTGGGCGTGGTCAGGAGTTGGATGGGTTGCCACGCGCTGTTGGTGGGGGGTAAGGAAATGGAGGAGCGGAAAGGAACTGGCCACCCTACCGCACGTAAACTCCGGCTCAGGAACACCTCTGCGGAGGTTCGGACCTGCCTTCGGGCAGAATAACCCTTACCTTACCTACATCCAAATAACTACTTTTACGGTTTTCGGAGACGCCCGTAGGTATCTACCTACACGACACTGACGTATTTGAGAACCTTCAATTAACACGAAACTAACCTAAGATAGAACCCACCAAGGTTGAGTCACAAGACAAGTACTCAAATGGTATATTAGTTAATAAATTTGAAGCGAACGAAAATATGTGAGGGATATTCAAATCGAACAGAAAAAAGCAGGCAACACTGTACATAGCTGACTGGGCAGCTAAGAGGTGGCAACATTACATGGTCTGGTATTTTGCAGTAACGTCTCAGAACGTGGCGAGTCTGAGACAAGGGCCCGCTAAGTAGTCAGTTTAATGGTTAAGTTCAAACTAATAGGCCATAACGACGGATGATTCAGTTCTTGTGCTTTGACCAGAAGTATTGTCAGGAAGTGTTCTTGTACTTCACGGTAACATTGTTTTCACTGGGGCCTTGTGGATCACCCGCCTTACAGGCAGGATTCCTACCCTTGCGACAGTCACGTCTTCAGTCTGTTGAAGAAAGCTTTAAAGATTAAGAGTTTCACCACCGAACAAGCAGTTTATGATACCGTGAAAAAATGGTTCAACCAGCGTCCTTTATTGTGGAGGATGTAGAGAAACTCATTCATCGCGTGAACCTGAACAATGGAGATTATCTGTAGATTATCTGCTATCACCAGAATGCTGTCTGTCTTATGTAATCTGTGTTGTCCGTTACGAACAGGGTAAGTTTCTAGACACCAGTCTAATATTCAATCGAACAAACCGTATAACATCAGTTATCGCATATACAAGCTGCCTCTGTGGATCAGCGGTAGAGTGTCGGCCTCCGGATCCCAAGATAGTGGGTTCAAACCCGGCAGAGGTAGTCGGATTTTTGAAGGGCGGAAAAAAGTCCATTGGACACTCCATGTCGTACGATGTCGGCATGTAAAAGATCTCTGGTGGCACATTTGGTGTTTATCCGACAAAATTCATTAAATCTCAGCCATAGACGCCCAAGAGAGTTTCGGTTTACTCGGTCTGCCATCTAGTGGGGGCCTAGAGTAAAACGGAACGTCGAAATTGACGAGCAGACAGCCAGATGGCGTCAAATTGAAATGTCTGCACATGGTAGCTGAGGCCATACGATTATTATTAAAAAATCGCATATACAGACAGCATCACACAGAATTATGTAATAGAGGAGATGATTAATTAATTAACAGACGTTCCACAGTCGAATGTATATTTCTAGTCCGACGTAAAGCGTGCAACACGACAAAGCAGCAACTCGTCATGTGCAGCATCTCCACTGAAACGCCGTGGCAACTATTCCAAGACCAAGTAAAGCACACGTAAAATTACTTCAATGAGATGGAAGCAACAGGTGGTAGTAGAAGGAAACCTTCCTCTGTACTTTGTCGATATAGATTTCTCAAGATCAGTCCGGCTTCTTGGGTGAATGGTGAGATTTGAGGCCTTCAGTTCAGAGGGTCAAAGGTTCGATTCCTAACCGGATGGGTGATATTAACTAGGTACGGTTAATTTTGCTTACTCGGTGAATGAGTGTTTGTATTTGTCCCAATGTAGTCCTCTCCATTCACACACAAAACACCACATTACCAACCATCACAGAAACACGCAATAGTGAATACATTCCTCCTCATAGAGTTGGCGTCAGGAAGGGCACCCGGCCGTAAAACTGGGTGAAATCTACATGTTCGGCAAAATTCGTACCCGTCACCCCACTAGCGTGTGGGAAGAGCAGTGGAAGGAAGAAAATTTTTCAAGTTTAGTTTTAAGCCATTTCGAAATGTTTAAATAAATTCACTATTCGGAAAAAGATTAACAAACGCCACAACTTTTCGAAGAAACTTCTTTTTCTTCTTTCTTCTTCTTTGGCCTAACAAGTCATCCTGAATGTAAGCCTTACCAACGTATGGAATGAAACGCTATCTACAAATTAATGGACATTACAGACTTATGGGTCAGTTGTTTTCAGAGTTTTAAACGAAACATTGCGTAGTACGGAATAATATTTAGCCAGGCTGAGTGGCCCAGACGATTGAGGCGCTGACCTTCTTATCCCAACTTGACAGGTTCGATCTCGGCTCAGTCCGGTGGTATTTGAAGGTGCTCAAATACGTCAGCCTCGTGTCAGTAGATTTACTGGCACGTAACAGAACTCCTGCGGGACTTAATTCCGGTACCTCCGCGTTTCCGAAAACCGTAAAATTAGACATTAAGACGTACAAACCTTTATTATTATTATTATTATTATATTATTATTATTATTTTATTAATAATATTTATGAATATCCATGTAAACAACAGAAACCTGCTTTTATAACTATTTTCTTAACATGCTATACACCAGCTTAATCAGGAAATCTAAATAATTTTACAGATAAAAGTCAAACTCGACGGCGCAATTAGATGATCGCTCTTTTTCTCTTCCCAAAATGGAAGGTCAATTTCGATGACAACTGAATGTGTTTAAGTGTGACAAGTCTCATTGGCTTTCAACATGAAGAACAGCAATAGAACAAAATTCCAACATCTTCGAATCCCTTAAAATCATTATCTTCACGTTCATGATCAACATCATGATATAAGAATATCAAAGTCTCCTACATTTAATGTTCTTAAATTAATAGCTTTATACCGACATTAAGTAGAGACTCGCGGATAAAACGGAATCCAAACAATTACAGCAGTCAATGGGAAGAGGGTGAAGAGTTTGGCCCGGCACCTTGAAATCGATACCTACAGTAGCGTAAGACAGTGACCGGATGCTGAGGGTGGGGCTCTCAGAATGAGACTACTCTAAAATAAATTCATTGAGAGAAATGTGAAGCTATGAGTGGTAATTGAGATTCACTTTCCACATAACGTTATCGCTACAACTCCAAAATTTGAAAGGGACAGCCTGCCAATTGTTTTCCTAAATCATAAACAATCAAAATCTCTTTAAATATCGGTTAAGTGATTCAAGTGGTTTGATAAATTGTCTTATTAGAAAGAAACTTTGCAGTTTTAATGATTACAGATACAGTGATTAGACTCATGGAAATCTGAAAAGAAGGGGCGTGATTTTACATTTTAAAATTCCAAGTGTATTGGCTTGCACATGAACGAGGTATCAGTGGAGGTATCAATCGAGTATCATGAACACAATTAACATTTAAATAAAATAAATAAGATTTTTATTCATCTTGCCAAAGATTAAAGAACTATCTTTAATAAACAATCACCTTTAAATTATGTAAATAATAATAACGATAACAATATGATAAAGAAAATAAATATGTTAACAATAACTCTGCTATGGAGGGTAAGAGAAGTAGAGGGAGACCAAGACGACGATGGTTAGACAAGGTTTCTAACGATTTAAAGATAAGAGGTATAGAACTAAATGAGGCCACAACACTAGTTGCAAATCGAGGATTGTGGCGACGTTTAGTAAATTCACAGAGGCTTGCAGACTGAACGCTGAAAGGCATAACAGTCTATAATGATAATGTATGTATGTATTTATGTATGTATGTATGTATGTATGTATGTATGTATGTATGTACAATAATAAAAGTAATATTATGAATAAAATAATCAGTGATATAAAGTCAGAAATTGTCATATGAAAAACATACTCTGTATGTAAATAAGAAACATATGAATGTTATAATAGAGTCTATGTAATTAAAATAACATGCCAAAAAATAGTAAAAATCTGAAGAAGATACCGAAATACTGTCTTCAGTTCAAGATGGAAATAAGGAATAGTAAGAAGAGGAGGAAATGATCTGTGAAAAGAAGAGGAAAATAATGAAGAGGAATTGCGATGAGGTGTTTTGAGGTCACAACTAGTTGATTCATTCATGTTTTCCTAGTATCTCGACACAGGCATGTTGGAAAGCTGAGTTGCTAGACATGTTTCTGACCTCCACTGGTAGGATATTCCATTGTCGGGCTTCAGTAACGGTGAATGATTTAGCGTACATTGTCGTTCTGTGAACATGGTGCTGCAGGATCTGATATTGCTGTTATGGTCTATGGAGATGAGTTTGATGCGAATAGACTGGCTGAGAAGTTTTAAGAATACTATGCAACCATATAAAGTGTGCGGTGCTTTTGTAAGTGAAATCACCCGAGAAGCGTCTACGACGGTGTGACATGGTCAGCGTAACGTTGCCCACAGTATTCTGAGCACACTATAATTCCTTCCCCATTGTGGTCCTAGATAGTTGTAGACTACAGGGTTATTCACCTAAGATGCTACACGGAAATAACGTCTAAACCATTAAAGATATCAGTATTCTGTTTTCATAGTCGTAAATGATATCTAGGGCTTGTAAAATAATGTGCTACGTATTCTCATGGGGTGATTAATGTCCGAGATATTGATAGCAACTCTATATTTTAAATGGAATGGCAAAAAATTCATATAGCTGGCCTTAAAAGTCAACTGCGTACAAGTTCAAATATGTAGGTATTTTCAAAATCGGATATTTACTTTCTGAGATATCAATAAGAACAGTATGCGCGGTTGTGCATGTCGCATCAGACAGCGTGAGTCGCGCAAAGACATATTGGTGCGCAAGCAGTTTCCTGGGTATGATTCCAGTCACAGAAATTATACCAGGCATGTAAGCATATCGTACACATGTGATGGGTTTGCAAAGTGTGTATGACAGGCGAACTCATGACAGGACAGGGAGGGTTCGTGTTTTTAAAAGGAATAAAATAACAACTTTGACTTCAGAATTGAGAAATAAACATAACACAGGCCACCTGAAGATCTCCTTCTAGGAAAGCAAATGAATAATGTAGTAGCATGCTTTCGGGTTTGAGTCCTGCCTCGCCCGACCTGAAAGTGATTTTCATGGCGTCCCATGTTCAACACCAATCAAATACCGGATTGGTACCTTTGAAATAGGCCACGGCTGACGTCCTTTCCAAATCCTTCCCATTCCCATCCGTGTGGAAAGACTCCAAACTGAGCGCAACCTGTTACACGTGGTTTTCAAAACAAAACACTTTAATCTCCCTTTCCCGCTGTGTGTTCGCCAGTCATACAATAATGTTGCACACCCAGGGTATGTTACGGTACATCACATTTTGTGTACGATAGTTTACAGTACATGCCTGGTATCCGTTCTATGGCTGGAATCAATGCCGGGAAACAGCTTGCGTGCCAATACGTCCTTGGCCGATCGCACCCTGTCTGATGGGGCACACAAAAGCCCAAATGCGATTTTTATTTATATCTCAAAAGTAACTGTCCGATTTTGAAAATACTTACATATTTTAACTTGAACGTGGTTGAACTCTTAGGCAAGCTGTATGTATTTGTGCAGTTCCATTTAAGAATATGGAGTTAGTATCAATATCTCGGTTATTAATCACCACATGGAAATAAGTAGCATATTATTTTACAAGCCCCTGGGTATTATATACGAATATCAAAACAGAATACCGATATCTTTAATGGTTTAGACTGTAATTTCCGTGTAACATCTTAGGTGAATAACCCTGTGTACGCAATAATCAATATGAGGTCATACAAGTGATTCAACTATAGTTATCTCAAGTTTAAAAAACAGTCAATTGTAGAAAATAATGTAATAATTCTTGCGTTACAAGGTCCGAAAGGGAGGTTCACTTACGAGCGAGTTTGAAACTAATACATGAACCACTTACGTCCGTGTAACGTACAATATGTTATTTTATCCTATGTTTATTTTTTTATGTAAATAATACTAAGATGAACACATTATGCTCAGTTCAAGGCTCACCGTTTAAACAGTCAATACCCTGCGTAAAAAATCCATATCATTCAAGAATCAGCCGATATGTATGTACTGACTCGCTCATACGACGCAGTGTACTTTTTTAAACCAAGAATCTAAGTAACCATTTTACATACAAGAAAAAAGTTGCTGATGTTATTGTTACGTGCTCCTATGACTTTCGGCCCTCTGGAAGTTCTCTCCGGTATTTTCTGGAATGAATACGACAGATCGGGTAACTCCCAGCTTGCTTGAAGGTCTCTGATGGCTTCTTTCTGAATTGTACTTCTCGTCTGGTGTCTCCGTGAATTTTCTGGAAGGTAAAACTGAAACGTTCCTATTCTGGCCACACACCGAATACTCTAGTACTTCATCACCAGGGATATAAAAGCAGACTCACCGGGAAAAAGAGTAGTTTTGGTCTAGTTGACTTGTTAGTAATGTGTTCTCGAGTGATATGTAGTGAGTAGTTCAGTATGTGGAGCATCATGCGGGCGGATTCTGAGAGTTCTAGGCCTTGTCTGGGTATGAACCAAGTGAATATCACTCGTGTATTTTATAAACAACGGCATACGTTTGAACCTGGCTGCATGAAGCTGCTGTGTGAAGTGACTGGTGCGTGCAAAGAAGACGGAAGTAAAACCAGAAGAAATAGAAGAAAGCAGAAGAATATGGGTGAAGGACAGAATATATGATGAAGATGGTAGTAGACCAGAAGATTTCGAAGAAGTGAAGAAGGCCAAAATATGATGGAGGCAAAGATGTAAAATCAGAAAAATGTCGAAGACGGGAAGAGAAATATCAAAGAGGGTCTCTAAGTCGACACTTTGTTCTGAAGACCTTGTCTAGAAGACTGCAAGTTCTGCTCCAAGAGGGACGGCAAACCTGAAGCTCCCTGTCGAAGGACCACAGTGGAGTTTGAAGGAAAATGGAGCTGTGGTGCCTAGATGGAAGCGCAGAGTGAGTGGGATAGTCATCTTCCCCTGTTCGTCTTCGTCTGCAATGGCACGAGATTGACACAAGCAAGGACTCTGTTTGCGCCTTCCGGTGTATTTAGCGTTTGTCCGACCTGAGACCATCCTCCCACGACCCAACAGTACTGCCTCGATCTGGCAAGAAAACTGGAGGACACACGCGCCGCTGCCCGGAAGAGATTGAAATAGAGGGTGACGGAGTGAAAGCACGATATGTTTAATCAGCGGAAGTCACCCGATATCACGAGCACGATCTAGCGTGGCTATGTAATCCCACAAGGAATAGAGGATTGTCTCTCAAGCTACAGAAGGTGCGGGAAGACCCTTACCGCGTTTTGAAAAGAATAGATGGAGATATCTGTTGAAACCTCTGGTTCCGTTGTGCATTTCGTCTGGTCTGGTGTCTCAATGGATTTTCTGGAAGGTGAAACGAGAACGTTCCTATCCTGAACACTCTGAAGATACTAGAACTACATAAAAGCAGGCTCGCCGCGAACAAGGAGCAGTAGTAATGGCCATGGAATGTGAATTCCTGGAATGACCACTTCGCTCTCCTGATTCGAACTGTATGGAAGACACAGGACTCTATTGAATGACATGTTCGAAAAATGTTCAGGGGCCCATTTTGAATGTAAGAGAGAGATTCTATATCATGAACAGTATTGAAAGTCCTTTGGAAGTTTTCCTAGACCTCAGCACTACATTTGTTGTTATAACCGAGTTACCATCTGTTTACTATTGCGAATACCACAATTCTTCCCTTGTGTTACAATTACAAAGAACCTTCATTTTCTTTATAGGGTCAGTGGTGCCTGAAAGACTCATGTCAGGTATTGGCCGGATGATTTTTGCTGAACATTTTTTCTCAATAAAGCAATTCTTTTTTTTTCAGGTGGAACTTGTACTCTGCAATCATCGAGATTCGAATCTTGGCTGTCAGTCTGAAATCCAGGTGTTAATCTCTGTTATTTACATACTCCCTACAACTAATTTTACATTGTTACTCATCTCTTCCAGGGGACTTTCAGAGGGCTGGCAGTCACATAAGGCCGTACCAGGATGCTTGTATGTATGTATGTATGTACGTAGAAATACTTGCTACTTATAAAATGCTCGAAAATATTAATGTATTTGTAAAATAAAGCTTTAAATTCAAACTAAAAAGAACAGTCGTATACATAAAATATTCCTCAATATATTAAAACACTCAAATATTACGCGTTTTCAAGTAAAATGGCGTGATACTATAACGCAGTGGTAACTGCAAGTTCAGGTGGTACTCAGATGGTTGAATGTGGAATAGGAAAAAACATGGGCAGAGAGTATCGGAGAATACTTCGTATAAACCTGGCGTCATTGTGCCTCTGTAAATATATTTATATATTTATCAGCTATTACAAGTATGTCGTTACCGCACATTTAAATTCTCCCAACAAGTACTGTACCTGTAAGACAAGTAGGCCTCTGGGTAATGTATAGCCACAGTATGCGCGTGGGTTGTAATGGTATTGCATGGCTGGCTGTTCATGTCTTCATATGTCACAAGCATCAGGTCCTTACCGACTTACAGTCTATTCTAGAGCACTCAGATAATCCAAGTACTAAATTATTCAATGTTCCGGCAAGTACGACGGCAGATTATTGCGTGACAGTATAGCGTGCACAAGGGTATTGAGATCTCTTCCACACACTATCACTTTCTCTTCTCTCAAACATTGTAGGAACTTAAGGATCTTACTAGATCGTGCTGAAATATAGAAAAGCACAGATCAATGCACTGAAACTTAAACAAGAGTTTAAACGATCAGAAGTACCTTTGGAAACAATTCCAAATGTGGATGATCTAAATATAGAGGTGAATTAAATGAAACGCCTCGGAAGACTTACTTGTACGTTAAAGAATTAGTGTACCGACCTCGATAGCTTCTGTCGCTTAAGTGCGGCCAGTATCCAGTATTCGGGAGATAGTGGGTTCGAACCCCACTGTCGGCAGCGCTGAAGACGATTTTCCGTGGTTTCCCATTTTCACACCAGGCAAATGCTGGGGCTGTACCTTAATTAAAGCCATAGCAGCTTCCTTCCCACTCCTAGCCCTTTCCTGTTCCATCGTCGCCATAAGACCTAGCTGTGTCTGTGTGACATAAAACAAATTTAAACAAATAATCGATGTGGGACAAACTATTTGGTGACTTAGCGTCTCCGAAACCCGAAAATGTGCTAGTGGGACGTTAACCTATAACACCTGTATTATTATTATTGTCATCATCATCAAAAGTAATAATGTTATTGATTTTATGAGCTACCAACAACTTTTCTGGATTTCCTAGACACTGAGGTGTCGGAATTCTGACCCACGGGAGTTCTTTTCGTTCTGGTAAATTTACCAACAACAGACTGGCATATCTGCAAACGATCAGAGCCGAGATCTAAATTATAAACTTCGTCTTGGAAGACCAGCTTCTCTACGTCTAAGTTCCTCAGCTCAGCATTATTATTATTATTATTATTATTATTATTATTATTATTATTATTATTATTATTATTATTATTATTATTATTATTATTATTATTATTATTATTATTGTACCGGGCGGTACACCTCAGCTCCGCTAATTCAAACATTGCGCCAGTTGAAACTCCTCTACTGGAGGAAGCCTGAACTTTAACTACAGTGTTAATTCTCAAGTTTCTCAGATGTCCCCACTTGTAAATTTTGAAGTTTTCTGAACTGTGTCATTTTCGATGTATCTTTGTTTTCCCGGTAGTAAGAAGTGTGGACATTCTCTTCTAGATGGCACTACTGAAGGACTACAATTATGCACCCTAGTGCGAAGTGAACGAACTGTGTTTTTGGAGAAATTTTGGGTTCATAAGTTTGTTCTTTGTTAAATTTCTTTCAGTCATTGTTTAAGTTGGCAATATTAACCCTTTCTTTCCGCCAGTTTTGAATTTGACCAATAAGGAATTTCTGTAATTAATTTTCCACCAATAAGGTGTTTCTTCTTCGTCTAGTGTAGTAGTTCTTGCCATTATCCAAGAAAATGCTTGTGGGCGGGTGTTATCATTCACGAAACGCCTCGAACTTTCCACGAGGGTATATAAACTGCTGATTTTCGGGTCTCCGGGCCACTTAAGTAACACCTATCATTGTGTAAATTATGTAGCAGGGGGCGGGAAGCGCCTCTTTCTTCGGGCAGCAGTTCATCACCAGGTAATGGCCTTTTAATAACTTATTTTCTTGCTAGCTCAGCAGTTTAACTCTCGGGGCAGGTCCGAAGCCTTTTACCAAGTAACTTCCCTCTAAAATGTAAAGACACTTGGTATCAATTCTATCTTTTTAAACTACAAATTGGGATAGAGAGTGCTTAACCCTCTCGAGCTCCCACTCATATTGCTTTGAGGTAAACTTATTTTCACAACCGTTTCTTCCCTTCGAATGTAATGTAAATCGTTTTCTTATATAAGTCACCTCTTTAGTATGGGATTAGCCCTTGCATTAGCGGCCTAGTGCCAAGTAGGTTTTAATAAGGTGTATTTGGAGTACAGAGTTGCCTCCTCTCAAGTTGGTATTGTGGAGGCCATGTAATATTTCTGTTTCTTCACTGAATAGGCCTCAGTAGGTTGGGTATTTTGTACCCCTGTGTGTATGTCCTTGGAGGACAGCTTGAACGTGGAGTTTGGTGTGGCCTTTGATAGGCTGGAACTTTGAGAGCGGGTTGCTCTTTCAAAACAGGTTTCTGTGTGCCTCGAGGAGGCTTTACCGTGTAATTGGGAGTAAGTGCCCCCGGGCATGATAGGGGTTTTCTCCCCCTTTGTTGAATCTTGTATATTCGAGTAAAGTTGGGCTAATTGCTCAAGAATTGTGTGTCTGGCTCTCGGAGCCCAAAACCTGTAACCACTGTAATTGTACATTCTCGATTTGTTGCTAGGCTACTAAGTACCTGTTATATTTGTTATTTCTTGATCTTGAAAAGAAAATATAACCTTGTCAAATTTTAAATTAACTTTAATTTCGTAAGTTGAGACCTGTTCATCCCAGCACCTTCTTTCACCTCTGCACATCCACAAAACTTCGTAACAATTATTATTATTATTATTATTATTATTATTATTATTATTATTATTATTATTATTATTATTCATCGTTAGGGCCACTATGGACCGCGAGATCTCAACTGTTTGTCTTCTTGCGGCCCACCAGGTCTGCATCCTTTGGGAGTATGCTTTCTTCCATGCATCAGAATGGAGATGCTTCAGTCGAGTTGGAACTTCTTCTTGATGAACCTATCTAAATTTGTGTGTGAGTGGTGCTCTGAATTGAATGTCTGTTTCTGTATTTTAAAAGTCCTTGTCGATCTCCACCAACAAAGGAGGAATCATTTTGAGACTTCTGAAGTAGGATAACAAACGTTTCAGATTCTTTCAGCTGGCAATCTGAAGAGATGAGCGTGAAAAGTTATCCTTTCCCGTATTTTCTTTTCGGTGTGGGTGTATATTTCTAAGTTGTTCCGAAGTCTGTAAACACCACACCACCTTTGGTGTTTGGACCAAGAATTTTTCGGATAATCCTTCCTTCCTTAATTGCCGGTTTTTCAAACAGGCTATGTGTTCGAAGGGTTAAATATTCTGCTGCAGGTCTAATTACAGTTTGATAATGTCTCACTTCTGCATTTCGAGAGACAGACTTTTCGTTATATAATGTTTTGAATGAGTCGGAAGGCTGCTTCAAACTTGATGACACGTGTTAAGATGGCGAAATCCGGCTCCATGGCTGTATGGTTAGCGTGCTGGCCTTTGGCCACAGGAGTCCCGGGTTCGATTCCCGGCAGGATCGGGAATTTTAATCATTATTGGTTAATTTCACTGGCACTGGGGCTGGGTGTATGTGTCGTCTTCATCATTTCACCCTCATCACGACGCGCAGGTCGCCTACGGGAGTCAAATCAAAAGACCTGCACCTGGCGAGCCGAACACGTCCTCGGACACTCCCGGTACTAACAGCCATACGCCATTTTTAAGATAACGAACTTCTCAGAATTGTTGGATTCAACCCATTCATCAAGGTATTTTAATCTTTCCACTTTCAAGATTCTGTCGTGGCTAGTAAGAAGATGTGGCGGAGCATGTACGATGTTAGAAATGAAGTGGGATTTTGTATAGGAGATTTGGAGGCTAATCTTAACTGCGCATTCATGCAGGTAACTGATTTGTGAGTAGCTAGTACACGAGAGGAAGCAAGGAGAGCGAGGTCATCCGCAAAAACAAGGCAATCAATATTGATACCATTACGATTTCATTCTATTTGAACACCATTAGGAATTCCTTTGGCTTGGTCAACATATCTCCATTCCCGCATAACCCTCTCCATAGCACAGCTGAAAAGTATTGGTGAGAGTGCACCTCCTTGCCAAACTTCTGTTTGGATTTGAAAGGCTTCAGAAATATCAGATCTGAATTTAACTTTTGAAGACGTACTAGATGTTCTGTCGGATCTTGTTGTCTAGGCCAAATTATTGGAGAACTAGGAAAAAGGTTGGGTGTTCAATCGAGTCATACGCCTTCTGGAAATCTACGAAAGTTGTGACAAATGGTTTGGCTCTGAGTTTCAGATAGGCGATAGTATTTTTAGATTCTGGATCTGTTCTGCACAGGATCTGGATTTTCGGAAGCCGGCTTGGTATTCACCTATCTTTGAGTCAAGTTATCCTACGGCTCTAGTGAGAAAGGCTTCGGAGAGGATTTTGTAAGTAACAGGAGGAAGAGTGATGTTGCGGTAAGTATTGACATCCAATTTATCACTTTTTCTTATTAAGGGGATGAATAAGTGCTGTGATGCATTTGGAGGGTATCTGAGTAGTCTTCCAAATCTGTTGGATAGATTGGAGGAGGGGTTGTAGCGCATTGTCATCCAGTAATTTCCAATATTCTGCGCTAGTATCATGCTTTTTATTCATGTTCTGGTATAGTGCACTTTTAATTTTGCTATGTATATGTTCAGAACAACAAACAATTGTTACATCTCTGGAGACGTGAAATATAAAAAAGTCAATTTCGACTATGTTCGGATTTGTACAGTCAGCTGGATGCGTTTTGCAACACGACTCATAGTTCTCACTCATTCTGTTAGTCACGCTCACTCCACCCTCTCCCCTCTCCCTACCCTTTCCTTCTAGTGACATGCGGTTGCATACAACACTATGAATTTCGAGTATAAGCACATTGCACGCTTTCACGTTGCGCAGTGGGTCAGCTTTAGGCTACAAAAGTCGTGCCTACAATTACAGCTACGTTTTGAATACTGGCGTGAACGATGTTCTTTTGTTTCCGAATGAATACATCGGGATGACTTTGTGACAGAATTAACGTGAATAAGTCCTCCTTAATAATCCTTTTTGATCTGGTACTATTACCATTAAAATTTGTGGAACTGAACCTCCTCGTCAAGGTGTTGACTAACATTATTTAAGAGTGATCCCAAAACACGAACTATTCATATTTTGCATTTGAAATGGAACTCCTACCAGCTTAGTCCTTACTTATATTTTCGACGAGAATTGTATTCTGAGTACGGGTCTGTCTGCTGCTGCGCTCTCTCGTAGCAATCCCCTACTTCGTGGTCAGTACTTTAATTCTCTGCGCATCCGGCACGCGCATCTTGACCTGGCATGTGTAAGCAAATGGTGTGTGTTCTGGTGCTGAAGTGATTATAAGCTTGCCCGCTGTTAGCATGGAGGCTGGCTCTGCTTTGTGCTCGCGATACGCCGTAAAATCAAGTAATATGATCGACAACAGATAACTGCAACTATCATTCTGGGTTTATGCCCCGAAAAGTTTGTTTTTGGTTCTTCATAACTAATGGATCCTCTAATATTTATTATGGATTTCAACTGTGTGATACTCTCATAGCCTCGTGGTCGTAAGTTATACATCTGGATTGGATATCTCTACCAAATCATCAAGATTGTAAGTTCTACTCTATATTATTACTTTGGGAGCTTCTTCGTGCTCGGCATCTCGCCTTTCAGTGGTGTTTGATCTTCTTTTTAAAAGGATGAATTTGTGTCTGGAATACGAAAACTTTGAAAACCGTGTCTTTAATTTTTCTTTGAACTGACATTCGCTTGGCCACTAATGATTACCGAGTTCTAAAAACTGTGCAGTGTGCATTTTCAACATGTTAACGCCTTGATGAAGCTAATGGTTTTGATGTTATAGTTCAAGTTGTATTCTTAAGTACATTATGATTATTTTATTGGTAATTCGCCTCACCATATTTGGTAGGATCTTAACTGTTTAATGTGAGGTAACCTAGCGAAGGAGTTTTCACAAGGACTTACGTGGTATAATCTTTTCCCCCGTTCCTTTCTTTGGTTTAATTATTGTTTTTTCCCATTTAAAGTTTATTTTTGGGAGTTTTCTCCTCTGTTTTTCTTCTGTCCATATCTTATTTGCATGTTTGAGCTCCCGCCTTGTTATTGGGCCAACCGAGCTGTGACGGCTTTGGCCCGTCATCTTGGTGATAATTATTGTTTTTGTGCTGTGATGAGATTTATGTTGATGGGATAGCCTGGTATCAATGGATCCGGTTGCGTTTCGTTCTGCATAAATTATTCTTTGGACTATTTCTGTTTGGTACCTTGGTGTAGTTATCAACTATTTGATTGTACTCCCTCCTGCTGTTGTGTGATTATTATTTTAAACTACCCTTACCCTGTTATGTGGAATGATTGTTCTTGTGAGAACTCTTTGAGGAATAGTTCCCCAATGGGTTAAGTTTAGGAATAATCTTAAAGATGTGAAACTAGTATATCCTACTGAAATTCTAGAAATGGTATATCAAAGAAAAAAGAAAATAACAAGGTCCGAATGTTACTAAATATGCAAGACAGAGGTATACGGAATTTGAGTAAATTGTTAAAGAATTTGTAAGTATTGCTCTGAGGATGTTCAGTTTGAACTGTTATCTAAAATATTTGCAAAAAGGTTTATTTGATTATTTAAATGGTATGGTGTTTTTTTGGGTGGGGGGTAGTTGTTCAGATTTATATACAGTGACCGAGTTCCCCGGGTTTGTTATCACCTGCATGGTTTATGGTACGTTCTTGTTTTAATTTCCTTGTTATTGTGCAGTCTTGTTGATGTGTGCCTCCACACTTTGAGTATGTTTTTACTGGCAGTCTGGGCGATTTGGGGAGATTTCTCGACTGTGTCAACTTCAAGCAACGAACACACCAAGTTTGGCCGAGCTTACTTCGACACAAATTGCCTCACCCTATTTTGACATGACACATCATTCACATGCGTAAAGGGAGCAAATGCTACATCTCTTCCAACACGGCAGTTTCAGCATTCTTGAAGCAGCGATTCGGTGTGACGTTTCGCCTAAGGATGATCAGAGATGGATACAGCAGTGGTGGGTGGTGTCAGTGGACATTGGATGTATACCGAGCACTTGTTTAAGGCGGATTTCCCCTAGGGATAAATACGACAGGTTAACTGAAACTTCACGCGAAAACCCGTTTCTAAACTCGGCGGAGCTCATGCAGGCGACCAATTTTCCTAGATGTCTACATACGGACCGTGAAAGATTACGGGAAGCCGGACTCTATTGCAGAGAAGCTGCCCTCAGAGTGTCTCTCTCTCCAATGAACAGATGGTCAGTCAGTGTGCCTTTGCCGATATGGAGTTAAATCCTAATTGGGATCATTTGACATTCTCCAACGAGACTTCCTCCGGATTCTTCCTTCTGTCATATGGATGCAAGCTTATGGTGACCTCATGCGATAAAAGCGTACACTCTCACTGTTCCTGATGCCACGTGCTATGCGTTTTCCTACCTCACACGAGCTCTTCTATGGTGTGGTGTGGCACAGGGTTACGTGATAACATTCCTCAACCTTGTAGCCAATTTCGCACTGTCTCAGCAGACACATTCTCTCCGGTGGCCCTGAAAAGATCTTGGCGGAAAGAGCCGGCAGTAGCAGTGGGCCTACGACAAGCTGAAAGCAACAAATACCGATTCTCCCTGAGAGTTGATTTGTGTTCCGCCCTTCCAACTCTGAAGATATCACTCTGACACTCTCCAACACAAACGGCGACTTCCACTTGCAACAATTTCACAATTTGAGTGCAGTAAGTTGCAGAAATGGGCATTCTTGCCATGTTTACCTCAGTCCTAAATCTACCATCTATGCACCATCGTCCTTATAGTTATCTCAGTTTTCCCGTCAACGACCCGCGACTCAAACATTAAGCAGTACCATCCCTCGACAGTAACAAGATTTATGACTGTTCACAGTCGCCTCTGCTGTGACCAATAGCAGATGGCTCTTAACAAATAGCATGCTTGCTTTATCAGTGATAGTCCACGTAGAGATTTTTAAATAAAGTGCCGGTCCTGGAACTGGCTCGCTTGTCATTTCTCCAGTGTTGAACAGCTGGACGCAGTTATGTCCAGTCTCGCTGCTCGCTATTAGTGCTTATATAGTTGAAAGTCAACAGTTGTCAACACTATGTCTCGAATTGGGGAAATCCTGGCACTCGGCGTACAAGGAATGTAAACACAGCCGGCTAGCTAGGCTTCAAAAGCGTACTGGTCGTTAACATGGAAATTGCAAGAAATGTAAAAGTGATTACTTTAAAATGACCGAAATAACAAATTCCTATCAAACAAATTGGACCTGATCTGATCTGAGATTTGCATCAGTATGTGCCTCAGACATTGGCCTAAAGTGCATGCTATAATAGTATTGAGGTAGGGTGACATATACTATCTTAAATCGTAATATGCAAAACCCTTCTTTAATACTGTAATAATAGTAATTAATAATAGTGATTAATAATAATAATAATAATAATAATAATAATAATAATAATAATAATAATAATAATAATAATAATAGAAGTCGCCTTTAGCATCGAAGCACTTGTTCCACTGAATAATGATGCAATAATTCTATGTGTATAACATCCTTTGAATTGCTTGCATATTTTAAGATATGCCATTTTGTCAAACTGTGAGTACTAATAGAAACGCCTAAAACGAATAAATTTTATTGCATTTAGTTCAAGATTATTTTTGCTATTAGTTGTACATTGCATTTTACATATCGTCGCTGGAACGGTAAAAGGTTGTATTCCACATAGCTCTTCCTATCAATTATTCTCCTTAAGACTGGCCACGCCTCCCAGCCACGTATGGATATGCAGTCCATCAGAACAAATTTTGTTGTGTTCATTTTCCTATGCCCATATGTAAAGGAAAATGAACCTTGCAGTACCGTACTGTAGGAATACACGTTTGCATTACGTATTTACGCACTCCTAGTGTACAATGCATGTAAGGTTCATTTTCGTTTAATCATCGACATAGGAAAACGAACACAACGGACATTGTTCTGATGGACTGCGTATCCATATGTGGCTGGGAGGCGTGACCAGTCTTAAGGAGAATAATGGATAGGAAGAGTATTGTGGAATACAACCTTTTACCGTTCCAGCGACGATATGGATTATGTTGTTCGTAGTTGTGTACATCCACACAGAGAGAAAAAAGAAAAGAAGCAGACGAGAAAAGTAAGAAAGGAGACAAAAGACTTCCTGCAGATGAGCAATGAAATTATTTTAGTAGCAGCAATTGTAATAGCAGTAGATCTATATCTTGTGAGATGTAGTGTTTACAGTAGGCAATATTTTCTGGTATGAACTAGAACTAATTTGTTAAATTTATCAGTCTGACCCCTAGATGGTAGTGTGGAGACCAGCAACGATTGTATGGTTGTTTGATATGTTTCGGTAGTCTTGGAGGACTATTTATGTAATAGAACCTTAGTACCTCTGGTTTAGTAGAGAAAATAAAAAGAAACGATTTCATTCTTCACTTCCCTAATACAGTACATTTCCCTCTTTAGTGACAACCATTTTTTTTTCACATAAAAAGAAAAATGATTTATCAGTACTGAATAATTAATATTAAGAAAGTTAAATAATTAAATCCGTCAGTCAATATTATTTCTTTATAGAATTGGATTTATGTCGCACAGACGCCGATAGGTCTTATGGTGGTGATGGGATAGGAAAGGGCTAGGAATGGGAATGAAGCGGCCCTGGCCTTATTTACGGCACAGCCCCAGTATTTGCCTGGTGTGAAAATGGTAAACCACGGAAAACCATCCGTCAGTCAATACTTCGTAAGTTTTATTATGAGGAATCTGCCCCCTGGAAGACTGCCCTGATTGATTGATTGATTGATTGATTGATTGATTGATTGATTGATTGATTGATTGATTGATTGATTGATTGATTGATTGATTGATTGATTGATTGATTGATTGATTGATTGATTGATTGATTGATTGATTGATTGATTGATTGATTGATTGATTGATTGATTGATTGATTGATTGATTGATTGATTGATTGATTGATTGATTGATTGATTGATTGATTGATTGATTGATTGATTGATTGATTGATTGATTGATTGATTGATTGATTGATTGATTGATTGATTGATTGATTGATTGATTGATTGATTGATTGGACTTTATCAGTGTGATTCTTTATATCAACGCGAAGAGTTCACATTTTGAGAAACTTCAATTTAAAATAGTTGACGGACCGATGACCTAGATGTTAGGCCCCTTGAAACAACAAGTAACAAAATTGTTGACAGTGAATTACTTAGATCTGAAACGAATGTTGTACTATACAAAAATAAGGTGGTCTTTTTTCACTGACTATGTGCGTACAGTAGGTGTAATAATCACTTCGCGAGACAGCTGGTGAAGCTCGTTTAATTTCTTTTGAACTGTCTGATAAGTTAACAATAATTTTCAAGGTGAAACTTTCCCTTGTTAAACTGAAATTCAGTTTTACAACGTTCTTCATAACAAGTAACAGTAAATCATTACAAGTAGAGCGTAATAATTTCCTTTCCCCTCGAAGTGTTATACTTCAATTACTTTGACTGCTGCAGAAACCTCATTATTAAAAGTTTGTCTTGTTATACTTTCTCTATCGGAACTACGATCACAGATTCTCCAAAGTAGTTACCGAAGTCACGTTACAGTTCTAGCCAGTAATTGACAGTTAATCTGTTATTAAATTAGGAACCATTTATTGCTGTTTGACTGATGGTTCAATTTAAATCAATTCTTAATTGCTATGGAAAGGAAACAAGGCAAGAGAAAGAAGTTCCTACTCCTCAATGAATAAAAGTTCTGGTATTGATTGAAGGGACGGGAAGCATACGTGAGAAAATCAAAATTCTGAGGATCCCTGTAAGATTTATATTTAATGTGAGCCAGGCTGAGCAGCTCAGACTGTAGAGGACTTCATTTCTCAACCGAAGTTTATGGGTTTGATCATGGCTTAGTCCGGTCATATTTGAAGGTGCTGAAATATGGCAGCCTCGTGCCAGTATATTTATATGTTTCTTTCCTTAAAATACCTCTAGAGTTTAGCACCAACAGTTTAATGTTATCCTTATTTGACTTCCAGCTCTTTGTACTCTCATCACTATGTTTGTTTGCCCAGCCCCCGTCCCGTTTCTCTACGGGGTCGGATATGAGGTGAGATGATTCTGGGACGATATTCTGGCACCGTGGCAACACCAAAAGCCGTAACAAGTAGCTATTGTGACATGAAATCAATATAAGAATAAGAATGTTCTTGGATTTTAACTTTTCGTTCCACTAACCAAATCCAAGATTTCATCTTTCTGTTCTCTACGTTTCTTTTTCTGGCCTTTCCTTGGCAGTGAATAAATTTACACCCGCTGTGCAGTTTGATTTCTCCGAAGGTAGAATAACTAATGCTCACACTTGTCACCTGCTTATTTTGCGTACCATTCTTTCAAATATTAGACTAAGTGGAATAATACCGGAAAATATGCTGGTTCGAAATACTACCCAAATGTATATTCTGCATTACTTTGAAATGTTGACGATCTACCCCAATAATAATAATAATAATAATAATAATAATAATAATAATAATAATAATAATAATAATAATAATAATAATAATAATAATGTTTGTTGCACAACCCTTGTCCCGTTTCTCTGCGGGGTCGGGCACAAGATGAATCTGTCGTGGCGAGTTTTTACGACCGGATGCCCTTCATGACGTCAACCACATCAGAAAAGTTAATGAGATGAAATGAATGACATGATACATGATAGTAGGAAGGGAAAGACCGAGCTCGATAGCTGCAGTCGCTTAAGTGCGGCCAGTATCCAGTATTCGGGAGATAGTGGGTTCGAGCCCCACTGTCGGCAGCCCTGAAAATGGTTTTCCGTGGTTTCCCATTTTCACACCAGGCAAATGCTGAGGCTGTACCTTAATTAAGGCCACGGCCGCTTCCTTCCAAGTCCTAGCCCTTTCCGTTTTGTTTTTTTTTTTGGCTAGTTGCTTTACGTCGCACCGACACAGATAGGTCTTATGGCGACGATGGGACAGGAAAGGGCTAGGAGTGGGAAGAAAGCGGCCGTGGCATTAATTAAGGTACAGCCCCAGCATTTGCCTGGTGTGAAAATGGGAAACCACGGAAAACCATCTTCAGGGCTGCCGACAGTGGGGTTCGAACCTACTATCTCCCGAATACTGGCCGCACTTAAGCGACTGCAGCTATCGAGCTCGGTAGCCCTTTCCTGTCCCATCGTCGCCATAAGACGTATCTGTGTCGGTGCGACGTAAAGCCAATAGCAAAAAAAAGGAAGGGAGAGGTTGAAACCCAGTGCCGGCACATAGCCTACTCCTGTCGAATAGCACCAAAGGGTGTCTGCTCAAGGCTTAACGTCTCTATCCGATGGATGAATCACCATCAACAGCGTCATATTCCCTCACTCCCTATATGGTCCGGCTCTATGGCTAAATGGTTAGCGTGCAGGCCTTTGGTCACAGGGGTCCCGGGTTCGATTCCCGGCAGGGTCAGGAATTTTAACCACAATTGGTTAATTTCTTCGGCGCGGGGGCTGGGTGTATGCATCGTCTTCAATATCATTTCATCCCCATCATGATGCGCAGGTTGCCTAAGGCAGTCAAGTAGAAAGACCTGCACCTGGCGAGCCGAACTTGTCCTCGGACACTCCCGGCACTAAAAGCCATACGCCATTTCATTTCACTCCCTATAAGCAGTGCGGAGAGGTTTGGAATTTAATCCAGGCTTTTGACACGCAATCTGCTGATTAGAAAATGTATATCACCACCTCCCCTACCCTACTGGCCAACATTCATATGGTGAAATTTTTTTCGACTAACGGAATTCGAACCGGATAATGACGGTGTCAGACCGGTTTGACTTCATCGCCTTAACGATCATGCCCACCAGGAAGGCTAGTCATAATAAAAAAAAACTGTAGGTGAACTTCCCAGTGACTACGTCTTACTTAATTTACGTTACATATGCATAAATATTTTAATTTTCTTCTTCTTCTTCTTCTTCCTCTTCTTAATCATTTTACCTTCCGGGGTTGTTTTCTTCCTCGGACTCAGCGAGGGATCCCACCTCTGCCGCCTTAAGGTCAGTATCCTGGAGCGTGAGACTTTGGGTCTGTGGATAAAAGTGGGAAGGAGGACCAGTACCTCGCCCAGGTAGCCTCATCTGCTTTTCTGAACAGGGATCTTGTAGGGGGATGGGAAGATTGGAAGGGATAGACAAGAAAGACGAAGGAAGCGGCCGTGGCATTAAGCTAGGTACCCTCCGGCATTTGCATGGAGGAGAAGTGGGAAACCACGGAAAACCACTTCGAGGACGCCTGAGGAGGGAATCGACTCCCACCCCTCTTCTACTCAATCGACCTCCCTAGGATGAGTGGACCCCATTCCAGCCCTCATACCACTTTTCAAATTTCCTGGCAGAGCCGGGAATCGAACCCGGGCCTCTGCGGGTGGCAGCTAATCACACTAACCAGCATACCATAGAGGCGGAGCAGTTTCCGCTAATTTTATATTAATTCCTATGCGACTGCTTTTAACTATTGTCTTACACTAATCGCATGTCAGTTTTGTTTAGCTCCTTGGCTAAATTGTCAGCTTTACAGCGTTTGATTCAGAGGGTCTTATGATCGGGTGGCTTTTGGTTAATTCATCGGTGTTTATGTTTGACCCAACACGCTCCTCTTCATGTACATACGGAACACACAACACACCGCATAGCTAACCAGTGCAGAAACACGTAATAGTGAATACATCCCTTCAAAGGGTTTGGCATCCGGCTGTAAATCAGGGCTGAGTCTACAAGTGCGACTCTAGTCGCACCTGCGGCCTCACCGGGGTGTGGCATAAACGGTAGAAGAAGAAAAGTCTCGTATGTCACTTTTCAATTGCCAGGATTTTGTTTCTTGTTTTAGTGTAAGAGAGGGTCATGAGTCTTAACTCTGCCACAGATGAAGGCGTCAAATAAATAAATAAATAAATAAATAAATAAATAAATAAATAAATAAATAAATAAATAAATAAATAAATTCAATATCTTGAAATTTTTCGTTTTCTTCTAGTATGTTGTTTACATGTAATTGTTTGTTGTTTTTTCTGTTACTATATATTTTATGTTTTGAATGAATTTGGTTGTTATACAACTGTAGGTAAGCATTTTCACCGGGATACTTCCGAACTGCAATGTATTTGTTAATGAAAGTAATGTTAAAGCGATAGAAAAATCAAACAGGTGCCCTGTGGTTACCAATTCACGCTCTCATGTTGACAGTCTCTGCGGACATACCCCGTTTAGTCACCTCTCACGAAGGCTAGGAGATACCGTGAATGTACTCTGCCACCCTTGTTCATAGATGTCAGTAGTTATCCATAGCGATAGGATTGATCATTCTTCTGGACTCGAACTCGAGTCCCCTGTTCTTTAACTGGACTGATTATTTAATGCTCGCTAATGTTCGATCCCGACTCAGTGCAATGGTATTTAAAGGTGCTCAAATACGTCAGCCTCGTATCATTAGACGTATGGTTATGAGGGTGTTTAGGGGTTGTAGTAAGGATGTAAAGGAGAGTGCATAGAAGTCTCTGGTAAGACCCCAACTAGAGTTTGGTTCCAGTGTATGGGACCCTCACTAGGATTACCTGATTCAAGAACTGGAAAAAATCCAAAGAAAAGCAGCTCGATTTGTTCTGGGTGATTTCCGACAAAAGAGTAGCGTTACAAAAATGTTGCAATGTTTGGGTTGGGAAGAATTGAGAGAAAGAAGAAGAGCTGCTCGACTAAGTGGTATGTTCCGAGCTGTCAGCGTAGAGATGGCGTGGAATGACATTAGTAGACGAATAAGTTTGAATGGCGTTTATAAAAGTAGGAAAGATCGCAATATGAAGATAGAGTTGGAATTCAAGAGGGCAAACTGGGGCAAATATTCATTTATAGAAAGGGGAGTTAGGGATTGGAATAACTTACCAAGGGAGATGTTCAATAAATTTCCAATTTCTTTGAAATCATTTAGGAAAAGGCTAGGAAAGCAACAGATAGGGAATCTGCCACCTGGGCGACTGCCCTAAATGCAGATCAGTATTGATTTATTGATCGGCACGTAATCGAACTACGGGACAAAATTTTAGCATCACAGCGTCCCCGAAAACGGTAAAAGTACGTAGCGGGACGTAAATTTACTATCATCATCGTCGTCATCATCATCATCTATAAAGTGAAGTCCATGAAATATCGCTGAGAATTGTCCTTGTAATCATCTACCGACAAAGGACAGAAGTACTGAACGGCACTTAGTCGTGTGGCGAGTGTTCAACTGATATCGACTAAAACAGTCGTAAAAGGTTCAGTTGAATCGAGTCGTCACATTTTTATTTCTTATGTAAAGAGAAACTGTCCCCTGATGTAATGTTTTGACGTAGGTAAATTGTCATCCTCACCCTAGAGAGAATTTGAAAATAAAAGTAAATGTTTAACTGTCTCCGCACTTTTCCTCTCTAATTCACAGCTGACAACCATTCCACAGGTCGGCGAGGTCAGCAAGGAACTTCAATATCTCGTAGTGCTTTATTCCCTCTCACGAGTGTACAAGCACTCTGCTAGATAGAACTCGCTTTTTTTCTCTTATTTCCGTTTGTGCCCTGGCAAAGACTTACGGTGACCTACATGCACTACAAATATTGTATTACAGCTGTGTTTCCTCTTAGACGTTACAGCCGTGTACATATCCAATGGGGGAAGCATTACAATTCACAGTAGTGTACTTCACAAATTGCGGTGAATTATCGTGACCCTTAAAACTATACAGAGAGTTAGCGTGTTTTGCTATCCAGTAAATTTATTGAACTAATACATTTAATCTTAAGTTCACTAAATTTTGGAAATATCCATTTGACGACGCAGTTTTTATTAACGATTGTAACACACACTACCACACACTCACTCGGGCGATCACAGCACACTGTTGTTCCAGAACAGTTCGCAATAGCAAATCTCGTTGAACTCTTTGTAGCCTCTGACGGACTCATACCCGATGAATAACTTGTCACGGACTCGCGATCGTCCTGCACTATGTACTTTCACTCGTGATTGACGCACTCGAGACTGATTCACTTGAGACTGACTCTAGAATGATTTTAGTGCGCCATTTGCACTCTAAAAAGGCCCGTAGAAGATTATTCTAGGCGCCTGGTCCATTGTTAATCAGTTTACAAACAGTTCTAGATGTTTCCTTACTGTGAGCCTCGACAATTCGCCTGTGTTATTGTTTTGCTCGCTCCTCGCTCCGCCCACATTGTCGCCGTTGCGACGCAATTGTATCTCACGGGCATACTTGCCTGCCAGCATGGCCTTGGCCTTCATTGTCATACACCATTACTATAGGAAGAACGATATTAACTGAACGATGATAATAATACTAACAACAATAGTTTCCATTAGAACCTCCGTGGCTTAGGCGGCACCGCGCCAACCTCTCACCGCTGGGTTCCTTGGTTCTCACTCCATGTGAGATTTTTGCTAGACAAAGCGGAGGCGTGACAGGTTTCTCTACGGGTACTTCGGTTTTCCCCGTCATCTTTCATTCCAGCTGCACTCTCAAATATCATTTCACTTCGTTTTCCATTCATTAATCAGAGAAGAGCGACAGGTTTCGGCAGCCGGCACAATTCCTATCCTCGGACTAGATGGGAGCTTAATTCATTCCATTCCTGACCAGGTCGAATGACTGGAAATAGCCTGAATAATATTTTTCGTCATCGTAACTACATTTGCAGCCTTATTACCATTTGTTTTCTTTCTTACAGATAAATCTGCACGTAAATCTGATAAAGAATCGTCGATCACTTATGGCTTGATAATTAATGCGGCAGAAACGCCAGATGACCATAAAATTCAGTCCCACAAAATAAATTTCAGTGACATAAAAGAGAAAGGTTACTTCGCGTAATCTCGAATTTCTAAAGGTAATTCACAGTTTGGAACTCTACGTTACTCTCTTCTATTCTGACTGCACAACTATCAGTAGCTGAGGCTAACGACAGAAGTTGTGTTGGGTACCTAACCTAACGTAACCTAACAATTGCATAACGGCTCCAGGCTATCTCACTCTAGGAGTTACGCACTGAAGAATAGCATTCTTTGTTGTCATTTTGAAGGGGAAGCTGCTGGGCATATTTTATTTTATTTTATTTTATTTTATTCATTGTACTGCACTGTAATGATTTTCGGTAAAGATCTGTATTCATTTGCGTTAGTGAAAGCAAGATAATACGCAGTTAAATAATGAAGTTTTGCTCAAAAGCAATCCACCTATTATTATTCAATTTTTTCCGTGTATTACTTGTTGCATTCATCTACCAATAAATCATCATACATCTGCATTTAGGGCTGTTACCCAGGTAGCAGTTTCCCCATCAGCTGTTTACGTAGACTTTTCTTATATTATTTCAAAGAAAATTGGGGATTTATCGAACATCTCCTCGAAGGTTCGTCCGCTATGAATCATAGTAGTATAATGGTGAATATTGTCTTTTATGGTAGGAAGCTATATGGTATTTAAGAAATGTGAGTTTATACACTTAAGAAAAGTTATTTCAAGACTTCCGGAACTCCCTTTAATATAAGCTCATGAACGATGGAAACAAATCTTTAAATTATTTGAGAGTCAGATAATTCCTTTCAAGAGTTGTATAGTTTGTTGGAAAAGCACCACCACAACAGGTACTGGCATATGGAATTGCATCACACCAAAATAAATGCTTCTCTTAATCAATAAAGAGGAACGGGACTCTACAGCCGAAATCTTTAACTCAGTGTTTTGAACAGTATGTAAATCCATGACTGACGGACGCTTGCATTCGACTGGAAAAACTTTGTACGAAACAATTCTGATGGCGAAACAGCACGCGGATGCTTTTATTTCTTCAACCATTACTTTCTCCCTCATCTGATTGCCCTTCGTTCCCTGAATGTACTTGAATAGTCCCGCTTACTTTTGCGCGTCAAGTTTACGTACCTTATGGATTTTGCGTGAGGAGAAAACCGTTATTTCGGTACATTTAACCGTTCGCCTGAAGTAATGTGCGAATTATTTGCTGTACTTGTACCTTGTCCGATTATTGATGTCAGACAATCAGCTAATGCAATGGATGAAAGGGCACGCTAGGTTTATTGCAATTCATGCAAAACAAAACGATATAGAAAATGTATGGTTTTTGAAAGTCACTAGGTTATTAGTGTACTTAGATCGGAATGGGTTTTGAAGCCTCCAGCAAGGAGCATTCATACCGTTCGGTCAGCATGCGGACACCGCAGTTTGTATAACAGGGGAAGGATGTTATCGATTAGAACCCCAGAACTTCCACAAGATCTGCACAATCCGCAGAGTAGTGCATGAGCACATTGGATATAAGGGATATTTTATGGTCATTTCATATCGGCCCTTACAGCTCCTCCGAGCAAAACGAATACTAAAGAAGTTGAATCACCCGTAAGAATCTGGTCTGCTCTTTCTTCTACCAGGATCAAAATATGAACAGAAAAATTGACACAAGGTTTTGAGTGGATTCTTCTGATGTCTCCCATGTTAGGCACATAAACTTTCTCGCAACACAGACTTTTAGGCGAGGACACGTCAGATCCCACCGCTTCTTACCATAGGGCATTTAGGTTAGTGATGCTGACTCCACAGAGCTGCTGAGTTGTAAAGCCATGTGAGATAACACTTACATCCTGCACCTACATACAAAGCTGTTAAGACGCAAGATTGGTTGGCAAATAGTCAGTGCGACCATATCACACTAAACACGTTGGCACCTAACTTTCCACGCTTAAATCCCCTAGGTTGTTGCATGTAGGGCGTTGCTAAACGGACGAATTATATATATTCTCACAAAACTTAAGAGCCACCATTACCCGTATAATGTCCGATATCAATCAGAAACATGTCGTCGCTGTCTGAACAAAACCTCCTGTGTGAAATATTGTAGCTTAGAACTTTGGCCGGTAAGGTTCTGTCATCTAAGGTGCAATATTGTTTGCTTACTGTCAAGGCATTCTCGCTCTTCATAATGTTTGTGCTGTGGGTCAGTATATCTCCAAGAATATTATCACATAGGAGGTTCCTTCCCGGTAACGACGAATTGTGTTTATTGCAAGACAGTCCTTTTGGCGCCGCATTGAAACCATTATTGTGATTACAGGTGGTTATATAGAATAAATGTATATTTAAACCGTTACTGCATAGATGTATCAAGTTTGCATCAATATATTTTATTATTACGGGATCCTACTGTGTGAATGTATGCTCCGATGATGTATTTACCTATTCCTACAGCTAGCGTCCGTACTCTGCGTTAGCATAGGAAAATGAACACAACGAAAATGGTTTTGATGGACTGCATACATGGCAGGCAAACGTGACCACTGCTAAGGAAAATAACGGATAGGAAGAGCATTATCAGATAGGCGGGGAGTTATGACAAATATTTGATTTTTGGTCTAAACAATAGTTATTTTATTCGTTTCTATTAGATAATGGTATCAATTAAGTCTCTCCGCCATTTTTAAAGCCTTCAGCGACCATTTAAAAGGAGAGTGCTATGTATTTAAAGGCCTACGACACGCCTTGAAACAGCATGGTATGTTATGACCTTGTGGCTGAGGGCAGAATGAGAAGCCGTGATCAAGAAAAAATGAGAAGAAGACATCGGGAGTGGCAGAAAATATCCAAAGAAGAAAGAATTAGGAGGTTTGTATTTTTGCATTTTGTCAATATTTTTTTTCAATGCTCCTTGCGATGCATTTCTTATCAGAATTTGTTTTAACTCGGTGAGATTGTTCTGAGTGGTACGAGTATTTAAATTTGTGAATGGTTTCGAAAACATTTAATATGAATTTTTATGTTCAGTGTTGGATTAAGGAGCCTCCGTGGCTCAGACGGCAGCGCGTCGGCCTCTCACCGCTGGATACCGTGGTTCAAATCCCGGTCACTCCATGTGAGATTTGTGCTGGACAAAGCGGAGGCGGGACAGGTTTTTCTCCGGGTACTTCGGTTTTCCCTGTCATCTTTCATTCCAGCAACACTCTCCATTCTCATTTCGTAGCGTCTATCAGTCATTAATAAATCACTTTGGGAGTGGCGACCCCATCGTACTAACAGCCTATATATGCTTCATTCATTACATCCCTGACCCGGTCAAAGACTGGAAAACAGGTTGTAGGTTTTCACTGTTGGATTAATAATGATTTCTTTAGTTTACAAACAAAACTTTTAACATTTCTGGACAGAATAATATTCATCTGATACTAAAACCCATTATTATTTCTACATATATTGGGTAAATGTCAACACAATTTCAGCTTGATAAAATGATTACTGTTACGCACGGAACTTTTTTACGGGACTACTTCTTAAATAAAAAACTTTGAAATAGTATTTGAACCATTACAGCTACACACGTCCAATTCCGTAAAATACGTCTTTATTTGTACCTAAATGCAACATTTGATTTGGTAAAAGTCGGATATAACTTGTAGAAGTTTCAAAACTCATTGCTAACTCCCCTTCAGCGACGATTTTTTTGTACTGCCTCTAATGCGTTCGGTACATAATCATAATAGAAGATAACTTCTATGAAGTAGTACAGAAGACTACCTCGAAACTTGTCCAAGAGTAAAGGACAATTTGCCATAAAGCTACATGAAAATTTAGTTGGGAGTTTCTATTTCAAGGTCACAAAATATTAATGGAAATGTCGGGGGGAAAAGCACCCGAATGCACCAGCTGAACACCTCAACGTCAGATCGGTCTGGTGTCTCGGAGTGGTGAGTACTTGAATCACAGAGCCATTAGTTCAGACTTGCTGGATACCAACAGTGCCTCAAACTTATCTCCTACTATTTCACTTGTGATTGCGGTCTCTTTCTCGGGATCTTACAGTTGAAAGTCACACATATTTTCTTCATTTTTCTCATTTTAGTGTCTTGCCTTTCTCTTGAAGAAAGTCCAAAGTAGGTTTCAACATGAATTCAGCGATGATTTCTAACAGAGTTTCATATTTTATGATATGTCTTACGACTTTTTACTTCATGTTCGGCGTGTACATAGCCTCCTCGTTTCCTATCTCTCATCCCGTGACATTCTCTTTTACTCGAACTCCCAACTTACTGTGTTATTACTCTTACTGGTTTATGAATGTGTGATTTTCTCCATCTAGTTCAATCTTAAGTTTACCTTACTCATGCAGGGGTATCTTTTTAACTAGCAAAAGTAATAACACGAAGTAATCATCCCCTTTGACTACCAGATTGTAATGATCTTTCTTAATGGCAAGAAATGAGATCTACTCCTACGTAAGCTATTCGCTTGCGAACTGAAATGCGGAAGTTTCCACTCCCTCGGTGCTAGAATTTTACACTATCTGCAGTAAGAGAGCGGAACTAGAATAACAAAAATATTGATTTAATGAAGCACGACTTATTGGATGGTCCGGAATGTTCTCATATCCCCGGTCCGTCTTCATGAGTTCCACATCCAGTCGAGCTATCTGTAAACATATGTTTTAACTACTCTAAGCTATTCCTGGATTTTATCCGTAGCTGAGTGTAGTCCAGACTTAGTGAAGTCCACGATAATTACTGTTCTCAGGTGCTTATTGTTCTGTAAAACAATGAAATCCTATTTTTTAAAGCATGTATTGTCTGAAAGAATTATTGAAGGTTAATGCCTACGCGCAGGTTGGGTGGCTGACTGGTCAGCGTTGCAGCGTTCGGCTCAGAGGGTCCTGCGGTTAGGTTATTGGTGCCTTGGAACTTCACAATTTGTTTCTAGCAAATCCGTGAAGTATTATTAGATTAAAGTTCTGTTTATTATTATTATTATTATTATTATTATTATTATTATTATTATTATTATTATTATTATTATTATTACCGATCTCGATAGCTGCAGTCGCTTAGGTGTGGCCAGTATCCAGTATTCGGGAGATAGTAGGTTCAAATCCCAATGTCGGCAGCCCTGAAAATGGTTTTCCGTGGTTTTCCATTTTCACACCAGGCAAATGCTGGGGCTGTACCTTAATTAAAGCCACGGCCGCTTCCTTCCCACTCCTAGCCATTTCCTGTCCCATCGTCGCCATAAGACCTATCTGTGTCGGTGCGACGTAAAGCAACTAGCAAAAAAATTATTATTATTATTATTATTATTATTATTATTATTATTATTATCATAACGAATTTCTTGGTTTTACGTAACTATTGATATAAATTATACCCACTGATACCTCTAATCGTTTGTGAAACCGAACCATAAGTGCGTTGCTTTCCACTTCAAGAATTCCATATGCATAGGCCTGCAATCGAACCGTGGTCTCTCACATGAAAATTCAATGGCAATATCACTTTGCTATAGCGCCTATATTTATTTCATTTTATTTTTTACATTTTAATTGAGCAGCTATGGACTGCGTGTAAGAATCAACCTAATTTTCAGTGTCTGGTAGAACTTGAAAATCGTCTTCGTTTGCCGGCTTTATGACGTCTTGCCAGTATCTCTTGAGCTCATCAATCAGCACTTTCTTCCCTCTCTGGCTACTGGGTTCTGACTCCACCACAAAAAATGATGAATTTTTACAATCCTCCTGAAACTATCCTGATCATTAATTTTATCCTCCTCAATGTCTATCTTGCGCAGAATTTTCTCAAGTTCGGATTCATAAAATTCCAGATTTTCATTATTATTATTATTATTATTATTATTATTATTATTATTATTATTATTATTACCTGGCTGACTGGTCCAGATGGCAAAGCACTGGATTTTTTAGTACAAGTTGCAAGGTTCCTGACTCAGTTCAATGGCATCTGTAGGCGCTTCGTGTCTGTAGATTTCCTGGCAGGTAAGGGAAAACCTTTTGGTCACAATTCCGGCCCCACGACGACTCTGAGGACCGTAAAACTAGTTAGTGGACGTTAGGACATTATTATCGTCATCACAGCGCTAATTTTGGTCTAGCTGTTCAACAGAATAACTACCGAGCTCGATAGCTGCAGTCGCGTAAGTGCGGCCAGTATCCAGTATTCGGGAGATAATAGGTTCGAACCCCACTGGCGGCAGCCCTCAAAATGGTTTTCCGTGGTTTTCCATTTTCACACCAGGCAAATGCTGGGGCTGTACCTTAATTAAGGCCACGGCCGCTTCCTTCCAACTCCTAGCCCTTTCCCGTCCCATCGTCGCCATAAGACATATCTGTGTCGGCGCGACGTAAAGCAACTAGCAAAAAAAAAAAAATTAAATAAACACAGAATAACTGTTTTATTTTCAAGTGTACGTATTTATCAGTGGCGAAATATACTCATAACGGGTGTAATTAAATGAGTTTCTTCATAAAATCACACTTATCCTTCAGAAAGGAGTGCTGGTTCTCTCGAGATGGTTTACTACAAGGAGGCTGCCATAACGGGGTCAGACCTCAGCAGTTGAAAAACGTCTGCTCTGGAGGATTGTTTAATCAGAGATTACGTGACAGTTTGACGACTCAAGTGAGAGATCGTGCTGAGCGCTCATTTCTTGTGATTCAGCGTCTCTTCTAACTTGCCACCCACCATCTGCTTATTAAGGTCGGTGCAATTCAACAAGTTCGCTAGTCGCACCGTGGGCAGTAGTCTTTCGTAAGTGTGTCAGTACACCAACTTGACCAACAACATAATAATGACCGAGCGAGTTGGCCGTGCGGTTAGAGGCGCGCAGCTATGAGCTTGCATTCGGGAGATAGTGGGTGCGAACCCCACAGTCGGCAGCACTGAAAGATGGTATTCCGTGGTTTTCACACCAGCTGTGCCGCGGCCGCTTCCTTCCACTTCTAGCACTTTCATGTCCCATCGTCCCCATGAGACCTATCTGTTTTGCTGCGAAATAAATCCAATTGAATAATAATAATAATAATAATAATAATAATAATAATAATAATAATAATAATAACTCCTAATAGATCACAACAAATAGAACCACAAATAGAAGAATATCAGGCGGGATTCAGACTAGGCCGATCGTATCCACAGCAAATCATGAACCTGAAACTAATCCTAAGCCATCAGAGAATTTGTAGCAAAAATTTACTCTGCACATTTTTGTTGATTTCAAAAGAGCCTATGATTCAGTTGGTCACAAATCGCTCTTCCAAATATTGAAATAACAAGGTTTAGACACGAAAGGAAAATCATAAAACAGACACTGACAGTCACGAAGTCCAAGGTTAAATTCATGGGGGAATACTCAGAACCCTTTGAAATCAAAACGGGAGTAAGACAAGGAGATGGACTCTCACCTTTACCTTCAACTGCGTCCATGAAAAAGTTGTACAAGAATGGTGCAAACAGAAATTGGTCCTCATAATTAACAAACCAATCACTTTAGACAGAAGAAAACTAGCAATAGATTGCTTAGCAATTGAGGATGACCTAGCAATATTAACCCGATAAATTTCAGCAGTCCAAAGTCAAATTGAACTCCTGAAAGAAGATAGTCGGAATTCAGATACCTTTTGAAAAGACAGAATACATTACCTGCAACAAACATGCACCAACATTCATGGAAACAAAATATGGCAAAATTAAACGAGTGTCACAATTTAAGTACCTTGGTGAAAAAATTCAGGAAAATGCCTCGGAGCTTAAGCCAATGAAATTAGATACCACAAGATGGAAACTGCATATCGACTAACCCAAAATATCTATAACAAAATATGTACCTCCAAGCATACAAAACTGAGACATTACAATGCAGTCATTAAACCAGAACGTCTTTATGGATCGGAGACACCAATTTTGAACCGGAAAGCATACATTGAAAATATTGAGAAAAAGGAACCCAAAATCATAACAAATATTCTAGGCCCAAAACTCACCAATGGACATTAATAACTTACAGGCAGACAGGAAATCAAACAATACACAAATGTTCACAGTGACATTAGAAAATGCAAGCTAAGATTCTATGATCATATTAAAAGAATGCATCCAGACAGACTTACCAAACAAATAGTCGAATTCTATGAAAATGGGAGTGAGGCTGAAACAGACACAACGAAATGGATTGGCAAAATTAAAGCAGATTTGAAACAGGCAGGAATTACATCAGCGGGTGTCCAAAACAGGGCAATCTTCAGATCCGAACTTCATAAATTGCAAGTTGAACAAGAGGAAAGACCAAAGAAGAAGACTGGAACAACCTGGTCTGAAGACAGAAAGGAAGCCCACAGTAAAAGAATGAAAGAAATATGGACACATAGGAAGGCAAATGCATGCCTCTAAGTAAGTTGCACAGTCTTAATGGGCTTATTCGCATATAATAATATTAATAATAGTAATAATAATAATAATAATAATAATAGTAATAATGTCATGGGAAATATGCTATGTCAACAAAAACAACAGAACAATGAAATATAGAAAGTAATAAGAATATAGAAATTATTACAGAAAATATAATAAAAAAGGAGATTGCTATTTTTGAACATATCTAGAACGGTTGTTAACAGATGGGCAAAATAGGTATTCAAGTACCTTCAGGAGAAAAAGTCAACACACTGAATACAAGGGTTCACGAAAGATTTGGAAAGAAATAATATAAGAGAAGAGTAAACTATAGAAAGAGACTTTTTTTTACAACTTGTTTTACGTCGCACTGACACAGATAGGTAACGATGGGATGGGAAAGGGCTAGGAGTGAGAAGGAAGCGGCCGTGGCCTTAATTAAGGTACAGCCCCAGCATTTTCCTGGAGTGAAAATGTGCAACCACGGAAAACCATCTTCAGGGCTGCCGACAGTGGGGTTCGAACCCACTATTTCCCGGATGCAAGCTGACAGTTGCGCGCCCCTAACCCCACGGCCAACTCACCCAGTGAAAGAGATTTTTAAACAGAAAGTTTTAAGAAATGAAGGATTGCAAGAAAGAATGAGAAAGAGACCCGGTCTCGAGTGGTCTGAGGCGAGAAGAAAAAGGCACAGTGTAATGATGATGGAATACCGGAAATAACGGAAGAGGAAACACCAAGGAAAGATGAATTGAAATTGACATGTGCTCCCTAGCAGGGCTTATCGTGAATAATAATAACTAGCAGCCACATACTGCTGAGCAACATTTCTTATAAATAGTGATCTAACCACAATGACGATGTCAACTTGTGTACACGGATTTATTTACAAATATTTACACACTGAATACACATAACCTTAATTACTGTATTACAAATAAAACACTTCACCCCGAGAACTTCAACAAGCCGCCATTTTAACAATTGTCTATCACAGCACCTGGCTTTTTTAACCTAACAACAGTTGAAACAGTAGACTACTGACTGCCTACATCGGCATATCAGCCTAACCACAACACGTGTTCACCAGTGAAACTCCTAGTAAACAATAACTCGTCTCTACCATCAAGACCACCTCTTTATATAGGTGCTTGGCCAGTTTTCTAGAAATATACGTTACAAAAATACCTTCTCGTCAATTCTCGAGTGCCTAACAACATGGTTATAATGTACAGAACATTCTATCATCATCTCGCCTGATCTAGAGCAATTCTGGATGTTACAGTGTGTTTCACAATTCTGTAGCGGATTGCACATAATATTAATTTACATGCATTTACATTAACTGAACACATATAAATGTCTATACACAGTGCATGTTACCGGGCGAGTTGGTCGTGCGATAGTGGGTTCGAACCCCATTATCGGCAGCCCTGAAATGGTTTTCCGTGGTTTTCCATTTTCACACCAGGCAAATGCTGGGGCTATACCTTAATTAGGTCATGGCCGCTTCCTTACAACTCCAAGGTCTTTCCTATCCCATCGTCGCCGCAAGAACTATCTGTGTCGGTGCGACGTTAAGCCAATTGCAAAAAAAAATCCAGTGCATGTTTCATGACATAACCCCACAAACACTGCGATCATTCGACTATGTAAATAATAATAATAATAATAATAATAATAATGATAATAATAATAATAATAATAATAATAATAATATAATAATTATTATTTGAGCTCGATACTTGCATTATTTACCCACGGGTGAGAGAATATTGTCTTCAAGTTATGTCAGTTTATCACACTTGCGTCAATAGGTCAGATAACTCGTCTCGATATGCCTGTAACAGTTATATTGTTTTGCCTGCCCTTTTCAATAGCTTTATTAACATTTAACACCGGTACATTAATAACTGAGTTATTCGTAATTTATAAAACTTCTTTCTATACAACATTCTCTCTGCTTCGACCATTTGGCCGTATCTGGATCTTAAACTTTTAAAACCATCTTGCCCGAAATAGTGTAACATACGGCTGAATACTGGTTCCCTGCGTTTTATTAATGTTCATACAGAAGGCTAGGCGATTTGATACTTTCCCGTCTGTTCGTACGTAGACTTTTCTCTTATCAACATGTAAGTCATTAGGAAACGTTCTGCCATCTGTTGAGTATATTCAGAAGCTGGGGAAGGTCAGAGAATCAAAGAGTATCTAGCAGAGAATAGTACACTGACTGACAGAGCAAATGCAACACCAAAAAGGAGTGGTTCGAAAGGGATGAAAGTTGGGGAAAAAACAGAGACGGCATGGACGAATAATTGATGTTTATTTCAAACCGATATGCAGGTTACACAATGCGCACGGCATCGACTCAGTAGGATGTAGGAACCACCGCGAGCGGCGATGCACGCAGAAACACGTCGAGGTACAGAGTCAATAAGAGTGCGGATGGTGTCCTGAGGGATGGTTCTCCATTCTCTGTCAACCATTTGCCACAGTTGGTCGTCCGTACGAGGCTGGGACAGAGTTTGCAAACGGCGTCCAATGAGATCCCACACGTGTTCGATTGGTGAGAGATCCGGAGAGTACGCTGGCCACGGAAGCATCTGTACACCTCGTAGAGCATGTTGGGAGATGCGAGCAGTGTGTGGGCGGGCATTATCCTGCTGAAACAGAGCATTGGGCAGCCCCTGAAGGTACGGGAGTGCCACCGGCCGCAGCACATGCTGCACGTAGCGGTGGGCATTTAACGTGCCTTGAATACGCACTAGAGGTGACGTGGAATCATACGCAATAGTGCCCCAAACCATGATGCCGCGTTGTCTAGCGGTAGGGCGCTCCACAGTTACTGCCGGATTTGACCTTTCTCCACGCCGACGCCACACTCGTCTGCGGTGACTATCACTGACAGAACAGAAGCGTGGCTCATCGGAGAACACGACGTTCCGCCATTCCCTCATCCAAGTCGCTCTAGCCCGGCACCATGCCAGGCGTGCACGTCTATGCTGTGAAGTCAATGGTAGTCTTCTGAGCGGACGCCGGGAGTGCAGGCCTCCTTCAACCAATCGACGGGACGGGAAATTGTTCTGGTCGATATTGGAACAGCCAGGGTGTCTTGCACATGCTGAAGAATGGCGGTTGACGTGGCGTGCGGGGCTGCCACCGCTTGGCGGCGGATGCGCCGATCCTCGCGTGCTGACGTCACTCGGGCTGCGCCTGGACCCCTCGCACGTGCCACATGTCCCTGCGCCAACCATCTTCGCCACAGGCGCTGCACCGTGGACACATCCCTATGGGTATCGGCTGCGATTTGACGAAGCGACCAACCTGCCCTTCTCAGCCCGATCACCATACCCCTCGTAAAGTCATCTGTCTGCTGGAAATGCCTCCGTTGACGGCGGCCTGGCATTCTTAGCTATACACGTGTCCTGTGGCACACGACAACACGTTCTACAATGACTGTCGGCTGAGAAATCACGGAACGAAGTGGGCCATTCACCAACGCCGTGTCCCATTTATCGTTCGCTACGTGCGCAGCACAGCGGCGCATTTCACATCATGAGCATACCTCAGTGACGTCAGTCTACCCTGCAATTGGCATAAAGTTCTGACCACTCCTTCTTGGTGTTGCATTTGCTTTGTCAGTCAGTGTATTATTCCATCATCAGAGGAAGCTTGAGTGTTAATCACTTAGTAACCTCTAAGTAAAGAATGTATTGCGGGTTAGGGTAATCTTCGACTGCAATTATTGGAGACATCATTTAATGATTTGATCTTGAAAATAAGTATATTTCCGTAGATTTTCCAAGAAATGCAAGATTGTTCCTGTATTATTGACACGATTTGAAATATGTTGGTACAAACCGCACCTTTATCTCCTTCTGGTTTAAGAACTTGAGTTTCGTGAAACATACAGGTTAGCACTTTATATTATAATAATAATAATAATAATAATAATAATAATAATAATAATAATAATAATAGGCGTTAATTGCTGTGGATTTTATGAAACATCAGTCGGCCAAAAGTTTGTCATGCATTGGTTCGTTAACGCGCCAGAATTAGCGCCTTTAAGCACCCTACCGGCTATTAAGGGAAGTTTGACATGGCTGTATTTTTATTACAATATGTTGCTTTGAGTTTCCTCCAGACAACTTATTCTACAAAATTAGAAGTTTTTAATTTGCGATTTAAGAATATTATGCTATTTCTAGAGTGAAGGAGAACTAAATCACAAACAAAGTTCAAGATTACATCTTTTAGTGGAAAGATGCGATAAGTGATCTAACACGTCGGACACGTCCGTGAAACTTGCTAATATAAGTTAAATCAATTTATGTCTAGCTGCTAACAGTTCCTGCAGGGTAATTCAAAGACATGCAAACAGTCTCATACGAAAAAAGTGCAGAAGATTACGATTTTCCCAAGGATACCTTCGAATACTAGCTAGAATGGATTTAGTCTCCAACCTATATTTCAACTGCATGTCGGCACTCTACTATTTCATTTTCTTGTGATACACTACCTCATTGTGAACGTTCATGCAATCTAAGAGTCCTAGGGTAAATTTTGAGGATGCCTTCTGCATTAACAGAATATTTCTACTTCATTTACCAGTGATATACATTTAGATATATCTTCCGGGTTGCAAATTCCCTATCAGTTGTTTGCCTACTATTTTCTTAAATGATTTTCCCTTGATAAATTATTCCAATCCCTAATTCCTCTTCCAATAAACCAATATCTTCCAAAATTTGCCCTCTTGAATTCCAACGTTATCTTCATATAACATTTGAAGACTTATTTTAAGCTTATTCGTCTACTAGAGTCATTCCACGCCATCTCTCCACCGACAGCTTTGAAAATACCGCTTTGTTGAACAGCTCCTTTCCCAGCCCCAAGTCTTCCAAGCCCAAAGTTTGTAACAGTTTCGTAACACTACTTGCTTATTGAAAATCACCCAGAACAAATCTTGCTATCTAATCGAGACGGTAAATACGCGGTTTCATAATTGGTATTCTGGAGCCAGTTTGTGTGATAATCTCCTATGAATATGTTGCATTCCGTGAAGTCCAACAGTTTTTTAATTTGTGCATATGAATAGTTTGCCGGCCCCTTGGTGTAGGGGTAGCGTGCCTGCCTCTTACCCGGAGGCCCCGGGTTCGATTCCCGGCCAGGACAGGGATTTTTACCTGGACCTGAGGGCTGGTTCGAGGTCCACTCAGCCTACGTGATTAGAATTGAGGAGCTATCTGACGGTGAGATAGCGGCCCCGGTCTAGACAGCCAAGAATAACGGCCGAGAGGATTCGTCGTGCTGACCACACGACACCTCGTAATCTGCAGGCCTTCGGGCTGAGCAGCGGTCGCTTGGTAGGCCAAGGCCCTTCAAGGGCTGTCGTGCCATGGGGTTTGGTTTTGGTTTGGTTTTATATGAATAGTTTATTTTTCTAAGTTGTAACGTTACGTCCACTAGCGTTTCTTGTACAATTCAGGATCCTTGCGGTCACACACAGTACGTCTGCTGATGTTGTTGTGAAATATATCGTCGTTGCCGGGACAAAACCTATGTGAAAATATTTTTGGAGATATACTGACCCGCAGCACATACATTATGAAGAGCGAGAATGCCTTGACAATGTTCACAAAATATTGCACCTTAGATGACAGAACCTTACAGACCAAAGTTCTAAGCTAAAATATGTCACATAGGAGGTTTTGTCCCGGCAGAAACAATATATACTTTCGTTCTCGATCAGCAGGAAATCTAGATATGCGGCACTGGAAAAGCACAACTGAACTTCATCGACATTGTGAGTTACAGAATCTATATAAATCAAGTTGTAGGGATCCACTGTCGGTAATTTCGTTTGTTTCGCCAATTTTTCAGATATTTACTCGATTTTTATTTTTTGCTAACCGACATAGATAGGTCTTATGGCGACGATGGTATAAGAAAGGTCTAGAAGTGAAAAGGAAGCGGCCATTGCCTTGATTAAGGTACAGGCCCAGCATTTGCCTGGTGTGAAAATGGGAAACCACGGAAAACCATTTTCAGGGCTGCCAACAGCGGGGTTCAAACCCAATATCTCCCGGATGCAAGCTCACAGCTGCGCATTTACCCGATTTAGGTCAACTCTAGACTGTATCAGTGGTTTTTAGCTTTCGTGTCTGTTTGTCCGTCTGTTCCACCACCACGGCGACACTTTATATAGGCCTATAGAGTATATTCGTCCAGGGGAAGGCTTAGATATGAATATGATTTAAAAATCACTAAATAGAATGGGGATTCAAATGGAAACCACAACAGTACTCTTCCATTTTCTCTTATTCTATTGATTTTCTATGAAATCCGTGGACTATATGAGAAACGTTGTATCATATTAAACAACTTTTGTTAGGTATAATTTCGCTTAGTCACCGGACACCCTTTCGTTTGAGGGAAAACTCCAGGCTGTTCAAATGTAGTACTTTTAGGCTCCGAAATATGTCGAAATATGTAGGCAATTTCAATGACGGTGCAGATTTTAGATTCGTGGTAACTGCTTTCTACACGGTAAGTCATTTCACAGAGCAGATTACACAATCACTGCTCAATTTGGAGAGATCTTTATCATTGGTCCTATACCTTATTGTAGTGTTTCGATTCTTTATACTTTCAGCACGCCATTTCTCGATTATAATCAAATCTCTCCAACTCGATTGAATACCTGCCGGCAAAAACGGTGTAACCCTCACTTTTCTAGAATGTTGGGTGTCCGTATATAAACGATGTATGCGGTCAGAGTGAGGCATGTAGAAAGTTATGTTGGCAAACATGTACGTTAAGCGTTTTTTTTTTCCCTTTTGTTTAAATTTCGCCACGGGTCGTGCGGGTGAAGAAACGTTGTGTCAACGGAGGAGGAAAGTCGTGTGTCGCTAAGTCCGACTGTGTGCAAAGGTATAAATAGGGGACGAAAACGCAAAATTAAATATAGTAAATTGAAGAGGAATTAAAAGAAATACAAGCTGAATTCGGCGCAACCATTTTTGGCCCACAATAACAAATCAGTGCCTGGGAAAATCCTTGCTGAACAGTCGGGTGCAAAAACGTTGTAAGCCAATGTAAGAAAGTCAACGTGTTTAATGGGAGATTCATATGTCTTATATTTTACTGCGTAATCAGAGTTTTTACTCTCGACTGTATTATATACATATATAATGTATTATATATACTGCATATGCATATAAATATGTCTTACTCTCCTTACAGATTGCTCACTGTATTCATTAAACGAGGTATTGCCTGTATCTGCGGAAAAGAAAGCTAATCTGCTAGACATGCATCGATGCATTCCTGAAAAATATTGAGGTTTTAATGAGAGCCTAAAGACAGAGTGAACTGAAAATACAATGTATATTCACCATTGCAAAACATTCTCCCAACAATATTGCTGGTGTTCAGGGAATTCTGTTAAACAATGGGGAACTCTAACAATGGGTACTGCAAATTAGAAGCGTGGTTTATGTTTCATTATTTTTCTACAGAATAAAAACAATAAATAACATTAAAAGCTATAAATATTTTCAATAGTAAAAACGGTGTAACCCACAAAAATGTGCTACTTCCGTTATAGTTACAACCTTTCTTCACGGACGTCCAACGATCATTTCTTATATCTTGATTTTAAAGTCACACATTGTCAAAATTATTACGCATTAATAACTAGTGAACTCATTCAAACTAATTGGCAATGGCAGAATAAGCATTCACAAATAATTCGCTTGTTTATTTGGTTTTCTTCTCTCCTGAAAAATTTGCATTTTGTGGGTTACAACGTTTTTGCCGGAAGGTATTCGATTGTGACGGGCATTAGGAAAGGAAGCCTGTCATTATAATGAAAACTGTCCATCTCCATTGTGAAGTGCAGCTGGCAAGTGAGCTGCCATCATCATCAAAATTTCCCAACGTGCACCTTTCTTCAGAAACAACGCATGGGGTCCTCCCGGTGTTATTTCCCGGATAGCACTGAGAGACATGCAATTAAATATAATCTCACTCCCTGCGTGTACAGTAACTTACGTAGAACTCCGTACACAAGGTAGAATACCACTGCGAAGCACGGGTACATTTGCTAGTCTAAAATACAAATGGGCAGAATGTCTTCTTTGGACTAGGTATGTAGCAAACACCTCCATTCCATTCTGTGCTGAATTCAAGAAGAAACACGGGCTCTCAATCATGTACGGAAATGGCTCGATTTTACATTTTAATTGACGCAACCTCTGTGATTCGTGCGTCAATTTTACGTCATGTGCTCGTTGAGACTTCACTCCAGTGAAGTCACCGCTTCTAGTAGTTAAATTGAGAATACTGGTTTGACAGCCTGAAGGTATACGTATATTCATATTCTTGTACTAGCATTTGTACACGTTCTTGGCACGGGAATTTGCAGTGGATTACATGTTTCCTTCACAAATTTATGCGAAGTAACATGGCTCTATTCACACGTTCAATGCGACATGTTAAAATTATATTTTCATGCGAAAGCACGTGGCAGTAACGTGAAATATTATGAAGCTGAAAAAATGTCTATAGATAATGAGGACGATTTCCGAATTTATTGTACGGTACAGTCCTGGTGCGATGTTGTGCGAAATTCCCCATGGTTATCAGGTTGCATATTGTATCTCTGACCATTGGCGTGGCGCTCAGACATTGATGACACCTCCCTTAATATCTGCCTTAGCGAAAAGAATAAAATGGCCTTTAGTTTTCCCGTTACCCACCTTGAAGTGACATGCACGACATGTCCCACGGAACTTGAAATACAAATCCAATTTTTTGTAATCATCTGCAATATTAACCGTCGTACGATAAATACTCACATGGTATAAAGGAACGTAAATAACATATTCTTAAACGTTCGTTATATACAGTCTTTTGACAAACCTAAAATTAATGAAACTACTTGAGAATAATCTCCCTATAAATACCAACTCCATGTGATGACTATGATATCATATGAACCTGATAGAACAATTCTGAGTGAGTATATTCCAAATACATAGTTTTGTGGTAATGACTCCTGCAGTATTACACTTTTATGAATATACAAACAAACAGACAGACAGGCAGACACCAAAGGGAAACGTTTTACCACATGTTTCCACGGTGTTCAGTTACATTAGGTGGGGTTAATTTTCAAGCCGAGGGAAATATTATGTATCCTCTAATTTTCTCCTGCCATGGATCCTTCAAATAACTTAAGGTAAGCGGGGGTGTCCGCCACTGGCTGCAGAACATGAAGCCCGTAGAAAATAGTAATTTTCTCCGTCATTTGAAGAGTAAGCGAAATTAAGTACGTAAGTACATATTTTACATACAGTCTATAGTGTAAGAGAAAATTGAAAAACCTCTTCTTGTCACCCTATAAACCCCTAGTCTGTTCAGTGATTTTAAATGATATGCATATCGAAACCTAACCCCGGATGAGTAGACTCCAAATATGAAGTTTGGTCGAGATCTAATCAATAGTGTAAGAGGAGATTGAAAAAAGCCCATCTGGTCTTCCTATAAACCCCCAGCCTATTCAGTGATTCTTAAATCATGCATATCGAAACCTGGGCCTGGATTAGAAAAACTCTAATAAGAAGTTTGATTTAGATCTATACAGCCGTTTACCCGTAATGGTGGAACAAACAAACAAACAAACAAACAGACAGACAGACACGAAAGCTGAAAACTACTGATTCGGTCTGGAATTCACGTAAAACGGGTAAATATATCAAAATATGTCAAAACAAATGAGAAAGATAGCGGATACCCTACAATTTTATTTAAGCGATTCCGTGAGAACGACAAATTTCAGACTCCAAATAAAAGTACTAACACTTCGTCTTCCACTGACTTTGCAAGGTGAAACGTTTTACAGTGTGAATTCTTTACTGGACGGCATGGAGATGTAATGAGGCTATCAGAGCAGAGGGTGTGAGATTGACCATCACTCGCAAGGGGTGAATACGCCATCGTGCAAGAACAAGCGGGGCTGAACACCTTGAATGTCAACTTCAACACTGAAACAGTTTTATACCGCAGTCCCAGTTAGTAGGCTACATCTTATGCTATATACTGGTATGAAAACCTAAAAGAAACTATATTTACATAATTATAACGCTTTTAGCTGGTAAAACATGACTAGATCTTGAGGATGCTTACACACTCAAATTATAGCATGCACTCTGTTCGATTTATCTTGTTTAAATATACAGCGTGATTCAGCCGCCCCTTCCAATGTAGTTAAATGCAACCCATATAATTTTCACTCCGTCCTGAAAACATCTGCCCTGCCGGTATGCTCAGACAACACAACCGGATATCTTGGTATTTACCGCATCACCGTGATAGGACGGCGTAATGCTATACTCGTATTAAACACTGGAAGACATGGGTGTGCCTTCTAGATCATATGAACCTGACACACCGGCAAAACACTGAATTGATATTGTGACCGCAGCAAACTTAATACTTGCTATAAGCTGCCCAGCGTTCCGTAAGGAACCATAGTGTAGCGGAGTGGTCTTGCATGTCAGCTGGGAAATTCGAGTCCGGGGCAAATGTTGCAAATGTTTAAAATACTTGTTTAATACGTAGCGCACACAATGTAAGTTCAATACCCGCTTTCAGGCAAATTGTGTGTGAATGAATGTGTTTGTGGCCCTTAGTTAGTAGGCCGGACACATAGAGACCGGAAGTAATAGGAACACAACTACTGCCCTGACAACATTTTATCGCAGCAAATGCTAGGTCGTCTTGCGCGCTGAATCATTCCAGGTTTAATTGCTCGGCAGGCGTCCGTGATGAGTTGCCGGAGCTCGTCGGGCCTTTCCTGTGCTTGGGTGTAAATGGCGTTCTTAAAATATCCCCACAGGAAGAAGTCGAACGGTGGTAAATCCGGTGATCTGGCGGTCCAGGAAACAGGGCCTCCTCGTCCTATCCATTTCCCTGTCAGTCCTTCGTTCAGATGGTTACGAACGGCCAAAGTCGAACGTGGTGGAGCTCCATCCTGTTGCAACCACATCGTCAAGTGATCGTGCGAGGGTACATCCTCCAGCAGCAGTGGGGGTTCCTGACGCAGAAAGTGCAGGTAGCGTGGGCTCGTCCAATGGCCCTCAAATAAATAAGGTCGAATCAGACGATCCCCCAAGATTCCACACCAAACATTCACTCTCCATCGTATTTGATGGACCGCCTGCCGCACCCAGTGAGGTTTGTCCTGACTCCAATAGCGCATGTTGTGCCATTCGACGTTCCCATTATTGTGGAAGTGTGATTCGTCCGAGAACAAGATATGAGACACGAATGCTGCAATAGCCACCGACAGAAGTCCAGTCGAGCTTTGAAATTCCGCCCATAGAGCTCATGGTATGGGTGAAATTTATGTTCATGTATTCACCAGACGGACGGCTGGCCGGTGTTCACCAGTCATGCAATCGTCCTTCTGCTGATGTGTGGAATATTACGAGCTGCCTCCAGAAAGGCCTCTTCTGTTTCACTCGATATAAAGGGCCTATCGCTGACTGGTGGCTGGTCGAAAATCACGCCTCTTGTCCTTAGGCGTCTTTCAACACGGTGGAATGTTGTAGCAGCCGGATGTCGCCTGTTGGGATACCGTTTCTGGTACGGACGTAGTGCCACGCACGCGTTTTTCCTTGCTTTCCCATTAATAAGAAGCATGCCAACGTATTCCTCTGTGGAAACCATGCCGAATGATAGCAGAGAATACAGCACATTCAGACCCTAACCAGCGGAGTATGCGCAGGACACAAGAATAACAGCGTCATTCTACTCTTTGAATGTGGGAAGCATGGGCCTGTATTTACGTATTCAAACATCATACCGATGCAAAAATATTCGAACGATGCAGGTTTCGGCCGCCTAACCATATCCGCTACGCTACACTGCTGGAACCAAGCTGCCAGTACGGCGAGAGCATAGTATATACGCCATCCGGTTCGATGTTTAAAACATTAATTACTGCACTGTTACCTAGTTTTATGCATTGGTTCCCCTCTTCGTTACACCCGGTCACGAGGCACGTTACATGGTAAAAGGACGTTGCTACATGATTTCAAGGCGCCATGTTTTGCGAACGGATGATATAACATTTCGCTAGGACTCAGAATCGTGTGCAAAATGTGCTCACTGAACATCAGTACCATATAGTATGCCTGCAGTGGAATAGCGCCCCTAAAACCATATGCACGTTAGATGGGCTGCAGCAAACGATATTGGAAGGGTCTGCAGAATCACACTGTATTACAGGAAAATCAGAGCAACAGAAACCACAGCACAGGTCATCAGATGAAATTCACACGTGGAGTAAGTACACGGCACTAATAACCGAAGTTTCCTCATATATTTAACCATAAATTCGATCGATCTTTTTTTTAAACCCTGCCGTTTTGATATTTTAAGCTCTTTCGTCTTGAAATGAAATTCAATAAATGTAACATTGTTTTATAATATTGTGGTTTCATCATGTCCTAACGAGTACGAGCAATATTAAAGGCATATTTATAGCATACTGGATTGCAGATTGTAGCATAATACATGATGAAGTTGAGATTTTTTTAACTATTCGCTTTACGGCTCACCGACACAGATAGGTCTTATGGCGACGAAGGGATAGGAAAGGCCTAGGAGTAGGAAAGAAGCAGCCGTAACCTTAATTAAGGTACAAGCCTAGCATTTGCCTGGTTTGTAAATGGGAAACCACGGAAGACCCTCTTCAGAGCTGCCGACAATGGGGTTCGAAACCACTATCTCCCGGATGCAAGCTCACAGTTGCGCTACCCTAAGCGTACGGCCAACTCGCCCCGTCAAAGCTGATATTCAAGTAAGTTGCAAAACCGTAATGATAACCCTTCATGTTTACGAACTACAGGTACATGATATTTCACTTCAAAAATTTCACGAGCATTGGCCTTAGTGTCACGGCTTAAAATGACAATCCTACATGGTTGTCGCTCACATATCACACCCCCAGGATTTAGAAAGTTTAATCCAGTGAAGTCAGTCTATAATTTATACTGATATCCCAAGTAACAGACAAGCCAGTTGGAATCATTCATTCATAAACTGTTTTCTATAGATTTTTAAAAAGTTTAGTCCTATATCATGTCTTAAGAAACAATAAGGTGGTCATGTATGATTCCAAACAGCCTCCGTGAATTATGGCTCCACACTCCGTCTATTATGATGAAGCAGCCGCTACATTGCCATTTATTCGTTCGAATGTTACTCCTGGGAAGGTCTACTTCGTGGACACATTGATCCTCAAAGAAATATACAACTTCCATTTCCAGTTCACTGTCCCTGGGAGACTAAAGTAAGAATGGTGCTTGTTATTTCTTCAGAAGAAATATCTGCCAACTTCTGAAAAGTAATTCTATTTTCACGAAACGAGATCGTAATGTACTGGCAAGACTTGTCGATTGTGGTCGTATGACAGAGGAGAACAACTTCAACTCGAGTAATTACTGCTGTAACACGAACTTTAATCAGATTCATCAATACTTAAAGAGGATTTTCAGGCACCGCCTCTCTCTCTCTGCCCCTCAGCACTCTTTCGAAGTAGCATCGTGTTTCTTAATGAAAAGCAAATGCAATCACAAATAGAAGTTACGAAGCGGAAATTATTCTCTCACAGGCATTATACGAGGAAAGATCGTATTATATAAGATATGCATCAAAGCAGAGGAAATAAATCAAATACTCTGCCAACACCAGTGTCTAGGCATCAGTTAAAATACGATACTCATCCGCAGCAACGCAAAAAAACATTTAAAATATCTGGTAGAACACATAGAATAAAATGGCATTACCATCAATCACATAATGTTACGTACTCATGCAACTGACATCCCTCTGGCTTCGGTATTTCATGGAAGGAATGAGTAAGTTAGACCGGTGACATCCTGGCTTGCCTGAATGCATGTGACGGCCCACTTTTGTATTGTGCTTTACTTCTCGTATCTCCATGGATTTTCTGGAAGGCGAAACTAGAATTTTCGTTTTCTGTCCGCACCCTAAATGGCGTACTAGAACCTCATCACAAGGTATATAAAAGATATAAAAGCAGACTCACCTGGAGCAGTGCAGTGTTGGAGTTGAGAGTTAATGTCGTCGATTAGTAATATGTGTTGAGTGTGTCGTCGCGGTAGAGTGTTGGGGTGTTAAGTTGTTAGTTTCAGTGGTATTTGAGTTGGTGTTGTGTTATTGTCTTGTCGAGTGATATGTGTTAAGTAGTTCAGTGTGTGGAGTAGTCAAGTGAGTCGATTGTGCATGTTATCGGTCTTGTCTGGAGTCGAGTCAAGTGAACTGCAGTTGTGTGTTGTGATAGTCAACAGACGTGTGTTCGAACTCAACTGCAGGAAACTGCTGGGTGGAGTGACTGGTGCGTGCGTGCGTGCGAAGCCAAGTGAAAGGTGAGACCTGTCAATCAAGATTACTGGAGGAAGATCCGTTCCACGTAAATATCAAAGAGCTGGGGACCCGCTGAGGGGAAAAGATACTTTAGTTATAAGATAATTATAACTAAAGTATAACCACTAGTTAGTAATGAAACGGCGTATGACTTTCAGTGCCGAGAGTGTCCGAGGACATGTTTGGCTCGCCAGATATAGGTCTTTTGATTTGACTCCCTTAGGCGACCTGGTTAAAATTCCGTACCCTCTCGAGAATCGAACCCGGAACCCCTGTGACCAAAGGCCAGCAAGCTAACCATTTAGGCATGAACCCGGAAAACGCTAATTAGTGAAGTGCTGTCATTCATAGTCAAATATTGTGCGTGCGTGTGTCTACTAAATGGGTCATCCTAGATTAAAGTAGCCCAATGAAACATTCAGTATTAACATGGATATGTTTTATGCTAGGAGTCTACCTAGAAAAGTTGTACATACTCTTAAAACAATAATAAACACCACCACCACATCAATCTGGAATTAACGTAAGCAATTTTTGACCAAGAGAATGAACCTCTTTAAGCGTAACCAGCGTTTAAAATTCTCCCTAAACTTTGTTTAAATAGAGCTGCACAGCATCAATGCTGCGTATTATTTTAAACTCTGACTGCTATGTGTTAAACAGTGAATCACTTAAACAGTGATTAGCAGTGAAATTTAAATGGCTCTCAGATTTGGAGGTGATTTTGAAGATGAACTATTATATCTGAAATATCTGGAAAATATGGAAATGAGCGTGAAGGTATAATAGTGGAGAGAAATGATCCTTTCGAAGAACTTATTGATAGGATGTTTCTTGAAAGGTTTCACTTAAATAAAGAAACAGTTTAATTTCATCTAGAAATAATGAAAAATTTTCTTCTTCATCTCCTTCTCCATCATCTGCTTACCCTCCAGGGTTGTTTTTTTTTATCTCAGACTCAGTGAGGGGTCCCACCTCTGCCGCCTCAAGGGCAGTGTCATGGAGCGTGAGACTTTGGATCGGGGGATACAACTAGAGAGAATGACCAGTGCCTCGCCCAGGCGGCCTCACCTGCTATGCTGAACTGGGGCCTTGTCGGGGGATGCGAAGATTGGAAGGGATAGACAAGGAAGAGGGAAGTAAGCGGCCGTGGCCTTAAGTTAGGTATCATCCTGGCATTTGCCTGGAGGAGAAATGGGAAACCACAGAAAATTTACAGACAACAAACAGTACCAGAGTTTTGGGGATACAGCAGACCGTGTATGTGTATGTTATATACATAACAACTTTAAAAAGCTACAAAATGATATGTTTTTATGCTCTCTGAGCGAATTTAGACAGAGAGGTATATGTTGACAGTTTACCAATTTAAGTGCGGTAATAATAGGTTTTGATATTTTGATTCGATACTATACACTAAAACATTCACCAAAGGAACAATATTACAAATTATTTTACAATTAAAAAGACGTATACGGTGTGATTATGCAATTGAAATCATTTAATATCTGACTACACACTAAGAAACTAACAGACATTACAGAGACTGCCAGACTGACGAATGCGCGTGGGTAAGTGGGTGAATCAAACCTCAGTGTCCATGACCTTGGCGTAAAAAATTGGAACCCTGCTACCCTTCCTCACAGCACATGCAAAGTCTTCACCACTTGCTAGGGAGCTATAGAAATCGGTTAGCCGGGACGAACGGAATTTTGTGCTCATTTCTGATAGTAATTTTGTTAATAATTGAAGGAAATGAAGGAAATAATTAGCTGATAAGACAACAGGTTTGTAAATATTGCTTTCTTAAAATAATTGCCAGTTTCAGCCGACTGAAATAGAATAAAAGTGTCATATTTTTTCCAGAAAGTGGGGGGGCGAATGTGTGTGTGCTAAATCAGCGACCAATTTGTCGGACCAAGATCATGATATGTGACGTGTCTTGTGACATAGAATGAGAATGTTGTGTGGGCCGATGACCTTCGATGTTAGGCCCCTTAAAACAACAATCATCATCACAATAATGTTGTGAGCTGGATCAGCTGCCATATTGTTGGACATAGATCATGATGTTAAGTTACAAATTCCTTTCGAGTTATCGGAACTCTTATCTTCTGTGTGGTTGAAGTGAAATGATGAATTCTCTGCGCCCCATCCATGTCGTAAGAAGCTACTAGGAGGAGAAAAACCAAGGAATCTGAGCGCACTCTCTCATCTTGTAAGCTCAAAAATATATTCATGACTACGTTTTTCCGTGTATATAGTCGCTGCCGGGACAAAACCTCCTATGTGAAATATTTTAGCTTAGAACTTTGGCCGGTAAGGTTCTGACATCTAAAGTGCAATATTGTGTGCGTATTGTCAAGGCATTTTCGCTCTTCATAATTAATGTGCTGCGGGTCAGTATATTATTATCACATAGGAGGGTTTGTCCCGGCAACGACGATATATTGGAGGAGGCCAAGAGAACGAGCACTGAGGCTATGATTGTTATCAAGGATCAGCTTCCATGTTGCCCTCATAGCTTACACACGCCCTCCAAATCAAATGTTCCATTCTCAACTAGCATTTGTACCCGTTCTTCGCACTGAAATTTGAAATTAATTACATGTTTCCTTCATGAATTTATGCGAAATTATATCCCTACATTCAAACGTTTAATAAGGCGTGTTAAACAGATATTCTTCTACGTGGCAGTAACGTGAAGTACGATATAAATGAGTGTAATTTGACTAGACAAAAGAGTGACTGAATGGGTGGCTATATTTCTAGCAAACAGATCTCAGAGAATTTTTTTTTTTTTGCTAGGGGCTTTACGTCGCACCGACACAGATAGGTCTTATGGCGACGATGGGATAGGAAAGGCCTAGGAATTGGAAGGAAGCGGCCGTGGCCTTAATTAAGGTACAGCCCCAGCATTTGCCTGGTGTGAAAATGGGAAACCACGGAAAACCATCTTCAGGGCTGCCGATAGTGGGATTCGAACCTACTATCTCCCGGATGCAAGCTCACAGCCGCGCGCCTCTACGCGCACGGCCAACTCGCCCGGTGATATCAGAGAATTAGTGTAGGCGAAGTTTTATCTGACACTGTAATAATTAAGAGGGGAATTCCTCAGGGCAGTATTATTGGACCTTTATGTTTTTCTTATATATAAAAATGATATGAGTAGAGAAGTGGAAACAGAGGTAAGGCTTTTTGCGGATGATGTTATTCTGTATAGAATAATAAATAAGTTACAAGATTGTGAGCAACTGCAACATGACCTCGATAATGTTGTACGCAATAGTATGATGATAAACGGGGTTAAAAGTCAGGTTGTGAGTTTCACAAATAGGAAATGTCCTCTCAGTTTTAATTATTGTGTTGATAGGGTGAAAGTTCCTTTTGGGGATCATTGTAAGAACCTAGGTCTTACTTAATATAAGGAAAGATCTCAATATGAAGATAAAGTTGCAATTCAAGAGGACAAATCGGGATAAATTGGAATAACCAAGGGAGATGTTCAATAATTTAAGAAAAGGCTAGCGAAACAACTGATGGGAATTCTGCCACCTGGAAGACTGCCCTAAATGCAGATCAGGATTGATTGGATTGGATTCGATTGGATTGGATTAGATTAACAAAGTCGAGGAAGAATGAGGAAGATTAGAGTTTATTGTACGGTACAATTACTGCTCCGAAATCGTGCGAAATTCTTCCGGCTTCTCAGTTACATATTGTTGTTTCTCTGACAACTGGAATGGCGCTGCCGCTGAAGACTCATGAAAATCATCGTTGATGGTAACCTCGCTTATCATCTATTCTATCGAAAGAGAATAAAACGGCTCTTTATTTCTTCCCGTTAACTCACCACCTTATATTCACAATTGAAGGTTGGAAAACGTAATCAGAGGCTAGTAAATTCGAAACAAGTTCCTTTTGAACTTAAATGTGAAGAAATGCTAAATTGACCGACAACTGGGATAATGTGATATGATGTGATCTGATCTGATCTACCGACATCGCGATGTATAGCTCACAGCGGCCCATCACGTTTTGAACGACAACCACGAAGGCTTGATTCCGATAAAAAGAGATTGCAGAAAAGAACGCGAAACGGATTTTCTACAACAAGGAACTTTTTGATATGCCAGCGTTGCGGCAGAGCTTGTGGTTTACTGCAGACTTGATCCCCTCAGACATCCAGGAGCCCATAATTTGTGACTGGATGCTCTCGAAAGACAACATCATTGTACTCGTCAGCGAGTGAATGCCTGTGACGACGACGGTACCATGTCAGAAGCAGAAATAACTTCCTTTTTATATGTTGTATATCCCACTAACTATCAGTACAGTTTCTGAAGACCCTCCGAAGATTCCAGAGTTCTGTTCCATGAAAGTTACTTTATGCGCCAGTAAGTCTGTTGACAGAGGGCTGGTCTATTTTAGCTCCCTCAGATACCAACAGACTAAGCTAGGATCAAACCCGACAACTCAGAAAGCCAGAACAGCACATGTAGCAGTAAAAGTTACATTTCATTCTCAATCCTTTTTCCGTATTTCTACAGGGTCAGGTATGAAGTGAGTTGAATTTTCGGAGCGATGTTTTACGACCAGGTGCCCTTCCTGACATCAACCTCAAAGGAGTTATTGAGATGAAATCAATGGCGTGGTACATAATATTAGGAAGGGAGAGGGGTGAAATGCGATGTCGACAAATAGCCTATTCCTGTCGAATAGCACCAAGGAGTCTGCTGAAGGCCACTCGACGGGCGGACAAATCATCATCAACAGCGACATATCCCTCACTCCATATGAGCATATGGAATTGAATCCAGACTTTCGGTACGCAATCTAGGGATTATAATTTTTATACCATTACATCTCATACCCTGCCGGCCAACATTCCCATGGTGTCGGGCCATATCGTCTGTGAAGAAACAAAACCTCGTATGTCACAATGCTCTTCCTATCCATGACCTTCCTTAAGGCTGGTGACGCCTCCCAACCACATACGGATATGCAGTCCGTCATAAAAATATTCGCTGTGTTCATTTTCCTATGCGAAAGTGTAAACTGAACCTTAAATAGAGTATACTCTAGGAGTGAGCAACTGCGTCGTGCAAACATACTTTTTTACAGAGCGGTACGGTAAGGATTATTTTCCTTTACAAATTAGTAACGCAACGAAAATTGTTCTGATGGACTGCATATCCATATGTAACTGGCAGGCGTGACCAGTCTTAGGGGAAGTAATCGATAGGAAGAGCTGTGTGACATACGAGGTTTGGTTTCTTCAACTACGACATAGACTTGATGCTTTAACGACCATGGCCATGAGGCGGGTAGTAACATGTTACTTTAAATAGCATTTTCCCCGTATTTTATTATATTCTTATATCCTATTACACACTACTCTAACTTTAAAATAATTACCGAGATAATACGTTATACACAACAATTTACTCATAGTAATTTATTTAGCACACTATAGGACTTATTGTCCCAATTACAGTGGCTACTACATTGTATGGACCAAACCATATACAAATAAAATGACAAGCATACTTAAAAGAGTAGAGTATACCCTAAAGGATACTAAGTATTTGGCGTTTGCCATTAGTCGCAAGGCTGCTCACAACATAACGAAATTTTGAAATAATAAGAGTAATAGCTCCCACCAGTGGTGTTAACCGCTGGAGTGAGGAGATCCACTATAGCTAGGGACAAAATGAAATAACTAATATGATAAGAGTGGAAATCATGAATCAGGAGGCTACTCCCGATTCTGAAAGAATGAGCAAACTAAAAGTGGATTATTCATAGTATAGTCATATTTGCCTTTGCTGGCAAGATGTAGTATTTACATCTAGTGCACTATGTCTTCTGGTATGGGCTAGAATAAATTTGTTACTTTCATTGACCTGTCTCAGTCTTATGCTTGGCTTTGACAATATGAAAGTGGCTGAGGTATGAGTGATGCTAGTAATGCCATTCCTTATGCAGCCAGTCCCTGCTATGAATGGTGTGAAAATGTCGCTCATAGGGTCGGTTGGTGCACACATTTCAGTGGGCTTGGCAGACTGATATGCAATAGCAACTTCTGGCTCAGTGAGGAAAGCAACGGGAAACTATCTCACTCCTCATTTCCCTAGTACACCTCTTCAGTGACACCTAGGCCACCTATGACAGCTAATGGTGGACCTGTTGAGGATCTAACCAGCCTTCGGGCTGAATATCTAACATACATACATACATGCATAGTCACATAAGACGTACAAACAAGTCCGTAGTGGTTGAAATAATAAATAATAATGATATTTGCTTTACGTCCCACTAACTACTTTTACGGTCTTCGGAGACGCCGAGGTGCCGGAATTTAGTCCCGCAGGAGTTCTTTTACGTGCCAGTAAATCTACCGACACGAGGCTGTCGTATTTGAGCACCTTCAAATACCACCGGACTGAGCCAGGATCGAACCTGCCAAGTTGGGGTTAGAAGGCCAGCGCCTTAACCGTCTTAGAAATTCAGCCCGGCCGTAGTGGTTGTAAAGGAAGATAAAACTGATAAAAGGAGCATCCATAAGCTCCCAATCCCATCCCACCCCGAGCGATAAAAATCCACCTTAAACTTATATTTGCTGAATAGACTTTCCGCTAAATGCAGTTTAACTCATTTACGATAACAGAAGAATGTATAAATGTCTTTCTTGTCATTCATAAGGGAGGAACAGCTTAATAATGTTACTGGTTGTACGTTCCATTAACTGTTCCTTTTACGTTTCTCGGAGACATCGAGGTACCAGAAAACTTTGTCTCGCTGGAGTTTCTTTACGTGCCAGTAAATCTACTGACACAAGGCTGGCCATACTGAGCACCTTCAAACACCACAGGCCTGAGATTTGATTGTATGAGCCTCTTTGGAGCAGACGGATGCCTAACAAACAGACTGTGTGACCCTGGATTAGAGCAAAGCTTTTGACCACGTGTCACTTCAAACACTTATGTTAAAACTTAACAAGTACGGCATTCAGGGTAAACTGGCTGGCATGGCTGAAGTCATTTTTGGTGGGTTGAACACAATGTGTTGTGTACGGAGGAGCCAAATCAGACCAAACCACAATTACTTCTGGAGTAATTCAGGGTAGTGTGATAGGGCTCCTCCTGTACACGATATAATATATTATGCATATTATGCTCTCGACTTACTGGATTATCTAAATTCGACCATTGCACATTATGCCGATGACAGTCACTTACTGAACCATGAAAAATAATAATGACCGAGCTTGATAGCTGCAGTCGCTTAAATGCGGCCAGATTCCAGTATTCGGGAGATAGTGGGTTCGAACTCCACTGTCGACAGCCCTGAAGATGGTTTTCCGTGGTTTCCCATTTTCACACCAGACAAATGCTGGGGCTGTACCTTTATTAAGTCCCCAGCCGCTTCCTTCCTATTCCTAGGCCTTTCTTATCCCATCGTCGCCATAAGACCTATCTGTGTCGGTGCGACTTAAAACAAATAGCAAAAAAATAATAATGATCTGGTACAATTCCAGTCGGATCTGGTTAGTATAGCTCTGTGGTGTGATGTAAATAAATTGTGTAAAAACTCTTACGAAGTGTTAAGCAGAGCTATACAACCACTCCATAACCAGCCTACTCTATGTGGAATCCAACTACCACCTTCTAACTTCATCAAACTCCTCGGTATTCATAATACGGACAATCTGAAATGCAATAAGCACGTGGAGGAAATGAGGTGTAAGGCGTACAGAGCACTAGGTTTTGTCCGTAAATGTTTCTCCGGAGGAAGGAGTAAAGCCCTAAGAACGGCTTATTTTTCCCTGGTGCAGCCCATACTAATCTATGACTTTCCTTCCTGGCACCCAACGACAACGGAAAATATGAGGAAACTAGAAGTTGTCCAGCGCCGAGCAGAATGTATAATTAACAAACACATCCCTCTAAACACAGCCAGGTCATTCCACCTCTGAACTTATTATGTAAAGAAATCGCTGACAGATAACATACAGCTCTTTCCCCTTTCCACCGCTTGCAGCTTAATTGCCGCTCTGTTAAGAGATGCCAAGTAGTTACTCTCCACCCCTGTCCCCCGTACCTCGCCAGAACAACCTCATATTTAAATGGATTTTACTCACGGTCTGCTCGTCTGCGGAATCTTCTACCAATTGAAATAAAACTGCTCTCTCGCAGTAAAGAAAATGTGTATGTAAATAGAAATCCATGTGTGATGTATATAACTTGTATACATTAGAATTTCAAGAATGATGTTTGCAAGTACAGCTGAATGTAAACGAATGTGTACGCGTGCGGGTGGGGGAGTGGTTGTGAATGACTGTGTATACAGGAGTATGAGTGAGGGTATAAATGACTGAGTCTTCTTAGTCTAATATGTAAAGCATAAGCCAAGATAATTATTATTATTCTACGAGTGCAGTGTTTGGAGTGTAAATATGTATATTTAAAATTATCAATTCATACGTAAATATTCAGTAGAGTTTATGTAAACATACATGATCTGCATTGGTTTAACGTCATACTAGTACATACATGTTTTCTATGATGCTTATATGGGAAATGATTAGAATTGAGAAGGTAATGGTCGTCATTTAATCAAGGTATATTCTCTGAATTTTGCTGGTGTGAATACACTAAACCACAGAAAACTACCTTCAGGGTTGCCGATGGCAGGGCTCGAACCTGCTAAACGCAAGCTTACAACAGCACGACTCGCACCACTTGGCCAACTCGTTCCTGTGTCTTGGGATGATCTGTGGAGAAATAATCAAGGTACTGTGGTCCAGGAACAGCTTTGCTTTTACTGTGAATCGTGCTGTATGTTGGCACTTGACCGATATTGTGCTTACAACTGTTAGAAATCCTTTATCCTTCAATGGGTGTCATATGAATGAACACCCCTGAACTCTACAGTCTTCAAGTGAAAGGACAAACGGACGAGCAATAACATCTGGGAACAGGACCATTTGTCGTCAGGAATGTCATTGAGATTGTAGTAGCAGCTTGTACGCTGCTGGGATATTACCTCCACTCGGCCCGTCTGCAGCGTGAATAACTGTCTGCTACATCTAGTGGAGTGACTTCATGAGGAGAAGTGACTCTGGAATGTTCAATTTTCCAGCTCATAGTCGTAAACAGACGGGATATTGAGGAGGAGAAAGAAGTACGTTTGTAGCCCGGTGAAAGCAGGAGAGGGATTGAGGCACATTTCATCACACTAAACACGACATTCTCCATAAATAGCTCAACACAATGAAGTTGTAATAAACATCTGTCTCACTGGTCAGTTATTATTATTATTATTATTATTATTATTATTATTATTATTATTATTATTATTATTATTATTATTATTATTATTATTATTATTATTATTATTTTGCTAGTGGCTTTACGTCGCACCGACGCAGATGGGTCTTATGGCGAAGATCATGTCAGAATTAACTTGAAGTACTGATGAACATGCTTTTGCTGGTGAGTGCACTATGTCCTTTGGTATGGGCTAGAACTAATTTGTTACTTTGGCAGACTGATAGGTAACAGCAACTTCTGGTTCAGGGAGGAAAGCAACGGGAAACTACCTCTCTTCTCATTTCCCTAGCATGCCTCTTCAGTGACGCCTAAGCCGTCTGACAGCTGATGGCGGAGCTCTTGAGCATCAAACCAGCCTTTGGCCTGAATATTCAAGATACATATTGATGAATGTATTAGCATTGCATTGTCTTTCGGCCCAAGCATAGTTTCTCTGAGTGATTATCTGTCTAAGTGTCGTAGTCGTTTGGTCAAACTGTCAGTACTTAGGTATCAATATCACTGCTCTGCAGAAGTTGTTAAGGGTGCCAACAATGTAGTGAGTTTAAACTATGTCGGGTTGTTGGCATGCGGGAGTGTAACGCACTGTTTCGGGAAATTTCTGAGATACAGTCTCTGTTGTCGCAGAGGCTGTACAGAGCATTGCCCGAAGGAGATTTTCTACACGCAGAGAACGTTCTGTGCTTTCGATACTTGCTAATACGATATCTTGTAAGAATTATCAGAGAACGAGAGTTCTACGTAATGTCCGACTCAATGGCTGAATGGTCAGCGTTGAGACCTTCTGTTCAGAGGCCCCGGGTTCGGTTCCCAGCCGAGTCGGGGGTTTTAATCCTGTTTGATTAATTTTTCTGGCTCGGGGACTGGGTATTTGTGTTTGTTCCAACACTTTCCTCTTCATATTCATATTCAGACAACACACTATACTACTAACCACCACAGAAACACGCAATAGTGATTATAACCCTCCATATAGGATTGGCGTCAGGAAGGGCATACGGCCGTAAAACAGAGCCAAATCCACATATGCGAGACAGTTCGCACCCGCGACCCCACAGGTGTGGGAAAAACGACAGAAGAAGAAGGAAAAGAGCATTCTACGTAATATGTCGTAACAAAACAGCATTGTTGAACTGTAACATGTTACATACTGTGAACAGTTTGTCATTGTTCCTTACCGTAAACGTGAAATCGTTGCCTCTACGGGACTGTCATGGACAAACCCTCACTAAATGTGCTGGAAGGAGAAAAATAAATTCCGGGCGAGTTGGCCGTGTGGTTAGGGCGCGCAGCTGTGAGCTTGAAGCCGGGAGATAGTGGGCTGCAACCGCACTATCGGCAGCCCTAAAGATGGTTTTCAGTAGTTTCCGATTTTCACACCAGACACACCGACACAAATAGGTCTTACGGCGACGATGGGATACGAAAGGGTTAGGAATGGGGAGGAAGTGGCCGTGGTCTTAATTAAAGTCCAGCCCCGGCATTTGCCTGATGTGAACATGGGAAACAATGAAAGACCATAATCAGGGCGGCCGACAGCGGGATTTGAATCTCCCGAATACAACCTCGCAGCTGTGCGCCCCTAACCGCACGGTCAACTCGTTCAGTTCAGCCATTTTCCAGCCGTGCTATTTCTCAGAATAGCACTAAAACAGTATTTTATTCGATATCCAGATCAGTGTAGTGGATTGTATAAATATTACGACATCTAGTGTGGAATGACCTGAGAGATGATTTCTTCAGTGTTGTGCAATTAATATTTCCTTTGAAAATAAGACAACCATCACAACCCCCTCATAGGTCCTTATGAACATCAGTGTACGTGGTAGCGAAGTTAACCATATCTGCCAAAACTTACGGTGCAATAAATTTGAGCTGGAATATCAGTTACATGAAATCAACATACTTGTCATGGAAATTTACGGTAATTGTTCGTTTCCATGTAAATTTGATGTTTAGGAAAAGAAATCAATGTGTAGTGACTGTCGTATTTAGTTGTATTTAATTTTTCAGAGTGGACACGTGAGAGAAGGGCAAAATAATTCTTGTTTCAATTGTTTCACAGTGCCTGACAAGTATCGTCAATTCACCAGTAAGTTTTGTTTACAAAGACACAAGCTCGAAGGAAGCAAGTGAACGAGTATCCAAGAAGAAAGTGACGTAATAACCGTGGATATCGACGAGACAGTGCTGATTCGTAACATTACATGTCGGGCAAATTTTACAAACTGTTCATCTGTTGACTCATGTTTACTGTGGCCTTCTGTTTGCAACAGTGTATATGTTTAATTCTTTTATTTTATTCTACCTCTGTTTAATCATGCTCCATATACCTTCTTGTTGTACGTGAGCGAAAGTTGGGTGGACTCAGACTATGTTATTTCTAGGTTACAAGTAACAGATATGAACACAGTTAGAATAATTGTGGTACAAGCAGTTGGACAGCAATGGCAGCAGGTTACTCGAACCGAGATAAGAACTAAGATAGGAATGAAATCGATGGATGAAAAAGTATGCTTAAATCGGCTACGGTAGTGAGATCATAATACCTAGAAAATAATAGGTTCCCTCATACGGAGTAAAAAAGGCGGAATATCAAGACAACAGTTTTTATTGATTTAAATATAAGAGGTGCGGAGATAAACGAGGTCATAAAGCTTGATATGTAGGCTCTTAATTCATTCACAGTCCGACTCGTTGGCTGAACTGTCAGCGTACTGGCCTTTGGTTCAGAGGGTCCCGGGTTCGATTCCCGGCCGGGTCGGGGATTTTAACCTTCATTGGTTAATTCCAGTGGAAGAATGGAAAGAGAACTTGAGGCTGAGTTCAGAGACTGTGAGTTTGGCTTCAGAAGAAATAACACACTAAGCAATCCTCACTTTACGTATGATCTTAGAGTATCGATTTAATGAGGACAGGCCCATGTACATGGCACCCGTAGATAATTCATTCGATAAGGTTGATTGGATCAAGCTACTTGAGGTTCTGAAGGTGATCAGGATCGCACACCGAGGAGGAAGAATTATCTACACCAGTGGGTGTTTGTGCTGTCCCGAACATTCCTGCAACTCACACACCACACATAACACTATCCTCCACCACAATAACACGCAGATTCCTACACATGACAGATGCCGCCCACCCTCATCGGAGGGTCTGCCTTACAAGGGCTGCACTCGGCTAGAAATAGCCACACGAAATTATTATTATTCATTCACAGTGGTTTTCAGACTGAATGCTGATAGGCATAATAATCCATAATGAAGATGTTGTGTATGCGTGTGTATACGTCCTCTAGGATGTAAGAGTCTATACAATCTTCGATTGAAAGTTTCTTAGTATCTTGGAACAATGGAAAGAGAACTTGAGGCTGAGTTCAGAGACTGTGAGTTTGGCTTCAAAAGAAATAACACACTAAGCAATCCTCACTTTACGTATGATCTTCGAGTATCGATTTAATGAGGACTGGCCCATGTACATGGCACCCGTAGATAATTCATTCGATAAGGTTGATTGGATCAAGCTACTTGAGGTTCTGAAGGTGATCAGGATCGCACACCGAGGAGGAAGAATTATCTACATTATGTACAAAAATATCAGTATGCATTAATAATAATTTACGGGCATTGAAGAGAATTAGTCCAGAAAGGGATGAGGCAGGTCTTCGGTTTGTCCCCTTTCCTTTTCATTGTTTATATAGAACAGGCGGTAAATGAAATCAAAGAGGGATTTGGAAAGTAAATAACAATCCAAGGAGAGGAAATCAAAGCTTACATTTGACGATGATATTATTTTATTTAAGTCTGTAGACGATCTGGAGAAATTGCTGAATGGTATGGACAAACTTTTGGAGGAGAACAAGATGAAAATAAAACAAATCTAGAACAAAAGTACTGGAGTTCAGTCGAATGAAGTCAGGTGTTGTAGGAATAGATTAGAAAATGAAGCCTTAAAAGTAGATGAATAGTTTTATTAGGTAGTAGAATAATTAACAACGGCAGAAATAAGGAAGATATAAAATGCAGACTAGCAAAAACAAGGGATGAATTTCTTAAGAAAAGAATTTTTCTCACTTTGAACATTGATGCAGGAATTAGAAAGATGATTTTGAAGATTTTCGTCTGGAGCGTGACATTGCATGTGAGTGGGACGATAACTAGCTCAGAAAGAAAGATAATAGAATATTTTTAAATGTGGTATAACAGTAGAATGCTTAAGGTGAGACAGGTAGGTCGAAACACGAATGTAGAGATACTCAATATTATGTGGGAGAGGAGAACGAGTTGGTGAAATTTGACCAGAAAAGAGAATGATAGGACTTATCTTATCTTAAGACACCCAGAAATTACAAGATTTTAATTTTAATTATAATCTATTACAAAAGAGTGACGGATGAACAAACACTGTCGGCAGCCCTCAAGATGGTTTTCCGTGGTTTCCCATTTTCACACCAGGCAAATGCTGGGACTGTACCTTAATTAAGGCCACGGCCGCTTCCCAGTCCTAGCCCTTTCCTCTCCCGTCGTCGCCGTAAGACCTACCTGTGTCGGTGCGACGTAAAGCCAATAGCCTAACGATATTTCGCACTTCCATCTCTTGTAATGTGGTAAGTGCTAAAGTATGAACCCAAGCATGATATGGGCCGAGGCAAATTAACAACAAAGACGTGCCTTTGGGCATAATTCACTTTCAATAACTTGGTACTTAGGGCATCACTAAGGGTCAGACATACGATTGCTGTCGACGAACAATGTTGCTTTCTTGCGGGCTATAGTGACCCAGAAGGCGTCACATAATGAATATTTATACTACTGACAATGGGTTGTGAGATTAACCAGGCTATGGCACTGTTTGGTTTAAAAAGGAATTATATTGACATTTAACATATCTTCATTTGTTCGGGGATTTTGTTATCCTATAAGCGAAGGTATCTTAATGTGCGCAGGTAATCATTAAGAACACATGCACTGGAAAAGAAGCAGCTAAATTACCTTCAGCTTTGGATCGACTGCAGAAATAAGAATTACTAGAGTGATTACGCACATTTCTCTCGTAACTTCTTCTTATCAATGGCTGAAGACCCATTACAGCAGTCTACCCTAGAACTTTCCCGAACGTCCTTATCTTGGATCACAGGCGATCACTTAGTGACCTTACACAGAAGTTAATAAAAGGGAGAATTAGCAACCACCAACAAATAAATCTATCGCTGGTAAGAGAGATCGATATACGACAGGGAAAAGAAATAAATGCGTCGTAATTCAACATTCTAACTTTAATAGTACTCTTAGAATTTGTTCATATTCTTGTGGGTCATTCCTGTTTGCGTATGTTTGGTTAAATCAGGGCCTCTCAAACGCCCAAAATCTCACGCGTGCAGAGCGAGGCGCAAGAGCTCCGTGCACTGTGCATCGGTGCCGCTCGGTGCCGCTCGGTATGGCTCGGGTCAACGCTTCGTCTCTGGGCTACTCGGCTATGCTCGGCTCTACTCGGCTATACTCGGCTCTACTCAGCCCGGATTTGGAGCGCTACGGCGCAAGTGGGGGAGAGGGAGACAGGCGGAGCGAGCGAGACAGGCGTGAGGAAAGAGAGAGACAGCGCTATTGCTCCAAATCGAGGAGTGGGGGGTCTGCACTCTGGTCAAGCAAGCCAAGTCGTCTTTTGCACCGTGCACAGTGCATGCACCACGCTCATGCACCCTGAGAGGCCCTGGGTTAAATGATCGATCTATGTTTTGCCGATGAAAGAAAACTACTGGATTCATATGCAGTAGGAAATGAATTATGAACAATACTAATGAAACAGTCTTTCCCTGTGTTTCATTAAGTGATTTAGAGACGAAGGTCTTATACCTAAAAACAGGTGGAAATCTTACATGTACGAACCTGGATTCGTTTCAATGCATAATGCACTCAAAGGGGCTTACAGTTTACGGACACTTAAATATAGCCAATACTGAATTTATATGCATTCTTCTTCTTTTTTGTTATGCGCATTTACAGCGTGTGTTGAAGTTGTTAGCTTGAGGATGGTTTTCCTTTCTTCTTCTCCTCCAAAAATCTCTTCATGAACTCGATAGCCTATGCTGTTTCTTGTGTTCTTCCGTCCATTGTTTCCCTGTGGTTATGTTATCCTTTTCCGTGAACGTGCGCTTTGCGACCAGAGTTCCAAAACCCTTGCGATCCATGATGGTATCTTCTGTGATGTTAATTTCTCTTAAGTCCTGCTTTATTTCCTCTAACCAGCTGACTTTGACCTCCTTTGAATGAACTATACCAAGCAGGGTTTTTTTTTTTTTTTTTTGCATATCTAATACCGTCCATTCTACAGATGTGGGCATAGAATTTCAATCGTCTCCTGCATACAGTATCGGTGAACTTGTCGATTGCTTTGTACAAATCTACAGTTTTTCTTTTGCTCCATATAAGATTTACATGAATGGGGCCTTTTCATTGCTAAAGCAAGGAATGAACACTGCATACACCATCCAGGGAAATATATTGCAATCGGCTTCTTAGGTAAGAGACCTAGGTGTTATAATAGACTGTAAACTGACCTTCTCTGCTCATAGTCAGTCTATACAATCCCCTGCTATGCGTACCCTAGGCATTCTTTACAAGTGTGATGTTTGGGACATCACTGAATGTTTTTAATTATTGAACTATATATTTAATTGATAATATGTATATATTTAATCACTGATAGGTCATTTTAAATTAATATGTATATATATAGGGCTTTTATCATCCATTTCATTCATCATTTCATTTCTTTGTATCGCGGCTATAACGTATTCTGAACGAACAAATTATTGGGTAAAGTATTTCAACATCACGCACATTTATAACTTGCAGTAAATTTTCCAATAGCCGTTGTGTGGTGACCAGAGTCAGCAGGCTAATTTCAGGAAAAGTACGTCATCGAGATTACGAGAGACCTTACCCTCTCCACCTCATGAAAAGACAGTTGATACATTATTAACACCCACTTTTCAAACTCAGCTTCGAGACGCTTTATTTCAGCGGGAAAGTTCAGCCTATGTGAATGAACGTAATGAAGCAACGTGATGGATCCACAGCAATACATCGGAGAAGGGATGCGACCTCGAATCTTACTGGACCATGTGATATGGCTGATGGAAGGAGACTTTTGAACCGATATATACCACCGACAAGGGCTGGAGAGGACACTTAACATTCTCATTCAGATTCACATTCAGATTTAGATTCTGATTCTCACGCTTGGAAGATACTCTTACTACGATTCTACGTCTACACATCGGAGAAGATTTTAACTTAGTTCACTTCGCATCTGAGTATATTCTACTCAAAAGTAACTCTCATTGGGACTTGTTATCCCAATGACGAGAGGTAGTCAACGGGAGACCGGTTCTGACTGGTATAGGGGAGGAGAGCTTTTATTATGAATTTAGCTACGCTACTGTTCCGTAATTCGGAAGAATACAAGTGTATTCTCTCCATGAACATAACCCATGGTGGTTTTGCACTTAAAATTAGGACTCATTACGACTTTATGTAAGGAGTACAATAGGAAGTGTTAAAGACAGGAAATGTGGATGTAGGACTGGAATCCAACAACAGATCCACCCATCTTCAGCTTCAAGACAACAGAGTCTACATTTGGTGAGCTTATGGCATAAGTTACTGCAAGTCTTCGCGTAACAGTTCATTCTCTTAAAGTTAATTTCATTCACTTTTTCTTTTGCTTCTGTAAGTTCAGATTTCGTTAATACGCCGTTACGTCAGGTTTTTCATCTTAATAAATAGCTGTTTTAATTTGTATTTTATGAAATGATTATTAATGATCCTTAAATTCCAAGTTAATGTACTTAATGATTCGTGTTCCGTTCACCTCACCCCTGGGAGTTTTTTGAGTCTCATTACGTATTTTTTATTTATTATTATTATTATTAATTATCTACTTTTGTTTTCAAGCCATAAGCTTGAAGACTGGCGCCCTTGGGATACTGTTTCTGGAGAAACCATGACATATCATTTATTTATTTTAATATTAAAGTGACCCGCCACGTTATAAATTTGTCATTAATCTGTGGGCCAAGTGGGTACGTCACACAAGTTCTCTGAAATTTATGATATTAACGCCTTAAAATTATACTTTGTCTTGTATGTTCTCCCCATTATTGACTTTTGTTCCCCTATTTGGTCCTCATCTGCTATCACAAACATATCTCAACTAAATAGTAATTTTAACTTTCTCACTTTCATTGTTAAGACTCACAATCCTGTTTTTAAGAACAAAACTAAATCTGACATTATGAACTACCTGGGTATACTTGACCTGAGAAGCTGTTTACATTTCTCCGATCTATGTTACCTTCACAAAATAATCAATGGCTAAACCAAAGGTAATACTCTTCCGACGTACTTCCCTATACACGTTCCTCCCCGCCCTACACGCAACCAGCGCACTCATCATGTGTCCCGTCCGCGTCTAACCTTACAACAACACTATATTCCACCGTCTCCCTACTCTTGCTAACTCACTGCCCGATATCGTCATATTCACATCTTTCGCATCCTTCAAACAAAAAATTAAAAGATTCCTTTGAAGTCCTCTCCACGTTTCCATTTTCTTCCGTCCCTCCAACCCTCGACCTTTCTTCTTCCAAATTTCTGTAACCGACAATTCCCAGTTATCGTTGTCATTGTTTTTACAGTATTACTGTTAAAATTGTTAATGTATTGTTGCTACTTAATATTGTTGTTTATACCTTTATTATATTCTATAGTTATTTAATTATTATTAGTGTAAAATGGCCCCCCATATGCTGTATCTAATCTATATATATAAAATAAGAGTTTTGTCTGTACATTGCTCAGAATTTGAAAATAATGGTATTTCTGTATCGGTCATGTCCATAGTAACAAGAAAATGCACTTTTTACTTTTCCGTAATTTCTGTCTGTCTGTCTGTCTGTCTGTCTGTCTGTCTGTCTGTCTGTCTGTCTGTCTGTCTGTCTGTCTGTCTGTCTGTCTGTCTGTCTGTCTGTCTGTCTGTCTGTCTGTACACGCATCACGAGAAAACGGTTGAAGAGAATTTAATGAAAATCGGTATGTGAAATCGGGGGATGAGCCTCTACAATCTAGGCTATAAATCATTTTACTCACGCTGAGTGAAATGGTAGTTTAGGGGAAGGCCTAAAATTGAATTCTCAACTATTTATGTTATTAGTGGTCTAATGAAAATCGGTATGTGAAGTCGGGGGATGAGCCTCTACAATCTAGGCTATAAATCATTTTACTCACGCTGAGTGAAATGGTAGTTTAGGGGAAGGCCTAAAATTGAATTCTCAACTATTTATGTTATTAGTGGTCTAATGAAAATCGGTATGTGAAGTCGGGGGATGAGCCTCTACAATCTAGGCTATAAATCATTTTACTCACGCTGAGCGAAATGGTAGTTTAGGGGAAGACCTAAAATTGAATTCTCAACTGTTTGTTATTAGTGGTCGTATTGTAAAGAAAATGGGTATGCAAAGTTGGGGAACAAGTTGCTACAATCTAGGCTATCAATAATTGTATTCACGCTGAGAAAATGGTAGTTTAGGGGAAGGCCTAAAATTCAATTCTCAAATATTGTTATTAGTAGTCTTATCTTGATGAAAATCGGTATGCAAAGTCAGAAAATAAGTCGCTATAGTCTGGGCTGTAAATTATTTTATTCACGCTGAGTGAAATGGTAGTTTAGGGGAAGGCCTAAAATGTAATTCTCAAATATTTCTTATTAGAGGTGTAATCGATGAATGCTACATAACTAAGGTTATATAGTATTAAATTTCCTATTATTAATGTCTTATACATTGTTACCGTACTGGCTATGTTTACAAAGATATTCATGAATTTGAATTTCCATGGAATGCCATCTTCAACGCTGCCGACAATGGGGTTCGAATCCACTATCTCTCGGATGGAAGCTCACAGCTGCGCACCGCTAACCACACGGTCAACTCGCCCAGTCATACAGAGTGTAACAGCCTGTCTGAATATTGATGGGAAGTAGCTGGGGAGTTAGATAACTTTCTTCTTTAGCATGCCATTCCCATGGTTTATAAATTTTCTGATACTACTGGTACGTAACACACTGGATCATCATAGCATTCAAGCTATTCAATCCCTACTCTGAGGCACTGATTGGAATGAACAGTGTGCATATTTAGCGGAATAATGGCAGATGAGTGTTCATGGCAATCTGCGGCCTGATCATCCCAGCTCTGGAACTTTTGACTATTAGATTGGCACCGCAATCTAACCGCAGCACTGTTCGTTAAAAGTGATAAAACCTGCGGCTTTCCATTTGATCGAGTATTTTATATGATAGCATTGCTTTTAATCGCTACATTCATACTTACGTTTTTGTAATGACCTATGTTGATTTTAGGTTAGGAAAACCACAAAGTCAGTCTTTCTGAGAATCCCGTAGCGAAGCACGGGTACATCAGCTAGTAAATAAATAAACAAATAAATAAATAAATAAATGTTTCGTTCTTGTTTTCAATTTAATCAATTTTAGAGTGATCCCCTAGGGATGTCGTTTCTAATTTATATGTATTATTATTATTATTATTATTATTATTATTATTATTATTATTATTATTATTATTATTATTAATGTCCTATTAACTACTTTTACGGTTTTCAGAGACCTGAGATGCCGGAAGTTTGCCCCACAGGGACTATTCTCCGTGCCTATGAACCTACCGACATGAAGCTGAAGTATTTTATCACCTTCAAAACATAATAATCTCTCAACCTTGTCCCGTTCGGTGCAAGGTTCGCTACAGCAATCTTCAGCTTATCTCAGAGGTCCAACAGGTGAATACCACGTGGAAACTCCAACCTGGGTTCGACCGGGAATCGTACATTAGCAGTCCGGATGAAAATCTAGCAACTAAGCCACTACGCTAAACATGCCACCATTTAGAGCATCTTCAAACGTACGAATTGTCGTGATGGACTAAATCCAAAACCATCCCTTGGTGTGATAAAATGTTTATAGTGTGCTGTGTTGTCTGGTAATATGTAGATTACTTCCATCGACCTGTCTCAGATAGCGGGTTCAAACCCGGCAGAGGTAGTCGGATTTTTGAAGGGCAGAAAAAAGTCCATTCGACACTCCATGTCGTACGGTGTCGGCATGTAAAAGATCTCTGGTGACACATTTGGTGTTTACCCGACAAAATTAATTAAATCTCAGCCATAGACGCCCAAGAGAGTTTCGGTTTACTCGGCCTGCCATCTAGTGGGGGCCTGGAGTAAAACGGAACGTCGAAATTGACGAGCAGACAGCCAGATGGCGTCAAATTGAAATGTCTGCACACGGTAGCTGAGGCCATACGATTATTATTATTATTATTATTAGTCTCAGTCTCAGACGTACGAGCGATATTGATACCACTTCCTATGGTAAACGGCGTGGAAGTATGACACGTAGAATCGTTTACTATATACAATTCATGGACTTCAGTTTCATATGTGATAGTTATGTGAGGAAAGGAAAGGAAAACTCCATTTCCCTCGCGTAATCCATCAGGTACGCCCAACATGTCTACGACAACTTATGGTAGAATTTTTGTAGATTTAATCATCTATCACAAGCTACCAAACTAAGAAAGATTTAAGTCTCATCTGACTTAAAATAATTCCATCCATAGCACGCGAGGTCTATTTTGGAACGCAATCGTCAAGGACATGACATACAGTTTTGGTTATTTCACATCCATAGGCTACGATTCGATCTACGGCATAATACTTACAGAGCTGGTGAGTTATAGCTACTCCACTAATAACGCAAAATTTCAGGGAGGACCCGAGTTACTTTTTCTATCAGTTGCTCTGATCGACCAGCGTTAAAGCATAAAACGCTGCGTAACGTAGAAAATCTTAGAATAAGCCACACCGTATGGCTTCATGTTTGTAATGTTCTCAGTATTGAATATTTGCGTCGCTTGCATGTCACCTACCAAGGTCATATTCCCCCATTTATCGCCCAAGCACTCAATTTGTTCGTCGAGGAAAACAAATGTGGGGGGAAAAACATCCTGCAAAGCTAGACGATTCCCTCTATAGGTCAAGTAACATACACGAACATACACACACGCGGCCACAAGATAATTACTTCAGCTAGGGCATTAATAAAGAAGGCAAAGAAGACATTGCGAAATTACTTCTGTTCTGACAGTACTCTCCGCTTTGTTTCTGTGTTGACACAATATTTCATATCTGTCCTTAAGATGGAACGTATTTATAAATTATGTAATCTATAAAAGTGAAATAATTTCGTCTGTACACTTCACATTTTGGCCTCATACTTCGTATTTACCTCGGATTACTCACGAAGCTATCAGTTTGCATTCGGGAGATAGTGGGCCAGAACCCCTCTGTCAGCAGTCCATGGTTTCCAATTTTCACACCAGATAAATGCTGGGGCTGTACCTTCATTAAGGTCGCGGTCACTTCCTTCCCACCCCCTGGCACTTTCCTATCCCATCGTCGTCATAACAGCTATCTGTGTCGGTGCAACGTATAGCAAATTTTAAAAAATAGATCTCGGACTAGGCATCCAAGAATGTATAATTGGTTCAGCTCAGTGTGATAGTTAGCCAGTCAAAACATCACAAAAAACGGTAGATAGCACAAAAGAACCCCAAAAAGCCCTCTAAATATTTGCCCTACGGTCGATCATCTAAGAGTCACAGATTTCCCAACTTCCATGTGAAGTAGCTGTCGCCGAATTGATGTGCAGGCGAGAGATGGTTTTGTACACCTTTGTCTTATCCTCCAATAACACTCCGCTTGATAATTTTTACTAGGCCTACACAAAACGATAAGTGTCATTTAATCAATTACATTATTTAAATGTAATCTTATCATCAACAACATTAGTGGTACAACTGTTAAAGTGGAATACTTATACACCGAGCGAGTTGGCCGTGCGGTTAAGGGCACGCAGTTGTGAGTTTGCATTCTGGAGATAGAGGATTCGAATCCCACTGTCGGCAGCCCTGAAAATGGTTTTCCATTGTTTCTCATTTTCACACCATGCAAATGCTGGGGCTATATCTTAATTAAGACCACGATTGATTCCTTCCCACTCCTAGTCCTTTCCTATCCCTTCGTCGCAATAAGTAACGTTTAAAAGGGTTTATATATGAGGTGGTGGTGGTGATTATTGTTTTAAGAGGTAGCACAACTAGGTAAGCATGCTCTATATAAAGCTAATCAGAGAGAAAAAATGAAGGTATCGGCCATAGAAAGGGAAAGGCAACAAAGGGCGTGAAAATGAGACTCCCTAGGCCTCGAGTGTTCTAATACCGTTGGGGTCGGAAAGGAACAAGAGTTGACGAAGGGAGATTGGAGGGGATAGATGAAAGTGAAGAGCAGACACAAGTAAGTAGAAGCTATTCCGTGACTCCGTGGTCGCCAACCCCCGCTCCAAAATTTAGAGCCCCTGGAGCCCCGTTTAGTCGCCTCTTACGACAGGCAGCGGATACCCTGGATGTTATTCTACTGCCCCCTCCCACAGGAGGTGTTTGTATAAAAATTGTTTCATATTAGTGTTGTCTTAAAGTACATGTAAGTGGATTCACCAAGATCTAAGGTTATAAAATGTACTGCTACGGTTTGGAACGAGTGTGGAATAGGAGTCTTATCTCATAACCTGAATCGCTATGCTGAATGCTGGCTTTCAAACCGCAACTCACGGAAAGGCGAACCGTTCGCATTCTTGTGAGTTACGCCATTAGTTGGAATAGGTAGTAATTCCAAACCCATACAAATCATTTGAGAGAAAAACTATTTAACCATTATGTAGATCGGGTACCGGCTCGCTAAGCACGTATACGAGGAATGACGATAGCCTGCAGTTCGGCATTTCTGTGGCGTACAAGCCAACGATTATTTACGGGCTAACTCGAAGAAATTCAATGCCAATTGAGGAAGAGTGAACAAAAAGTGTTTTTACCAGGGCTCGAATTTCTAGAACAAGTCTTTTATCTTGGTATCTCTTTACAAACTTAAGTTAAATTTTACCATTACGTCATATTTGACAAACAAAAATGCCATAAAATATTTGTGGTCATAATTTTAGCCATTCTTCTATTATTTAACATATTTTGTGGCCATAACGCCAAGACATTTTGCTTGAGTTTGGTTATTTTTGGTCTGACTAGCCTACGACAATATTCTGCTGTCTTGGTTAACACGAATTATTTATGCACGTACAGATTTTATATCATTTTACTGGATAATATAAAGCTCGGCATTATCATGGTAACAGTGATATAATTTTAGCAAAATACAAATTATGTTAGTCAATACGTGTGTTTCATCATTACACAGAATAAACCACCCCTCGTCTGCTTGCATATCCCTGAGCATGGCTTGTAATGTTGTAATGCACGACCATGAAGTGAGAAACGGTACATGCCAGATGAGATTTCCCATGAGATTTACTACGTGCCCAAATTAAAACTAAATAAAACAAAACATTAAATCTAACATTTGTCAATAATCTTAAATCCAAATTCTCGTAAACGCCATAAACATTAAATAATCCTACTAGCAAGGGTAATAAGGCCAACAAAGTATAAAACAGTAAATATACCCGTGCTTGTAATCGCTCAGGTTGATAATCCCAGCCCATATTAATAAATATACTAGGAATCTAGCTACTTTCAAAGAACAAATAAAAATAAAATATTTATTTATTTATTTATTTATTTATTTATTTATTTATTTATTTATTTATTTATTCAGGATGAGCAACAGCAAAACGCCGAATTACAACAATCCGAGCTATGTACAATAGATATGAATCTATCAACAAAGAAAAACACATTTACAGTAAATACAGGAGCAGAATGGGAAAGAACAAGAAGGAAAATTAAGTTAAATTAGAAGTATCATGACAGAAGGAAGGAAACGTTACGAAGAGATCTAGGTTGCTGTTGATAGATAATGTATTAAACATTGCTGGAATACGTACAGAAAGGGACCTTTGGGTGAGAGAAAGCCGGGAGTAAGGAATATGGAATAGGGTCTTCATTCTGGTATTACAGGATGGGACGTGGAGCGGGAATAAGGAAGCTAAATCTGGAGACCTAAACAGACCATTAGTTGCTTTGTATAGCAGCTTTAGGTCGGCTACATTCCTCCGAGCAGAAAGAGTCTTGAGGTTCAGTTTCCCAAGCACTTGGATAGTGCTTAGGTTGCGACATGCAGGGACTCTGACAGGCTGCGTGCACACCGAGCGCGCTTCGCATAGTGTGTCGCGTGTTGCTCAACGCTAAGCGTCACGCTAAGCATAACCAGTGCTTTGTTCCTAAGCCAGGTGTTCACACCGTCCGCGCTCTGTTGCGCTGAACGCCTACCTTACAGCTAAGCGAAGCGCCAGACAACGCGCAGTGTTGGTTAATTGCTTAGCGTTACCTAGCTGGTTCCGAAGCTATGGAAGAAGAAATTATTCATGCAGTGTTTCAAAGATTGGAAATATGGAACCCAAGACACAAAAACTATAAAAAATGTAACTGCTTTCAAAATAAATGGACTTAAGTATCTACAACATTTTTATCGCATTCCTACAGTAAACATATACAGTAATATTACTTCTACTGTCACACTTTACCGGGCTTAACATTGTGACAGGAGGAAATTGCGTGTGGATTTTAGTGTCGGAAGTGTCAGAGGAGAAGTTCTGCTTGCCAGGTGCAAGTCTTTTGAATTGACACCCGTAGGTGACCTGCGTCGTGTTGAGGATGAAATTATTATGAATACACATATACACTTAGCCCCCCGTGCAAATGGAATTTACTAATTATGATTATAATTCCCGACTCTGCTGGGAATCGAACCAGGGACTCCTGTGACCAAAGGCCAGTACGGGTCACCATTAAGCCTTGTAGCCGGACACTTTGTGACAAAGTGCATAGGATCTCCCAGACTCTGTCACATTGGTTTATAATTTTGCCAGTGGAGGGTGGTAACATGAAGAATATCACTGTGCAGGCTAGTAGTGGGCTTGGAAGTAAATATTTCTGTTTATGAATGATGTTTGTTACACATTTTCTCCACTTTTGTTACGATGATAAATTGTGTGTGCTAATTGTAACAACAATACAAAATACTATTTATAATTATTATATAAAGAGCGCTATTTAGCCGGAAATTTAATGTCCACGTGTTTGCTGCGTGGTGCTCCTAGACAATTGGGAAAATTGAATTTCTCCCAATACTTCTCTGCTACTTGTCGCCACATTTCAGCTGCAGGCTTCGGAAGGTCAAAGGTGTTTTTTTTTGTTGTCATTCTTAAGTAATCATAAAATTTATGGCGATAAAGACTTGCATCTCTGTACAAACGATGAAATTCTCTGAAAGTAATTCGTTCTTCATTAAATTCATGAACCCACTTTCGATTCTGCTTTCTAATTTTCAATTTTAGGTAATTGTTATCCATCAGTAAACTGTTACTGGCGTACTTGGATAACGGTATTAGTTTGTGACGACCCTAAAGAGCCTCGCGCCAAACTAAGCTGAGATCACGACGTAGAGTTTTCGGTGTGAACAGCAAGCACGCTTACGCTATGCATAGCATTTCACGCTACACGCGACACACTATGCGAAGCGCGCTCGGTGTGCACGCTCCTTAACTCTGACGATAGCACAGAAAAAGGATTGTACACGATCAAGGTGGCTGAGGTTTGAAGAAGCAGAAATGGACCAGACTGGAGAGGCGTATTCAACAATAGGTAATATACAGGAAACGTAGAATGCTCTGAGGGCATTTACATCTGTGATGTCAGTAAACCTGTACAGTAAACCAAGGAGTGACATAGCACGTGAGGTAACCCTGTTCATGTGCGAGACAATCAAAAATTATCATTCTTCTAAAAGTACTGTATAACATAAACAATAATAATAAACTATAGACCTGAAACAACAGATTATAAAATTTAACTAGATAAACAGACTATCTATCTGTAACTATTTAAGCACAAATTCAAAATTTAATAAAATAAGCCCATAAGACAAAATATCACAACCAAAGTAGTAACTCAAATTACTATAATCTCTGGATAAAACACATCCAGAAAGAAACACAAAAGCTAAAAAATACATCAAGGACAAAACCACCCATCAATAATAATTTAAAAGACACAGTGGAATTAAAAATAAAGTCATGGGTATGAGGCAACTCCAGTAGGCCACGCACCACATGCCGCAACGAAATATTAACGTCATGGACACCGCATTGAATTGCGAATCTCTACCAGCTAAAATCTAAGAGCGTGCCAGCTATTTAGTCATATTTTTGTGTGCCGTCTTTGACTCAACCATTGATAATTGCCAACGGAGAAACGTTTCAGCGTTTTTCAAGATATTTTAACAGGAAGCACTAATGAAACGTTTAAACACGATTTTAGAGCTTTATTTTAATTTCATCATATATTTTACGTGATGTGCACATAGTTTATCCCAGATGCTTTTAATGCATTTTAACGTCATTTGTGTATGTTTGTACATTTGTTTTAGTCATTACATGTATTTGTAAAGTTTTGAATTAAGGCTGATGATGACCAGCCAAAGCTGAAACTAGTTCCTAGATTAAAAATGTAATGTAAACATTGCATAATATAGTACTAATAAATTTAGTTATTATTATAAAATTCTGTTCAAAAATAGAAACCACATACAGTGCGTTATAAATGAGTCTCCGCAGTGACCTCAGCTGGCAGTGATAATGTGTATGTTAGCAACGCTCGAGCAGTGGAATGAAATCATGAGGTCGGTGGTCAGTAGCTTGCTAGACTGATGCTTACTGCTGAGGCGCGAACGTTTTTAGTTTTCGGCGAAGGTAACAAATACACGGGCGCACTGAAGATAAGATTTAGCAAACTTTTTCTCGACTCTGTCAAACCTCAACACGACACTGTGCGACAATCAATAAGTGCATTTCGTAGCTGCGCTGCTGTATTCGATACTCCGAAGAGCGGTGGACCACCAATTATACCAGAAGAAAAACTAGGATTTTTCCGACAGGCTGCTTAAAAGTCTGTCTAAATCCATATGGAAACTGGCAGAGCCGAGTAGCTTTTCTATCTTCACAGCACATAGAGTAGCAAGAATGAAGCTAAATGACTAGATCTTTATCCGAATAAATATTGTCTCGTCCAGGAGTTGATGGTGGACGCAGAAAGTGATTTCTCTGGTTTTCCGGCCAAGCGATGTAAGGGTAGCGTGCCTGCCTCTTACATGGAAGACCAGGGTTCGATTCCCGGCCAGTTCAGGTATTTTCACCTGGTCTGAGGGCTGGTTCAAGGTCTTCTCAGCCTACGTGATTACAATTGAGGACCCATCTGACGGTGAGATGGCGGCCCCGGTCTAGAAAGCTAAGAATAACGACTGAGAGGATTCGTCGTGCTGACCACACGACACCTCATAATATGCAGGCTTTCGGGCTGAGCAGCGGTCGCTTGGTAGGCTATGTCCCTTCGCGACTCTTGCGCCATGGGATTTGGGTTTGGTTTCTGGGGTTTTTTAATCACCATGCTAGACAGAACCTTTTTTTACCAATTATACTTGGTTTAATTTAATTAGTTGCATAAACAGTCAAAATACTCGACTTAATCTTTCAACATCTGCTGTGAACAACAATCATTAGGCTTACAATTCACTCTTTTTCAAGTTGCTTTATTATTGACTTTGTTAATAGTTTATCTTTGCGTAATACGTTGTTACTGCTCGATTCACTGTGTTGTGCAATCTCTCAAGCTGGCCGCTAGCATCTGACCCTGAAAAGATATTGCTGCCACTCGAACTGTGTACTCGGATAGGCCGCATCTGCACTGCTTGCTGCGTAGAGTTATTCCTAACGCACTGTATAAGTCTTCTTTTAGTTGTCCGACTCGTTGGCGTACTGGCCTTCGGTTCAGAGGGTCCCGGGTTCGATTCTCGGCCGGGTCGGGGATTTTAACCTTAATTGGTTAATTCCTACGGCACTGGGGCTGGGTGTATGTGTTGTCTTCATCATCATTTCATACTCATCACGACTCGCAGGTCACCCACGGGTGTCAAATAGAAAGACCTGCACCTGGCGAGCCGAACCCGTCCTGGGATATCCCGGCACTAAAAGCCATACGATATTTAATTTTTTCCTTTTGGTTATCAAATGCCGAAATACGAGTTTCACTGGTATGAAATTCTATTTTAAAATGTAAATTTTGGACAAACCGGTAAGAGTAGTCCTCACTCCAAGCTAATGGGATGTGCATCATCCCGGACAAACGCTCGCCGAGGCAGGGAGAGGTGGGATGGAAAGTGTATGTTAAACGACCAGAATTCTCTAGACAGAGGAGAGGTGAGTTTCTTTTATCTTTTTGTCAACAATTGTGCATCTCATTAGTTGTGAGGCTCTGAAGGGACCCGCAGGCGTGCAATATTATTGCCCAATATCTGGGTTTGTGCAATATAATTGACAGTGTGTATTTAATATTGAACGGTTGTACAATATATTGTACGAAATCAAAAAAATTGAAATATATTGCGCAAATAGCAAAATACTGTCCCGTGTGTTGGCAATATTGTGCAATATCCCGTCCTCCCGCCAGCTGGTATCAACAACTGGGAGAGAACGTATCGTGATGGCAGACAAACAGGTGGTGAAAAAGTTTATTTTGGAGTTTATCGGAGTGTATCATGGCCTTCCGACTCTATGGGACGTTAAGAGCAAAGATTACAGTAATCGCGTTAAAAAAAGGTGAACAGAACGAGTTGTTTATTGAGAAATACCTCGAAAAATATCCGAACGCCGACAAGCATGAAGTTATTTTTAAAAATCAGTTCTCTGCGTACAAACTTCCGGAAGGAAGTGAAGCGGCTTCCTGATAGAGAACAGTGTGTCCACTAAACAAAATACCTGCATGGACTGAATATATATTGCCACGCATATTGTACGTCTATGACCGCTTTGCACAATATATTGCACAACTAACAATATTATCTCCACAAGATTCTATTTATTGCATAATCCCGATTGTTGTGCAATAATATTGTACGTCCATGACCGCTTTGCACAATATATTGCACAACTAACAATATTATCTCCACAAGATTCTATTTATTGCACAATCCCGATTGTTGTGCAATAACATTGTACGTCTATGACCGCTTTGCACAATATATTGCACAACTAACAATATTATCTCCACAAGATTCTATTTATTGCACAATCCCGATTGTTGTGCAATAATATTGTACGTCTGTGGCAGCTAACAATATATTGTACAATCCATTTTGCACAATAACATTGCACGCCTATGGGCCCCTTAACAGACGGTCATGGGTCAACAGAGCAATTCTAAATCAGGCTCGCTGTCGCTCGTCGGTTATTACTATCGATTATTTAATGAGAATGTTCGCAACAAGGTTATGGCCAGTATTGATCTTAGCGCTTCCGTTTCTACAGGAATTAACAGATCAACATTTACTCATTAAATAGCTGTAACATTACTCCTCCTACTGTACGGTCTTCATGATATTGTCTAAAATTGGGCTTAGGTGTGCAAGTACTCAGTCAAAATGTTAATGCATATTGCTAAATGTCGTCTACGTTAATTAAGAAATTCTGAATTCGCTTACTTTAAGGGTAAGCACTTAGTAGACACAAACAGCATATTATTTAAATCCATATGACTCATGTATGTCAATGTACAGTACTTTTTATTCAAGTAGACACAGTCTTCTTTAATACAGTCTTCCTATAGGTTGACAAGCTTTAGTAGTCCGAGATAATAAATTGATTTAGGTTGGCCACGAAGCCAGACATACCCAGTAAAGGGAGAAATTAGAGCCCAGTGATCTTCGAATGGTGAGTTGTAGGATCTTGTAATATTACAGAACTAACCTTTACTCCTCATAGGTCCCTCATAAATGGTTGAGTAAGCGGATAGGGCATGAAACTTCTCTGAATAGGAAGCGTAACACACTTTGTGTAAAAATCCTGTGAGGTGAATAATAATAACAAAACCATGGCGCACAAGCACCCCCCCCAAGGGCCATGGCATACCAAGCGACCGCTGCCCAGCCCAAAGGCTTACATATTATGAGGTGTCGTGTGGTCAGCACAACGGATCCTCTCGGTCCTTATTCTTAGCTTTCTAGACCGGGGCCGATATCTCACCATCAGATAGCTCTTCAATTGTAACCATGTAGCCAGAGTGGACCTTAAATCTGCCCTCAGACGCAGGTAAAAGTCCCTGAATTGGCCGGGAATCGAACCCGGGGCCTCCAGGTAAGAGGCAGGCATGCTACCCCTACACGGCTGGGCCGACGTATAATAATAATAATAATAATAATAATAATAATAATAATAATAATAATAATAATAATAATAATAATAATAATCTGAAGCAGGAAATTCTATGACCTAGTAACTCTGAAAATGTGTAGGCACTTAAGGCCTAAACATAATGAAATATAATTTAGAAACTAGAAAATATGGCTCAAATGTTAATGTCCCAAAATTCTTTAAAAAAATGTCGTTGCTCAGAGAGCAGATCTGCGCCAGACTAAATTCATTCTTTTCCTTTCTATTTTGGCAGCTTTCGACCAGCGAACCCATTACGTTCAAACTTAATTTAAGGCAAAAAGTTTCAAAAAAAAAGATCCCTTAGCATTGTCGTTAAAACCATGTGAATATCACTTGGAAATCGGCGAAAACAATAATGAAAATGAAAACCTACAACCTGTTTTTCAGTCATTGACGGTCAGGGATGTAATGAAATGAATCATATATATAGGCTATTAGTACGATGGGGTCACCACTCCCAAAGTGATTTATTAATGACTGATAGATGCTATGAAATGAGAATGGAGAGTGTTGCTGGAATGAAAGATGACAGGGAAAACCGGAAACCGATACACGCTACTAGACTGAAGAGTAAAATGTAGCATTTTCCTTGATATTGTTTATGTGCGTTAAATATTGAAAGAAAAACTTTTGTTTTATAAAAGTTTATATTTCCGGGTTGTGTGCGTCTGTGATATAATAAACAACATTCTGTAAATTTATTACTGCTTTGCATCCTTCATATTCAATCCTTTTTGGTTAATATTTCGCTCCACATAGGGTAGTTGAGAGGAAAGTTTCCGACCGTAAAATTAGGCTACATCCATACTAAGTACAAAGTACATGGGAAATAGTGATCAAGCAGAAGAAGAAGAAGAAGTTGAATGTTCTTATCCCATTACTGTAGGCTCCTCCTCCCACAACCACCCCTAGTACCTCTCAATTTTACGTCCCACTAACTACTTTTACGGTTTCTGGAGACGGTGAGGTGCCGGAATTTTGTCCCGCAAGAGTTCTTTTACCTGACTTTGAATTTGCTTACACTGGGATAGCGTACATTAGAACCTGAAAATATCAGCGGACTGAGCCGAGGTCAAACTTCAGCTCAGAAGGTCAGCGCTTTTAGCATTTGAGGTACTCACAAACCCAGCCACTCATTTCTCAGCCTCTGGCAAAGATTGTTTGCACGTATTGTACCAACCCCAAAACATTCATCCTTCCTATAAAACCTCTCATGTTCAACTCTTTTTCTCTTCCAATTTCCGTGTTTTGAGGCCTACGGAGATTTTCATTTTCACGCCTTTCATCGTCCTTTTTGTTAAACCTTGATTATTCAATCCTACTTTAATAGATAAGAAGAAATAATGATTCCGTTGTATTTCCTGTTAAGATAGCGTTCAGCACCCCTATCATTAGATTTGCACCTAGATCGATAGCTGCAGTCGCTTACGTGCGGCCAGTATCCAGTATTCGGAAGATAGTGGGTACGAACCCCACCGTCGGCAGCCCTGAAGATGGTTTTCCGTGGTTTCCCATTTTCACACCAGGCAAATGCTGGGGCTGTACCTTAATTAAGGCCACGGCCGCTTCCTTCCCACTCCTAGCCCTTTCCTGTCCTATCGTCGCCGTAAGACCTATCTGTGTCGGTGCGACGTAAAGCCAATAGAAAAAAAACATTAGAGGAAGTGAGTGTGATGAGTGTTACATTTAGAGATAAAACAAGGAGAATACCACGCTCTATTCAGAAATACCACCCGCAACTCACTCTGTTCTTAGAGTGGACTTCGCAACGCATCTCATAACTTCAGCCGAACATACTGTGGCTGTCATTTTATCTCATATGAATGATCCTGCAGTTAGGAGTATTTATAATAATTGTGATACCCGATAAAAATGTAAAACGACCAGGTATAACTTTTTAAAACATTAATTCATATAATATTATTTTATGAGGATAGTTTATAGTAATCTCTTCCCCCATCCCTAAAACTCGCGGAATAGAAGTGAGAGTGCCGGACTGAGGGGCTCAGACGGTTAATGCGCTCGCAAGTTCAATCCTGGCTCAGTCCAGGAATATTTGAAGATGCTCAAATATGTCAGCCCTGTGTCGGTAGATTTACCGGAACATAAAAGAACTCACTCGGAACCAAATTCTGGTACTTCGGCGTCTCCGAAAGCCAAACAAGTAGTTAGTGAGGGGTAAAACTAACAACATAATTATTAGTTTTATTTTCTGTATTGAAATTAGTTGTTAATTATTTTCATAGTCTTCACTTGCAATGGGTAAGTTTTACAGTTAATTCTCAAAGATAAGTTTAATTCGTAATTGTGCTGATACTGAGTCGAATAAATAACTAACTAACTAAATAAATAAATAAATAAATAAATAAATAAATAAATAAATAAATAAATAAATAAATAAATAAATAAATAAATAAATAAATAAAATCTGGTAAATACCGTTTATATTTTGTTTTATTTAGGAAGACTCTGTTTAATATTTATTTTATTTTAAAATTGCATCTTGCTACAGAACATCAAGGCCCTTAGAGAAAAGATAAAGATATTTTTCTTCTTCTTCTTCTTCTTCTTCTTCTTCTTCTTCTTCTTCTTCTTCTTCTTCTTCTTTTACATCATTGCCGTCGGCTACGGAGTCGACCTACCTACACAATGACCTCCACTTCACCCGTTCTGCAGCGTCGGGTGGTTGGACGCTTGCCTGTTAAGATTTCCACTATTTACAACCTGGGCTCTAAAATGGATAGAGTGGTTGACTCTATACCCTATCACCTTTGCCACCATGAATTACGTTGGTATTAATTTCTTTAATAAGCTGAGTGAACCCCAATGTCGTGTACTTCATTAGGAGTTGAAGTTTCGTTCAAAATTTCTTGACGTGTTAACGGGCAGTCGACCTCATGTCCTTTCGTGACAATTGAACACGCCTTTATTACTTTAGCTAGGCAGGCCCCTCATAAATCCTTCAATAAAATACTGGTTACAAACATGCTGAATGTGTGTATATGAACGTATTGTATTTTACTTCATTACAAGTTTGTCGTCCTTGTATTATATCATCAAACGCTTATTAGCTAATATAACGAGTAGTAAGTTATAATCTCATAATGTCGGCACAGAATTTTCCCGTGATGAAAGACTAGACATTAAAACTTGAACCTTTTCCCATGTCATGGCCGTCCACTTATTGATCTCACCAACTTCTCTCAAAGGTTAAAACTCATTAGTTGCAGAGTCGCCGATAGACGCAGTCAACATCAGCGTATTACTAAATGAAATTTCAATAACTTCCTTTGGCGAATCAAATATAGCGTTATGGCTATCGTCGACTCCAGAGTGATATACAGTGAGTGGCTAAAAGTTACGGGAAGGGGTGTTCCATTAGAAAATAAGCCGTGTATGACCCCTTAGCGTTGGTGCAGCTGCGGCGTAGCTCAGAAGTCTGTCACAGATACCAGTGCCGTGAAGATGGCAACACGCCGCGAGTTAACCGACTTTGAACGTGGGATGATCATCGATGCACGGCGCATGGGTCATAGCATTGCGAGATTAAGGGCGAATTCGGGTTTCCGAAGTCAACAGTGTCAAGGGTGGATCTTCAATATGGCAGAGAAAATGTTACGACCCGCGTAAACCGCCGCACGGGAAGACCACAGGTGTTCAACGAACGGATATCACGTCTCCTCCGCAGTACCATACTGGGAGCTCGATGGGGTACTGTGAGTCAGATCACCGCCCATTTGAATGTTGGGAGTCAGGAACCCATTTCTGCCAGAACTGTAAAGAGGCAAGTGCACCGCATAGACTTCACCAGCCGACGACCAACTTCTGTCCCTTTGCTGACACCTCGACGCAGAGCTCAACAACGTGCATGGGCCCGCAAACATCTGCAATGGACCATGTGGTATGGTCCGATGAACCCCGGTTCCATTTGTATTGAGCTGATGGGCGCGTGAGAGTGCGGAGTATGCCCCGTGAAGCTACACATCCTGTGTGTCAACAGGGTTGTCCAGGCGGGAGGTGGCTTAGTGCTAGTTTTGGCGGCGTTCTCATGCTCGCAATTAGGCCCCTTTATCCGGCTGCAGGGAGCGCTGACAGGTTCACGCTATGTGGACATTCCTTCAGACAATCTGCATCCCTTTCTGGCCCTAGAGTACGCTACCCTGATGGAGATGCCATGTTTCTACAAGACAATGCGCCATGTTACCGCACTCCAGTGAAGTTACGGCCATGGACTGGCCCTCCAGTTCCCCCGATGTATGTATAGGATGCTGTCGATGCTGTTGTACGCTCTATGAACCTGCATCAACTACAAAATACCGACTGTGGGTAGCAGTGCAAGATGCGTGCGTCCAGATCCCTCCAGAACGATTCCAACACCTTGTAGAGTCGATGCCTCGTCGTACTGCTGCCGTATTGAGGGCTCATGGAGGAGCAACTCGTTATTAACATCACAGTCAGTGTCTTTCCATGAGTTTTGGCCATTCAGCGTATTATTTTAGTTTTTAATTTATAATTTGCTTTACGTCACACCGACACAGATAGGCCTAGGTCTTATGGCAACGATGGGATAGGAAAATATTAGGAATAGGAAGGAAACGACAGGGGTCTCAATTAAGGAACAACATAAGCTTTTTCTTGATGTGAAAATGGGAAACCACGTAAAACCATCTTCAGTGCTGTGGACAGTCGGGTTCGAATTTACTATCTCCTGAATTCAAAATCACAGCTGCACGACCCTAACGACACGGCCACTTTCTCGGTAGAGTGATAACTTAGTCTGGCATTATTTACACTTATTTTTACCAGGCTCGTCTATTTCTTCTTTCGAACTCTCTTGGTCAACTCTCCTGTTCCTTCTCCGACGATACCAGATTTGTGAAGGCTAATTATTTCCCAACATTCATGGCCCTTTCTATTCCTTGACCCTTGATTCTATCTTCGGAAGGTAGAACGTGAAAATGGCTTGATAATTCCACTACTTTGCCTCTTAAATTAGTAATCGCAATCATAAAATTTAGGGAAGTATGCCTTTACAAGGAGATGGCTTAGGCTGATGGTACTTTTACACGTTGCGGTTTCCGCCAGACGGCATATCACCAGTAGTTCACTGAGTTGATTTAGATCTATCAGACGTGGTGGTAGTGGTGGTGATTATTGGTTTAAGAGGAAGTACAACTAGGTAACCATCCCCTATATAACACTAATCCGAGGGAAAAATTGAAGGGATCCGACACTTCGAAAAATGAAGATATCGGCCAAAGGAAGACAAGGGCCACGAATGGCGTGAAAATGAAAGACTCCCTAGGCCTCGGGAATCTAATACCGTCGGAGTCGGAAAAGAACAAGAGCTGACGAAGAGAGGTCGGATATGTTAGATGAAAGTGAGGAGCCTGGTACAATTAAGTGGAATCAATGCCAGGACTCAGCTAAGGTCCACGTGGACGCCAATCCACGCACCAAAGTTCAGAGCCCCTGGGGCCCATTTTAGTCGCCTCTTACGACAGGCAGGAGATAATGTGGGTGTTATTCTACCGCCCCCACCCACAGGGGGTTAGACCTATCAGACGTCTCGACAACTGGCTGTCGCACCCACTATAGCACACGGTCCCCTGCGAGTAGTGGTGTACGGTATCAGTGAAGATTTCCGCACCCTTCAGCAGATCTCCACTGCGGTAAAACCAGCCTATCAAATAGGACAGAATAAGACTAGTTTCTAAATCTTTGATTTGCTGTACGGTGGAAAATGGATTTTGAAATTAATACAAGGGAAGTGATAAATTTGATACAAGAAAAGGCCGTATTAAGACTGTATGAATAAATAAGGAGTGCAGCGCTCGCCAAACCTTGCATTAAACATCAATACAATTTTATAAACTGATCTCGTCATTCCTTAGTTCTTCAAACTACTTACTTCGTCATTTCTTAGTTCTTCAAACTACTTACTTCGTCATTCCTTAGTTCTTCAAACTACTTATTTCGTCATTTCTTAGTTCTTCAAACTACTTACTTCGTCATTTCTTAGTTCTTCAAACTACTTATTTCGTCATTCCTTAGTTCTTCAAACTACTTACTTCGTCATTTCTTAGTTCTTCAAACTACTTACTTCGTCATTTCTTAGTTCTTCAAACTACTTACTTCGTCATTTCTTAGTTCTTCAAACTACTTACTTCGTCATTCCTTAGTTCTTCAAACTACTTACTTCGTCATTTCTTAGTTCTTCAAACTACTTACTTCGTCATTTCTTAGTTCTTCAAACTACTTACTTCGTCATTCCTTAGTTCTTCAGACTACTTACTTCGTCATTTCTTAGTTCTTCAAACTACTTACTTCGTCATTTCTTAGTTCTTCAAACTACTTACTTCGTCATTTCTTAGTTCTTCAAACTACTTACTTCGTCATTCCTTAGTTCTTCAAACTACTTACTTCGTCATTTCTTAGTTCTTCAAACTACTTACTTCGTCATTTCTTAGTTCTTCAAACTACTTACTTCGTCATTTCTTAGTTCTTCAAACTACTTACTTCGTAATTCCTTAGTTCTTCAAACTACTTACTTCGTCATTTCTTAGTTCTTCAAACTACTTACTTCGTCATTCCTTAGTCTTCAAACTACTTACTTCGTCATTTCTTAGTTCTTCAAACTACTTACTTCCTCATTTCTTAGTTCTTCAAACTACTTACTTCGTCATTCCTTAGTTCTTCAAAGTACTACTCATTCTTCTCCTTCTTCTTCCACTGATTTTCCCCACACCTGTGGGGTCGTGCGCATATGTAAATTCGGTCAAGTTTTAGGGCCTGACGCCTTTCTTGACGCCAACCCTACGTGGGAGGATGTATTTACTATTGCGCGTTTCTCTGGTGTTGTCTGAATATAAAGAGGAGAATGTTGCGACAAACACAAAAATCCAGTCCCGGAGCCAAAATAATTAATCAGACGCGGTCAAAATCCCCGAATCTACCGGGAATCGAACGCAGGTCACTCTTAACTGAAGGCCTCAACCCTGACCATTCAGACAACGAATCAGACACTTCTTAGACCTTCAAATATTACGTGAAAAGCACCAAGGCATTAGCATCTTTGGTTATTGAATGAACCCAACGAATTCTCCGCAGTTGTTTTCTTCGATAGTGTCAATAAAATATCCGCAAAACAAGTAATGGTTTGCAATCCATCATCACTGAACACTCGGATGTGACTGATGGATACAGCCATTTGCCGTAGCGTGTGAAAACCGAAAACCAATAACTTTTTCTGGCTGGGTTTTTTTTGTCGAGGGATAAGGGCGTTGCTCACATTTTATTTCTAATCTGTGTAAAATGATGGAACTAAACTGTTGAGTCTTGGTATAGTTGCGGAAGCATGGAATTTAGTTGTAGTCAGAACCAATAGCGAAACCTGGGAGTAGACAGGGTAAACCGAGCTTTTCCAAAAATTATTTTGAAGACGTAAAAGCAAATATTGTATTTAAATTTAAAATGCAGTGCTACTGAAATTTGCAAGCAGCGAGTCTGTGTATCTAAGTGTTTTGTTCTCGCCAAAAAAGCAAGGGTAATATGAACGAGTTCACCCGATCTCAGGCGAGCGGCGAGTATGTCCGTCCATTCTCCGTGCGTGCATAGCTTCAGTAATTTTAGGCTAGCTCTCTCCAATAAACTGACGCTCTCTGCACAGTTACAAATGGTGCACTATATGGCTGTTTCACAAAACGAATATTTGCTTAACGTGGCATAGAACTACAAATAGGTGCCTTTCATTTTATACAGAACTCTTTAAACCTAAATATGATTTAGATTATATATTTCTTCAACAGAAACGCAACGAAGACATGAACAGTGAACTATTCCATTAGGTTCACTTTATAATAAGAAAATATGTTCTATATATCTCTTGAGCAAAAAATTAGTTGAAAAGCAAAATTTGGCCATTATAGGTTAAATGCTTCTCAAAAGGATGAAAAATATACCCGAACGTTTCAAGAAACATTGGTATAAGAAATACTCCTGGTTAGCAAGGAACAAAAACAACATTATTATTATTATTATTATTATTATTAGTAGTAGTAGTAGTAGTAGTAGTAGTAGTAGTAGTAGTAATATTATTATTCATGCCGGCCCCACGGCCTAGGGGTAGCGTGCCTGCCTCTTACTCGGAGGCCCCGGGTTCGGTTACCAGTCAGGTCAGGTTTTTTCACCTGGATCTGAGGGCTGGTTCGAGGTCCACTCATCCTACGTGCTTACAATTGAGGAGGTATCTGACGGTGAGATGGCGGCACGTGGTGTGTGAGTTGTGGAAATGTTGGGAATAACACAAAAACCCAGCCAGTCCCCTAACCAAGGGAGTTAGCCAATTAACCATTTAAGGTTAAAAACCTTAACCCAACGAGGAATCGAACCCAGGGCCCTAGAAACCGAAGGCCACTACGTCCCCATTTAGTTAAAATGCCGCACTTCAACTAAGTTAGAAAGGGGGTAGAGAGTACCGTTGCGTTGGAGATGAATACACAAAATGTGATTAAAAACTTTTCGTATCTTAAATTTTAAACGTTCATGCGCATCTTCTCTTTTAGTACAGTGGAGTCACCAGCCATTATTACCATATTCCTAAGTCCTAGAACATACTTCTTAAATAAATAAATTGAATACTTAATTAATTAAATAAATAAATAATATTAATGACCTTACGTCCCACTGACTACTTTTACGGTTTTCGGAGACGCCGAGGTGGCGAAACTTAGTCACTCAGGAGTTCTTAATTGTGCCAGTAAATCTAAGGATACAAGTCTGACAAATCTGAGCACCTTCAAATACCACTAGACTGCCTTTTAAGCCAGAATCGAATCTATCAAGTTGAAGTGAGAAAGCCTGCACCTCAGCCGTCTGAGTAACTCAGCCCGCTAATATCTGTTGTAGACACATTTAAGTATGAAGTATACACAGCATATGGTAGATCAAAGTAACAAATCTATATTAAAAAAGGCTTGGTGTCCTATCATTTAAAGTGAAACTGGAGTTACAGTTCATGGCATGTTTCAGTGACTTTCTAATATCACGTTATATGCTGTGCACGCATTCTTGCAGCAGTTACAAGGGCTGTAAGATGGGTAGCATGAGGACACTTTACTAGGAGAAACGTTTCCCCAAGGCAGCATTAGGTCACCGTGCCATCATCAGGCACGTACAGAGTACATCCTCACGGGAGCAAGTAAGTATCTTGCCCACACGCAAGAACAGACAGTCTTCGTTGTTGAACCCAAATCTACTCACGAAGGAATAATACGTAAATGAACAATATACATGATTATATGATATCCTATAATAGTCTACTTTCATTCACCTGCCTCGGTCCTATATTTCGCTTTGCCAACATGAAAGTGGCTGAGATATGAGCGAAAGTGTAAAGTTTAACGCCATTCCTTATACAACCAGTTCCTATGGATTGAAAGCTCCAGAGCGAGTACTGCAATTTTAGAGACTGTTGATATCCCGATATCAAGCCACGGCACCACTACTTTTACATAGCATCCGAACCTCCGGAACGTGAAGTTTCAATTCATCCCACATGCATTGGCAGTTCCTTCCACCATCATGTGTCAATGAAGCTGCCTACCAGGTAAACGTGAGAAGGAGTGGTTTTCCGTTGGTTTCCTCCCTGATACAGTAGGTGTTATCTTCCTTGTGACTAAGCCACCCATCCACTTTCTTTAAGAGTAAGTTTCTTTATATATTTCAGTGACCTTAGCATCCTGATAAACTGTAGCTTTCATTGTAGCCTCAGCCTCAATTTATGATTATGACAGTATGGAAGCTACCGAGGTATGAATGGCATTTAGATGTTGCTCATAATAATAATAATAATAATAATAATAATAATAATAATAATAATAATAATAATAATAATAATATTTGTTTTCACATCACACTAAATACTTTGACAGTTTTCGGAGACGCCAAGGTGCCGGAATTTTGTCCTGTATTTTACGTTCCAGCAAATCTACCGACACGAGGCTGACATATTTCAGCACCTTCCAATACCACCGGACTGAGCCAAGATCGATCCTGCCAGGTTGGTGTCAGGAGGCCAGCGTCTCAACCGTCTGAGTCACTCAGCCCGCCTCTTGTTGCTTATAGGGTCAGTTAATCAACAGTAACACTTTCTGGATCAGTAAAGAAAGCCCCTAGTCATCCCAGTGTAATGACACCTGTATCCTCACTTCTGTAGAGCGGGTTGTTGCCTCCCAGGCTGAATATTCTTGCTGTATGGATTGCAAAGCGAATGGACTTATGACCCCACCAGATACAACGCAGTGAGCCGCGACTTGCCGAGTATGCCTCGTTATGACGCCGTTATCTGATTCCCCATAAATGCATATCCATCGATGGTGCTATGTGAGGATCCAATAAGCTTCCGGGCTGATGACTTTGTAGACAGATGTTTTTCACCTATTTAAGGGCTATGAGATTTCACGTATCTGCTTTGTCAATATCTTCTTATACCCTTAATTCTGCAGGGACGATTCTTGAGGTAAGTTAAATGAAGTTAAAATGAGGTTATGAGCAACGAAAAATTACTTGATACAAATCTGAGTTCTAAGGAAAATCTAAGGAAAATTATTGAGTAATTTGACGGATAGGAAAACAAATCACTCACACCACGCAACAGGAGGTAATAATAATGGCGTGTGGCATCCGGAGAGGCCTGGTGCTGGTATCTTGATTTTACGCCCGTGGGCGACCTTCACGTCGTGATGAGGATGAAATGATGAAGACGGCACATACAACCAGTCCTCGTGTCAGGGGAATTAAACAATTATGATTAAAATTACCGACCCTGCCGGGAATCGAACCTGGGACACCTGGGACCCCTGTGACCAAAGGCTAGGGCGCTAACCATGTTGCCATTGAGCCGGACGCAACAGGAGATAACGTATCGGTACAAGTAAATGCAAAAATATCTGGTGGAGATAAATGTCCGTTCATTATGACATTTAGAACGCCTGGGGGTTATGCATAGTAACTTAACTTCGTGAACGGACAAGTTGCCGGGTTAACCCCTAGTCATTCCAGTGTAATGACACCTGTTTCATCACTTCTGTAGAGCGGGTCGTGACCTCCCAGGCTGAATATTCTTGCTGTATGGATTACAAATGCCTTTGCTGGCGCGACTAGTGTTTACAGTGCACTAAGTCTTCTGGTATGGGCTAGAGCAATTTTGTTACTTTCATTGAACTGTCTCTGTCTTATCCTTGGCTCTGACAAAATGAAAGTGGCTGAGGTATGAGCGATGATAGTAATGCCATTCCTTACGCAGCCAGTCCCTGCTATGAATGGTGTGAAATTGTTGCTCATAGGGTCGGTTGGTGCATGCATTTCAGTGGGCTTGGCAGACTGATATGTAATAGCAACTTCTGGCTCGGTGAGGAGAGCAACGGGAAACTACCTCACTCCTTATTTTCCTAGTACACCTCTTCAGTGATGCCTAGGCCATCTATGACAGCTGATGGTGGAACTGTTGATGATCCAACTAGCCTTCAGGCTGATGACTAAACACACACACACATGGATTACAAAGCGAATGGACTAACGACCCCACCAGATGTAAAGCAGTGTGCCTCGACCTGCCGAGACGTCTTCTGCCCTGCCGGATTGATGGTAGATATTGGAGTGTCACATGATCAGTCTGCCAACTTCCCCAGCCGTATTGCTTGGCTTCTTCACCGGTTTCGTTTACTCTCTTATCAAACACGCTCTCAGTTGTTATGCTCAGGGCCTCTGGGTAAGACGAAGATTATTTATATTCTACGCAATGAGAGTTGCTATGCAATTCAATGGTCATGAAAAAGGTGAAGATAAAATTCGTTATAGAACAACATCTGGTCCCCGAGCGAGTTGGCCGAGTGGTCCAGGTCGCGCAGCTGTTAGCTCATATTTGGGAGATGGTGGGTTCAAATTCCACCGTCGGTAGCCCTGAAGACGATTTTCTTTGCTCGTCATTTTTACATCAGCCAAATTCTCAAGCTGTACCTTAAGGCCACGGCAGCCTTACTCCAAGTGTAACTTCTCATCAACGTTACCGAAACTCTTCGAAGTGTTGCTACAACGTTAAAATACCTTCATAACCTTCTTCCCAATTTTCTATGTCGAAATTTTATGTAGACTTAGCCACGCTTTTTGTTAGCATGCATTTCTTGATGCAGTTTTAACAAGCTGATGAGTAAGTATAAAAGGATATCATCGAAAACAGCTCTTCCCATCCATCAGGACATCATCGCTGTAGGATTCAGGCGTCTGAAATGCTAGTTTGCTTTACGTCGCACCTACGCAGATAGGTCTTATGGCGACGAAGGGACGGGAAAGGCCTAGGAATGGGAAGAAAGCGACCGTGCCCTTAATAAAGGTTTAGCTGGTGTGAAAATGGGAAACCAAAGAAAACCATATTCAGGGCTGCCAACAGTGGGATTCGAACCGACTATCTCCCGGATGGGAGCTCACAGCTGCGCGCACCTAACCGCACGGCCAACTCGCCCGGTGCGTCTGAAATGAAGATCGCTACCGGTTCAGACGACACAGATTCTCATTGGTGTAACCTATAACGGAGCAACAGGATGCCAATCTGAATGGAGCAGCGCAGTTCCGAAGGAATGGCAGATATTATTTAACACCAAATACCCTCCTGCTGGTTTTGATCTCCCGTCAAGAACCTTGGTTGGCCTGAACAGAAATTGAACGATGTAACACACTGCTTTTTAAGTTGGGCATGCGGAATTCTTCCAATTGTGACTGCGGTGAAGTGAATCCAAATATCCCCCACACTGTAGCAGATTTTCCGAGGAGAACGATCTTGAAATCACTGTAGTAATTTGCTGGAACATCTACACAGGCCATAGAGAAGCTGGGCAAACTGGACACATGCCTCTGAAAATCATAGAGTTAACATGTTTGTTTTAGTTGTTTGCTCCAATTCTGCACGTATGCTAATATGTAAGTAGCATACCATATTTTGTGTATAAGGTAATTCCACAATAATAATAATAATACCGTATTTACGCGAATAATCCCCGCTATCGAATAATCATCGCACACTAACTTTAGGAAAGCTGATTTTGAAAAAAAATGCCAACATTGACGCAAATAAAACCCGCACCCCAATTTCGTGCCTGGATTTTTTTAAAAAAATATGCGGGTATTATTCGCGTAAGGACGGCAATAATAAGGCCTAGGAATGGAAAGGAAGCGACCGTGGCCTTAATTAAGGTACAGCCCCAGCATTTACCTGGTGTAAAAATGGGAAACCACAGAAAACCATACCATTATTATTATTATTATTATTATTATTATTATTATTATTATTATTATTATTATTTGCTTGTAACTTCGTGCTATTACCACAGCTGTCTGTTACTCATTAAATATGACAATGGCAAGCGAAAAACCCACCAACTCACAGACCGATTGCTATACCTCAGAAACCCCCAAATGTAGGAAGCTCAGATTTCTGCGTTAGGTGCTCCATAAGGAATATTTTGAAAGAATATACAATTGAGAGGTTGAAACAGGGGTTAAAACCCGGAAAACCAAAGGATTCACTTGCCCGAAACCGTTCGTAGTATAAAAAGTTGAGAATTCATGCAATGTTTTCTCCTGTATATCCTAGATATTAAACAACATAAGATTAACAAAACCTCCACCCTGAAGGTTGTTGGATGGGGTCAAATCCTTAAAATAAAAATAGTAATTCCTCCAGAACTGTTTGTCAACAAAATTGTAATTTCACAGAACGATTGCTTTAATTTTTTTCTATCTGCCTTAAAAAATAATTTTAAATCCACACTACATTCACATAATAACTGTTCTCTTATGCTCTAGGTATTGAATGTAATTTGGAACTTTATAATATTTCACTCTTGAAGTATTTATATGGGAATTATTTCTGAAAAAAAAGTATTTATTGTTCTGAAACCATTTGACGTGCGGAGTGAGGTTGCCTTCTAGAGGTTCCACCGACAGTGAGATCTCCAAAATTTGAAATGAAGGAAAACTTTAAGTATAAAATCGTAGCGACGCACAGGTATCTCGCTAGTTTATTTATGGTACTAAATTATAATTAGTGTTTGTATCCGCAGCTTGGCTATGTGGAGTCGGCGTAATGATAAATGTAAATCCCAACGCCGCAGTCTAAGTCCAGCTATAAGCTTACAACGTTTGTTAATTCGCACAGAGCGTCAGTACGCAATTCTCTAGCTCATTCCCTTAAAATCCATGCATAATTTATTATCCATTCTATTACATTATTTTAGATTTCAGCTGAGTTATATCCAGTTCGTTTAGGATATGATATATTTATTTTCTCCCCTGTGAGTCTTGTGAATACACCGTGGTTTGTGAGGACTGTATATCCTAATAGGCGGAACCGCAGGAACGTATAATCTTATCACAAGAGTGACAGCCGAGGGAGCGGATTAAGGAACGGTTAATCGTACCGTAACGGTTATCACTATTATCTGCCGTCCTCGAAGCCTCGAGTTCGATTTCCGGTGACTGTTCAGATAGAAGAATAGCTGGAGGGCTGGTATGTGATTTAAAAAGCCACGTACAGCTCACTTCCAGTGGGAGTGTGCCTCGATAGAATTGCCTCGAGGAATGAAAGAATACGAGTTTATTGGCCTGGCTTCATGGCAGACTGGCCAGCGTCCGATCTTCGATTATCAAGGTCCTGAGTTCGATTCCACGCCGGGTCATTGGATCTTAATCTAGGTTGATTGATTCAACTCGATGACTGGGTTTCCGTAGTCTTCCCAATATTTCTGCAACTTCCATATTATACACAACATTCCTATTAGGGGTGGAGGACCAGTACCTCGCCCAGGCTGCCTCACCTGCTACGCTGAACAAAGGCCTTGTGGGGAAATGGGAAGACTGGAAAGGATAGGCAAGGAAGAGGAAAGGAAACGGCCGTGGCGTAAGTTATGTACCATCCCGGCATTTGCCTGGAGGAGAATTGGGAAACCACAGAAAACCACTTCAAGGATGGCTGAGGAGGGAATCGAACATCCCCCTCTGTACTCAGTTGACCTCCCGAGCCGGAGAGGACCCCGTTCCAGCCCTCGTATCACTTTTCAAATTTTGTGGCAGAGCCGGGAATCGAACCCGGTCCTCTGTGTTGGCAGCTAAATACACTAACCACTACACCACAGAGACGGACTTAAATAAATACTTCAACATGAAATTCTCTCAGAAGTAGCAGTTAGATTGGTAAATTGACTGTATGATCCTTAGTAACGGATCCCAAGAAATACTTTAGATCTTGGTCTCATAGAGGATTGTTTTACTCAATCCTTTGTCTGCAGCCGCGATGAGTAGTTCAGGTGGTAGAGCACTGGCCTACTGAGCTCAAGTTGGCGGGTTTGGTACTGGTTCAATCCACTGATATTTGAAGGTGCACAAATATATTAGCCTCGTGTCGGTAGATTTACTCGCACGTACAAAAACTCCTGCGCGATAAAATTCCGGCACCTTGGTGTCACCGTAAAAGTATTAGGATGTTAAAACAAATAAAATTACTAGTATATGCTTGTCTCCACTTAGTTTCAGAAATGTTTTATTGAATTCAGCTTCATGTGGCAAGTACATGAAATTGGCACGGATGACGGTATTCTCTCAGGTTGTTGCACGTGAAGCCACAGAAACTTCTACTCATAACGAGGCACACACGAGGGTGCAACTCCCCGGTCAACAGTCAAAACCAGAATTTACTGCGCCATCACTAAGTTATGTAGACTTGCAGGTTCATTTCCAGAGATAACTGCGCAGGACAAAAAATGGTGATAAGACCTGAATCCATATTACATGCATTTTGAACTCAATTCCTGGATCACGCGAAACACAACACGTCACGAGGGTTGCGTGTGTATAATCGACTATCTGTTGACTATGCTATTACACGACATCGAACAACAGTTCCGTTAAAGGTAGGTCGGCTATCATAACCTCCACCTTTAGTGTGACCCCTCATTGACCTCACCATCATATCTTTGGTATCTTTGCTGCAAACTTCGTAACAAATGCTTTCATTTAAGGAACATGTATTCAGTATTTTGGAAACGCAGACCCTGTGTGACATGGGTTTAGGCTGAGATAAGGAAGAAGAAGACGATGATGGTGAAGGAGAAAATGCAATATTTTGGAACAGTATGATTTAAATAACAGTACTTAACCGGGCCAACGTCCTATGTATTTTCAAGCTCATGATGGTTCGTCAGAAATTGTATTCACCGAACTCCATAGCCGTATTCGCTTAAGTGTGGCCAGTATCCAGTATTCGGGAGGTAGTCTATTCCAACCCCACTGTCGGCAGCCCTGAGGATGGTCTTCCGTGGTTTCCTATTTTCACACCAGGCAAATGCTGGGGCTGTATCTTAATTAAGACCACGGCGCTTCCTTCCTACTCCTAACCCTTTCCTCTCCCACCGTCGCCATAATACCTATCTGTGTGGATGCGAAGTAAAGCAATTTATAAAATTGAGAAAGAACTTTCATTCGTCATTTTCAAGGCATCCGCTACTTCCCAAATCAAATACGCAAAACAGAGCACATCAAGTTTGGTTGTTCGAAGAGAATGTCTCCTACTTTCAGTTCAAATCATATTAATGCTCGTTAAATCGTTTGTAAATGCATTGAGATAAGAGTGATTTTAAGTAAACCTGCGAAATGTTTCCAGGAGTATAAGAAAGAAAAAAAGTGAAATAAAATACCTGAGTATAGATATTCGAACACTTTTTAAGAAGGGACCAACACCTTTAACGACTGAAAAGCACAGTTAGACTAATGACACATTTTATTTCTCAGCATCAGAAAAGGTGCCTAAAATTAAATTTGATGAGGTAAATAGACTATTCTTTCCGAACATGGCCTATGTAAGTGTCACATAGTGCATGTCATTGCAGAAAACCAGTTATTCAAAGTGGCGGCTATATACTGTACAGACATTTGCTATTTTCCTATATAACATTAACGAATGTCAATATTTTTCTATGCTTCTTTATAAATCTACTTAGCATAGTTGTATCTACAAGCTCTGGTAGAATAAGTGAATTATTTTAAGTATTAATATTTTAACGAGTTTTTTAAACAATCAAATTGTTCAAATTTCCACCAGAAATAATTAAACTTTAAAATATAGAGCTTCAGTTCTACTATGGGTTGTTCTCTACACTTTGAAGAAGAGTACAAAATTTTAACTGAGTATCTTGAAAACTCCGGAAGTTGTTAGAGAAACAGGTTAGTAAAACACGTTTTACAGAAAACGAGCAACAAACTCACTCGAATGTTGGAAAGCTTCACAGAACATAATGAATACATTGAAAAATGGCATTTTGGTACCCTCAGAGGTATTGGTCATCTTAAAGAATTAGTAGGCTATATGAAATGAAATATGTTATCTAGCCGTTTGAATTTTTACGATAAAATATTTTGCGAAATGCTGGCAATTCGGTGTTTCTAACTGACAAAGTAGAAGAATTTACACAATGGTGTAACATAAAAGACTGAACTTCAACCCGAGATGAATTCTAGCAGTATAGTAAATTACAACCTAATTTTATTTGTCTGAAGGATGAGTTAAATAAAAAAGCGTAAGTAGCACAATACTCTTTGCTGATATAGGACTTCACATTTCGTTGTTTTTCCTTAACTATCCGCTTAAAAAGCCTACTAAGAATCAATGAACTTCTTTCCTGTTTCCGTGTAGAACAATGGAGAACACGCCTGTGATGATGGTGTCTCAGCTAATACGAACCACTTCTTTCCCAAACAAATTTTTCACGGCTTCCAGCTTAATTTATTCCTTTTGCAAATTGGGAGAGGTTTAAAAATCGAAAGTTTTCTTTTATCTCAAGGACGTCTTTAAACTTGCAAGAGTTTCCTTTCTCATTTTCTCCAGAGAACCACGCGATGAAAGTGCAATGTAAGCAAATTAAACTGTCTTGAACGCAGTAAAGAAACGTTCTTTTATTTTCCTCCTAAAACCGTACAAACGTAATTCATTTCAATAGCTCAGAACCTAGCACAGAGATATGGCTATCATAGTGAAGACTCAGGAGTAATGTTACCCCTACAGGGAGCATCAAATCCCAATAGTAAAATCTCAGAAAGAAAGAAAGAAAGAAAAGTGTATAACAACGTGGGTCCAGAAATGCAAATTGCAAAATGGTTCGAGCGTGAATTTATAGAATGCACGCCGAAGTGCCATGATTGCTAGGAAAATAGAAATACCGGTTATGACAGTTACACACGTAATCACGTGGCGAGTACATTTTATTGGGCCCTGACCAATATCCAGGCCCTTACACATTAAATCCTGTCTTCTCCAGTTCCTGGCGTTTGCTTGTTAGCAAACTGAGTTCTTCTAAACAGGCGTACTGAACAGAACTACACAGATATTTTACGTACTTCATGGTCTAATTACTTAGAAGACATACCACTAGCATCCCGTCAACAGCTGTACTTAATGCACGATGGTACTCCCGCTTATTTCAGGCACCTTAATGCATATTATCCTGGGTGTTCGATAGGTAGAAGTGGACCAATTGATTATCCATCACGTTCCTTTGACCTTAATCCCCTGTACTTTTACCTTTGGAAACACGACAAGTCTATCGTGTATTCGATTGCTGTTGATTATGAGCCAAATTAAAGGTCGGATATTTATTCATTTATTTATTTATTTATTTAATTTATTTACTTTATTTACTTATCGTATGGCATATATATACATACACAGAAAAGGAAAGCAAGTACATTATATTTTAATGTCCAAAGATGTTATCCATTCTAGAGCCTCTGTATTGGCCTCTAGAAAATCAAACTAATCTCCAGGGAAGGCTCTTCTGCTACACTCCTTTACAATGTGTTCGATGGTTTGAAAAGGAGCACCACAGTCACACTCGGGGAATTGTATCCTTCCCCATTTATACAGGGACGCAGCACAGACACCATGACCACATCGAATCCTATTAAGGATGGTCCAAGTACTTCTTGGGAGATCAGACCTCGAATTAGGTGGGAAGAAAGGCCAGAGATGTTCGCCTGTTTTTGAGATCCAATCTTCCTTCCATTGGGCATAGGGGTTGAAGTTGTCTTCTGTGAGCTTCTGAGCTAACTTAACTGGTGGATGTCTAGATTTCAGCCGGTTCCTCTGAAAGTCAGGAATATTGGAGTGGATGGGCAAGTCAGGGTTCTCATTTATCTTGGAGTATTCTCTCAACAGTGCTTGTGCTCTACGGAATGAAGGAGGCATGATGTTGCTCAAGACAGGAAGCCAATGGTAAGGAGTTGATCTTATTACACCTGAAATAATCCTCATTGTGTTGTTGAGTTGAGTGTCCACAAGTTTCACATGGCAGCTGTTGATCCACACAGGAGCACAATATTCTGCCGCAGAGAAAACTAAACCAAGGGCAGAACATCTCAAGGTAGTCGCAGAAGCACCCCAGGTTGTATCACACAACTTCTGCAGAATGTTGTTACGACTCTTAATCTTTGCTGTTGTATTTACTAGATGTTGCCTGAAGGAGAGTGTCCGATCTAATGTTATACCTAAGTACTTTGAGTAATTATTGTGTCTGAAGACCTTACCGTCGGATAATTTTGCAATTAAGAATTTCCGAACCCATGCTGCCATACCATTATTTTCTTTTCATTATGAGGAATCCATTACTGACATTTTGCCATTGAAGGCATTTTTCTTTACGTTTCACAGACACAGCTAGGTCTTATGCCGATAATGGGTTAGGAAAGTGCCAGGATCTGGAAGGAAGCGTCCATAGCATTAATTAAGGTACATCCCAAGCATTTTCCTGTTATCAAAATGGAAAACCTACGGAAAAACCGTTGAGTTTCGATGCATTCTGTATGTGTATGTATGTATGTATGTATGTATGTATGTATGTTTAGTCCTCAGCCCGAAGGCTGGTTGGATCCTCAACAGTTCCGCCATCAGTTGTCATAGATGGCCTAGGCATCACTGAAGAGGCGTACTAGGGAAATGAGGAGTGAGGTAGTTTCCCGTTGCTTTCCTCACCGAGCCAGAAGTTGCTATTACACATCAGTCTGCCAAGCCCACTGAAATGCATGCACCAAGTGACCCTATGAGCAATGTTTTCACACCATTCATAGCAGGGACTGGCTGCAGAAGGAATGGCATTACTAGCATCACTCATACCTCAGTCACTTTCATTTTGTCAAAGCCAAGGATAAAGCTGAGACAGTTCAATGAAAGTAACAAAATTGCTCTAGCCCATACCAGAAGACACAGTGCACTGTAAACACTAGGTCCCGCCAGCAAAGGCACATTCTGTATGTATAAATAATATAATAGTTTTGTCAGTACTTTGGTCATAATTTTTAGAATTGGTATTTTTGAGTCCGTCGTCTCCAAAATAAGAAAGAATTTTTAATTTTCCATCATGTCCGTCCGTCCCGCGCACATCACGAGAAAATCGGTTAATATAATTTAATGAATATCTCTATTTAATGTCAGGACAAAAAGCACTACAATCCAGACTATAATTTTATTCGCGGTCACATTTCGGGGAAGGTGTAAAAATTCTCTTAATACTGGACTTATCGATATTTGTTGCATAAAGAAGTTGTAGAAAATAAAATTCCGATCTTCTGCGCAGTACAAATTGATACTACAACGAAAAATAGAGGAATTTCCTACGTGCTATAGTTGTTAATATAAATCTTACTGAAGGATCTTTTGTAACAAAGAGAGGAAGAATAGTATATTCTGAACCTCCATGCCTCATACATTTTTACAGTAGCAGGAAATTTACCGGTACCGATATCTGAATGTTTGACTGTTCCACAAAGCGCCGTAAACGGACCTCTGCATGTCGCACGCTGCATGTCGCACGAACGGGAAGTTACCTTGCCGAGTGGAACAGCTTCTCTCTGAATAGTGGCGGGGAGAAGCTCGGGAGTTTCATAACATTCCCTTCTTTTTAACATATTTTCATTCGACTGGATCATATGTGTTTTGGTAGCTACTGATACTGATACGCACAGTATTCGAGCTATTCAATCCGTACTATGGAGGAGCTGATCAGATTGCTCTTCTCCATTTACATCAACCTCCTACATGGTTGATCTGTTGATGACAGGTACGATAGCTAGTCATGTACAATACAGTCAGGCTCTTTAACTATATGGTCTCCTGTTCAGAGGTTCGATTCACAGAGGGGACGAAGATTTTAACTAGGAACGGTTAACTCCTCTGGTTTGCGAATTGAGTGTTTGTGTTCTTCTTAATACACTACTCTGCATATACATACAACATTTCGCACTTCAAAAACCATAGAAACACACAGTTTTCTATCACCTATGAAAAACTATATACTTTATTTCAATGTACAAACACATCGTAAAAACTAAATAGACCAACAAAATAAACATCTTCTCTCTCTATCATTAAGTACAATACAATATGGTTTAGATTTTAGCCTCTTCAAAATATCCACTCTTTGTCCTCAGAACAGCTGCACAAACTCTTGGCATTCTGGAGAAGAACTTTAGTATTTTTTTGCAGATAAGGCAGTCCAATACGTTAGTAAATTATTCCATAGATCTTCAGCATTAGATGACCTCAGTTTTCTGATCTCACTGCCAAGTGTATACCATAAGAATATAACGGGATTTAAGCCAGGTGACTGACTTGGCCATATCATATTTTTTTTAGTTCCGCACATTTCTATTTTCTATTGACATACCCTCTGCATAATTTAGAAGCATGTTTGGGATCATTGTCCTGTTACAGAACAAACCCACTACCAATAAGTCTCTTGCCGGATGGAACTGCATGTTTATCAGTATAATGTTCCATTAATTCTCACTACATCACCGACTTTATCACGCGCAAAAAGTTCCCACACCATGACCGAACCTCCACGATCCTTCACCGTTGGCGTCATATAATGACTCTTCATAAATTCTCCCCGAAGTCGACGAACAAATATTCGACGATGGCTTCCAAAGACTTCAGACTTAGATTCGTCCGTAAATAACACCTTGGACCATTGCTGCACGCTCCAGTTTTTATGTTGCCAATTGCAATCTGTTCGCCATAGTTTGCGTGATAAAGGTTCTATGGTGGCTATGCACCCGTTTAAACCTTGTTCACGAAGACAGTGTTGGACTGCTGAGACGGAGATTGGAGCTGCTTGCATACTGTTTAATTCCTTGCAAATTTCAGGTGCAATAAGAGACCTCTGACGTTTATTCTGTACACATCTGAACTGATCTCCCTGTATGATGTTACTCGAGGTCATCCAGATCGCGAAACACTTGCATTGGCACCAGTTTGCTCGAACCGCTGCAATCTATTGTACCCTTGGAAACGTGCCTAAGGCAATTTGGGTGCAGTATACACCACTGTAGATTGAGCTACGCCAACTTTTGTTGCTATTATCCTACTATAATAGCCTTCCTGATGCAGAGATACAATTACAGCACGTTTCTTCAATCTCCTACTTCCGTCCCATTAGGCTTTTATCGCTTAACTTCCTTCTTTAAAATACAGTACAATTCGTGAGTTAAGAGACAAAACCTCGTATCTTACAATACTCTTCATAGCCATTATTCTCCTTAAGGATGGAGACATCTCCCAGCCACGTGTGGATATGTAGTCCATCACAACAACGTTCGTTGTGTTCAATTAACCTTACCGTACTGCATTGTAGGAATGTATGTTTGCATGACCTATTTACTCACTCTTTCAGTATAGTGTATTTAAGTTTCATTTTACTTTAAACTTCAGCCTGGGAAATTGAACACAATGAACACTGAAATGACCAGTATTGAGGAAAATAATGGCTTGGAAGAGCATTGTGACATACAGGATTTTGTCTCTTAACCCCCGAATTGATACGTATAGCGAAGTGCACGAGCACCGCTAGTAAGCTAAATATTTTATTTTTATTTTAACTCACTTAATATACAGTATACCACAGTTACATTTTCCACCGATTGTACCCACTTTAATAATACAATTCATATTCCAAATTAGAGCTCAGTGCAATATTGAGTATCCTCTTCCCACCAATCCAGAGACATTAATACCAGTGTATTCGATGAACACGTTATTATGTGAACAGCTGTTTGTAGCACATGCGAAACATGTACTGGTTCACAAAATCCCTTCCAGAAACATTACAAGTTTTTAACAATATGCTACAGCGTGAACGTAAGAGTGGATTTATGTTGAGTACTCATCCCGAAGGCTGGTAAGGAACCACCATCAGCTAGCATATATAGCCTAGGCGTCACTGAAAAGATGTACTTTGGAAATGAGCAGTAAGGTAGTTTTCCATTGCTTTCCCCGCCGAGTCGGATGGTGCTGTTACGTATCAGGCTGCCTGGTCCACTGAAATGCATATACCTAGTGACTCTGAGAGCAAACGACATCAATCATAGAAGGAACACTGTATTCTGAAAAGTATCTCAACCACGTATCGGATATGAAACGACGTTTTACTGCTGCCTGCGCTGAAATTTCTGATCTAATGTTAGAACGTGTGCGTAAATCTTTACGTGGCAGGCTGGAAGCTTGTATTGAAAAGGTTAGTCCTCATTTTGAACAGAACCTTGAAGGCCAATTCTCTTTCTTATTCAGAATCAAAGGAATTTGTTTATTAACTTTTTTCTGAAGTTAAAGCTGACACATGGAGTAGACAATTGCCAGTATTTACAATTGAGTGCCTAAGTAAGAGAAGAGTCTAGCCCACAAAAATTCAGAAATTCGTGTTATTGTGTTTTTGCATAGGGCTGATATCTCTTAGCAATGCTGTCCACTACTTGTGGTGGTGGGATAGTTCCTTATCTGTCCAAATACACACACAAATCTGAGGTGGTGGTGGTGGTGGTGGTGGTGGTGGTGGTTATTGTTTTAAGAGGAAGTACAACTAGGCAATCATCCTCTATATAACACTAATCAGAGAGAAAAAATGGAAGGGGCCCGAAACTTCGAAAAATGAAGGTATCGGCAAAGGAAGACAAGGGCCACGAAGGGCGTGAAAATGAAAGACTCCCTAGGCCTCCATACGTAATACCGTCGGGGTCGGAAAGGAACAAGTGTTGACCAAGAGAGGTCGGATAGGATAGATGAAAGTGAGGAGTCTGGCACAAGTAAGTGGAAGCAATGCCAGTACTCAGCTAAGGCAGCTGTACAGTTAGTGAGAGAAGGGGCTAACCCACATGTCTCAGTCAACTGGAGTGGAGAGGAGAGAGTGACACGTAGTTACTTTTACCACCAGAAACTGTATTATGATGGTACAAATAGTACTGTTTATGTGAGTAAAATGTCTTGTGGTTTCACAAACAGTAGTTTTAATGTGAGTAAATGTAAAAAAAAAACGTAAACGAAAGGAAGACAACTGAAAGAGGTCCGTAGTTAAGAGATTGAGAAATAGTGGTGAAGCTTATGTAAGTGATAAAACTACGAAACTTGTGCTGAAGGATGTAAGTGTGCAGTGAAGACTGAAAGGGTTAATGTTAAGTCGTGTGAGTATTACAAACTATCCGATATTGAAAAAGAGAACTGTTTTGTAGGATTTTACAAACTTGCAAATTACAACCAATAAAATGCATTTTGTTCGGTCCGATTAAACAGAAGTCATTTAAGAGACCCTATGAAAAAAAGAAAGAGAGCCTAAGAGACAAGCGACATACTAATACCCAAAAAATTGAAAGCGGTGAAGATGTTAGAGTGTGTTTAAAAGGGTTTTATGACACTTTTTCTGTATTCAGAAAGTGTGTTTCAATTGCCAGACGCGGGATGAAAGGAGAACAATCATGTGGAAGAGTTGACGATGATTTTAGCGACAGTGATGCAAGTCTGAATGGAAGTACTTTATTTTCTGTGTTACCTTCCGTCTCATCAGTACCATGTCGGGACAAGTTTCCTAGGTATGTTAGCTACTATAGTAGAATAACCCACACAAGAGCTACGTAAGGTCGGTGGCTTCAGTTTCTAAAATACACAGACACTATCTCAAAGAACATGAGGAACAGAGTGACGTAGACCCTACCCTTCCATATGAGAAATACATGTTTCTAATGAAAACTTTAACATTGGATTTAAGGCACCTTTAAGTGACACCTGTGCATTATGCGATGAGTGAAGGGCTATGGCTGGGGATGATTTCCCTTATGCAATTAGGCTTCACCACATAAAATCAGAACAAGGATACTAAACTCTAACTGATGTCAGAAAAGACTCTAAAGAGCCTACTTATGAATACTTAGTTATCACGTGCGACTTAGAGCAGGATTTATCTGTACCTAAAATATATACGGAAATGTGTTCTGTCTCAAGCAGCTGTGGATCTATAACCTAGGTGTTCATGTCTGAAATGACGTATATGGTATCATGTATAGGTGGATAGAAAACATTGCTTCTCGGGGATCATGTAAAATAGGTTCGTGCCTACAAAAATGTTGGGCTGACAACTAGTTAACACAAAACAAAACTCTGGTTCATCTCAGATTCCTGTAGCGGCCAAAATAATAACATGATTATCTTCATTCTGTATTACATTGTGGTACATACTGGGAAGTTAGATGAAATAAAACATTTGTTTCTGGCGCCTGGCCACACATTTTTGCCAAGCGATAAGGATTTCTGGATGATAGAGAAAAGGTATCGTATAGTTGATTATGTTTACACTTCCGAACAATGGCCAAATATTGTTAAAAGGGCCCGGGTCCAAAAACCATTTACAGCAGCGGACATGGAATGTACATACTTCAACGGTTTAAAAACACTTAAACATTGGAGTGAAGGACAAATTAAGTGTTTGGGGATAGAAAAGTACTGAGTATAGGAATAACAACAATAAAAGTAACAAAAAACAAGCCAGATTTCCTGTTCCTAAGGTCTCATACTCACATTCTGAGTCATGGACAAAACATATTTTTCGAAAAATACCTGGGAGTCCAAAAAAGAACAAAAATATTAAATAGTTGCTTACAAACGGAGTGTTGAAACAAGCACCGAAAATTCTGACTACCCAGTACCCAACAGGAAGGGATATTAATCACTTAAATCACAGAGTTTTGCTGTGTATACTGCCATGCATTCCAGCAGTGCATCACGGACTATATGTATTTTAGCCTCAAACCAACTACTAAGAAAGTGAATGAAGATAATAACGCTGAAATCCACGAAGGGGAAAAATACATTTTTATAGTACAATCTTCGTTCCATACAGTATTTTTTAAAACTAATATTGTTGTATGAACGATTAAACTTAAAATGTTATTCAACTCTTAATTTTTCTGAGTTACACTGATATGTAATTCATTTAAAGACTAAAATTTGATACCTAAATTTTCAATGTTGTTGTGTATTTTGTATAATCTTATAAACCTTATTTTTCTCGAAACTTTGTTTTTGTCGGTTATCCCCTTCTCTTACTTAGGCACTCAATTTTGAATCTACGATAGCCTCTTATACTAATCATACTGCGATCCAGACAAAAAACACGACGGACATTCTCATTTACTCTAGTTTGATTTTGCTAATATCAACAGGCATTGTTCCATTTGGAAATGTAACTTTCAAAAATAAATATACACTTCAGTAATTATTTAAATCTGTGAATAAGCTACAGTTATGAGCCCTTGGTTACACATCATTTTTGCAAAAACAATGCTTCAATAGTACTTTCCATTTAAGAAATATTGGGGGGTGTAAGTTTGGTGATTCATCCTTTATATGTAATAAAACTACTGCCTTGCGGACCACACTCTTAATCATTATATTTATCAGTAAGGTTTTTCACAGGGGAAATGCGAACTTGTTAGTCAGGGATGTGTGCTAAAAAAATGCAGTACATTAGCCATCTCAAGGAAGTATTGAGATACTTTTCACAATTAACACCGCGTTGAGAGAAATGAACCGTGTAAGTTCGGTACGTGTGAAGAAATCTTGTTTCTTTGGAACTCTCTTAATGATGTCTGCTTTGAGGTCGATTTAACCTCGAGAAAACAGGCTCTTTAATCCTCCACCCCTCCTCAACAGACTTCTCGGAGAAGACTGCTTCAAGAGATCCGTACTACTTAACGAAAAATGCATTACCTCTGATATTATCTCTTGTCTGCAATACCGGAGAGATAAGAAGTCTTAAAGAAATGTCTTTAAGTTTCATTTTATATTCTTATTAAATCTCCTCTCTTTATATCTATCCGTCGATTCCCTTTCTTGTCCCTCTGTTTTCAACTCTTTGTCTAAAAAAGTATTAGATTAATGATGAACTGGTTCCCTAGCTATCTTGTTTTGCAAGAGCGAATATATGTGTTCGCTGAAACAATAAAACTTTTCTTATTTTTACAGGATAGCGAGCTTCGATTTGCAGAAGATCTCGTTGTGCTGACAGAATCAGTAATTGATATTAATGCCACTACGTCATTAATATTTAATAAATGGGGCTTCAAAATTAACGACAAGGAAACAAAGTGTCAGTAAAGAAGAAAACAAAAATACCAATAACAAGACCCCTTATGCTGAGCAGTATTCATTATAAATAGGCCAGATAAGTCGTCTTGATATTCCTGTCGTAATCATTGTTTTCCCTGCACTTTTCAGTGGTTTTATTAATATTAAATAACAAGCGCGTTATGGTATGCTGCGGTTCGTAGTCAGAATTCATCTATTCTGACGTCATCATAAGGTCTGTGTCCGGCTCCATGGCTAAATGGTTAGCGTGCTGGCCTTTGGTCAGAGGGGTCCGGGGTTCGATTCCCGGTAGGATCGGGAATTTTAACCATAATTGGTTAATTTCGCTAGCACGGGGTCTGGGTGTATGTGTCGTCTTCATCATCATTTCATCCTCATCACGACACGCAGGTGGCCTACGGAAGTCAATTCAAAAGACCTGCACCTGGCGAGCCAAACTTGTCCTCGGACACTCCCGGCACTAAAAGCCGTACGCCATTTCATTTTCATTAGGTCTGTCTGGAAAACATCTATCCATATATTCGCTTTCTTTTTTATCCCGCAGTTCTTGATGTAAATCCTGGTATTGAGCCATAGAAGGCAATGATATATTTAATCGCTGTTCTTGTATGAAGAGCGGTTGTCTTGTGAGCTCATACGTTAGTCATGAAGGAGCGGCTTTTGCCAAGCAGAGAACAGTTTCATGATACGTGGCCTTCACTCTTTCTAGTGTAACTACATAGGTTATCCTTCGATAGGTTCCCAGCGGTATGTCATGATGAGGTCTATTTGTACGTAGGCTTCCTTCTCTTAGCAGCATGTAAGTCATTAGGAATGCTCTGCCATCTGTTGAATATATCTGGAAGTTGGAAAAGTTTAGAGAATCATAGTATCTAGCAGGGAATAGTATTCAACCGTTATCAGAGAAAGTGTACATTCACTAGCTTGACAGGTGGCTGCATAGAATGACATTACTATGGATGAAAATCACATACAGTAGCCACAGAAATTATTCGTACACCAACATTTTTGTTTTTGCTAGTTGCTTTACGTCGCACCGACACAGATAGGTCTTGTGGCGACGATGGGACAGGAAAGGGCTGGGGTTGGGAAGGAAGCGGCCGTGGCCTTAATTAAGGTACAGCCCCAGCATTTGCCTGGTGTGAAAATGGGAAACCACGGAAAACCATTTTCAGGGCTGCCGACAGTGGGGTCCGAACCTACTATCTCCCGAATACTGGATACTGGCCGCACTTAAGCCACTGCAGCTATCGAGCTCGGTAGCACCAACATTTTGATGTATACCTTGTATATTAAGCACCATGAAGTAAGTGAGACATATGCGTAAAGAAAAGACACCTAGCTGTACATTTGCTATGAGATTTACAGCGCTCAACATAATAAACAAATAATCTCGTCTTTTAACACAATAAAAAGTATTCGTACACTACTAGTTAATTCAAACACTTGCCGAAGTCTTTGTTCAAACACAGACTTAATACTTTGTATGCATGCCTTTAGCTTTGATGACCTGTTCCAGACGTCTTGGCATTGAATTAACTAAACATTTGGTGTACTCTGCAGATATGTCGGACCATGCATCTGAGAGTATCTCTTTAAGACGTTCTTTACTAGTAGGATGGCGTTTCTGCACTTCTTTGCCTAGATGATCCCACAGGTTCTCTATGGGATTGAGATCTGGACTCTGCGGTGGAGTGGAGTCTTCTTGGAGCCTTGTACAACAGCCATTCTCGGGTTATCATGGCACAATGCTTAGGATCATTGTCCTGTTGGAAGTGGAAGACTCCTTCCAGATGAAGCTTGTGTACTCTGCTGCTTAAATTATGGCGCAACACATCTATGTACTTCCTGGCATCCATAATACCATCAATTAGTGCCAGGTTTCTCACTCCGTTCGCAGCCATGCAACCCCAAACCATCACACTCGCTCTTCCTTGTTTTATCGTGGGGAGGTTCAAGTTCGGTGTTTGGCTTCCGCCATACCTTCCTGCTCCTACAAGTTCCAAAATGTGTAAACTTCGCTTCATCAGAAAAAATAACGGTGTTCCAAAACTTCATTGTCTTTTCACAATACTTTTTCGCGTACGGTAGGCGCTTCTGCTTATTTCTTTCACTTATAAGTGGCTTCTTTCGTGGACATCTTACAACGCAGGTTCGCACTGTTTAATACATTCCTTATAGTTTGCACACTCGCCGTTTTGTTGGACCTTGAAGCGAGTTCTGTAGCAATGGATGCAGCACTCCGGAACGGTTCCCTTCGTGCCGAATGCGCAATAATGCGTCGCTCTCAGCACCTTTGAACGACCAGATCTTGGTTTGTTTTCCGTTTTTCCGCTGTGCTTGTATTTACTAACTATTGAACTCGCCGTAATAGAGCTAATGTCCAGCTGTTTTCCAATTTGACGATAACTTTTACCTTGTTTATACAGTAACACTATATTCTCTCGTTGACTCACTGAAAGTTCTCTCTTCTTTCGCCCCCATACTAAATAACCTTGCGGCAACGACAGCACAGTGATGACTGAAGAGATAACAACCCCTCCTCAGGCAAAGCGGGGTAAACCTGTGCGACAACTGGTTTAACCAATCACAAAGACAGTACATCCGCACTGTATGAATACTTTCTTGGCGGTACGATCTGCCGTCTGTATACAGTATCATACCGATCATGTTACATGTTTAAACGATCTGTATGTTCGGCGTGTATATCTGATGTCAGGCGTTAAGCCGTTTATAAATCTAAATTCAGCTGGTATTCGTATGCCGTAATGAGGCTTTTGCTAGCAAGATGCAGTGTTTACGGTGCACTATGTCTTCTGGTATGGGCTAGAATAAAATTGTTACTTTCATTGACCTGTCTCAGTCTTATAATTGCCATTCCTTATGCAGCCAGTCCCTGCTATGAATGGTGTGAAAATGTCGCTCATAGGGTCGGTTGGTGCACGCATTTCAGTGGGCTTGGCAGACTGATGTGCAATAGCAACTTCTGGCTCAGTGAGGAAAGCAACGGAAAACTACCTCACTCCTCATTTCCCTAGTAAGCCTCTTCAGTGACACCTAGGCCATCTATGACAGCTAATGGTGAACCTGTTGAGGATCCAACCAGCCCTCGGGCTGAATACCCAACATACATATACCGTAATAATGTTCCATCACATTCCATAGGTGTACGAATTATTTCTGTGACCACTGTATATCAGAATATTAATGAAAGTGTTAGTCGCTTAGCAACCTGCTACGTACAGAATGCATTGCGGGTTAGGGTAAGCCTTCGCCTGGAATTATTGAAGTGATCATTTAATGATTTTATTTCATTATTACTCGAATCTGGATGAACTTAGGGACCTATCAATGTCTCATGATGCATTGGCAGGTGATTCTGGAGAGAATAAAACAAAAATGAAGTACATCGGCGCATTAGAACGGATGGACGGATTTGCTGTTTTAGTCAATTCTTAACACCAAACTCGGAAATTCTTGAAATGGATCAATTTTTCTATTTGGAGAACTGATAGAAGCCATAAAAGGAGATCACAGAAATTAGTAAGAGTATAATCAGATAACGACTTTTTAACATTTTTATTGACTACCAGTCACTCAAATTGATTAATTTAGTTATTGATAAATTTAATGTTAAGGAAGACGTTTGGCATCTTTTCCTTGGAGTGTATTTTTGTACGGAAGTGGACGTTGGGAAAATAAGATGTTAGAAATTTGAATTTTTAGAAGGGTGCTTAAAAATTGAGTGGACGCAAAAATTCTAATTAGAAAATTTTGAAGATGGTTGGGGGAAGGAGGACGTTGACCAATATTTTGAAAGAACGAAAGAAAATGTCAAATTTAAGTTTGTAAGCCACATCATCAGGCATAACAAATTACTACTGAACATCTTTAGAGACAAAATTTGTGGTAGTAAATTAAAGAGGGGACCTAGGAAAAGATGTTTCGAAGATATTCATGAAGTTCGGGAAAATCATTTTTATGAACCGATGAAGAGGGCAGCAAAGAACAAGGATGCGGCAAGGCAGAGCTTTCAGAAAATAAAGTTGAGCCGTGATCATACCCATGTGCTTTTATTACTTGAATGCAGCCGGCATATAATGAGTAACATTGTGGTGTAATTGCATGTAAAACTGACTGTTGGCACCAGCAGGTATTAACAATGGCATGAAGGTATTCACAATAATGATAATAGGATGAATGTTGTGGGTATGAATTAGGAGGAACACCAACAAAGCGATAGCTACATTTTTATGATCAGTGTTTTACATTATCATTGTCCGGCTCCATGGCTAAATGGTTAGCGTGCTGGCCTTTGGCCACAGGGGTCCCGGGTTCGATTCCCGGCAGAGTCGGGAATTTTAACCTTAATTGGTTAATTTCGCTGGCACGGGGGCTGAGTGTATGTGTAGTCTTCATCATCATTTCATCTTCATCACGACGTGCAGGTCGCCTACGGGTGTCAAATCAAAAGACTTGCATCTGGCGAGCCGAACTTGTCCTCGGACACTCCCGGCACTAAAAGCCATACGCCATTTCATATTTTCATTATCATTAATAGTACAGGTATAATAATCCGTTCGCTATTTTAATGTGCTAATTCATACGGTAGAGCAAGTAAACTGTTTGATGTATAATCGGAGGCAATTTAAGTGGATTATTACTTTTCTTTAAAATTCTACGTAAGCTCAAGTGCAAGTCCCGCAATGTAGAGGTAACATCTCACCCTCTCAAAAGGAGGCCCTATGTTCTTAGAAATATTTTAATGCTGCTCTGAGGAATGGAACGGGATTTATTCAGCCTAGGCTGCGTTGGCTAGAGCTTCAGTTTATAACTGAGCAATAAGGGTATTTTTTTTCCTCTTCTCCTACGCTTTGGTCGGGCCGTGGGCGCAATCTGTATAGCACACGTAAACATGGCCCAGTTTTACTGCCGGATGCCCTTCCTGTCGCCAACCATAGCTCGTAACTGGAAAGTACGTAGGGTTATTGGTTTTTAAACTGGAGCCAGGCTGAGTAGCTCAGACGGTTGAGGCGTTGGCCTTTTGACCCCAACTTGGCAGGTTCCATCCTGGCAAAGACCGGTGGTATTTGAAGGTGCTCAAATCCGTCAGCCTCGTGTTGGTAGATCCACTGGCATGTAAAAGAACTCCTGTGGGACTAAATTCCGGCACCTCAGCGTCTCCGAAAACCTTAAAAGTAGTTAGTAGAACGTAAAGCTATTATTATTATTATTATTATTATTATTATTATTATTATTATTATTATTATTATTAAACTGGTATGTTTATAATGAATACTAACACATCGTTTCTCTCGGTTGGGTGGTCATCATAGCAGCGTTCGGTTCAGAGGTTCCATAATTCAAGTCCTGAAGGTCATGTCCGGTTATTTCCACTCGTTTGGTGACTAGATATGGTGGTTTTCTTCGTTACACACGTTTTCCTTTAAACACAACACACTGCACTACCAGCCATCACACAAACACATAACTTGAATATATCTCTCCGCACGGAGCTGGCATCCGCAACGGTGTCTAGTTATAAAACTACGAGAAAAATTTACAACGCTGGTGCTGATTCCAGGAAACAAGAATATCTGATTCAAAGTCTCGTGTACAGCCAGGAAATAGAGAGCACATATAATAATAATAATAATAATAATAATAATAATAATAATAATAATAATAATAATAATAATAATAATAATAATAATAATAATAATAATAATAATAATCTTCTTCTTCTTCTTCTTCTTCTTTTCCTGCCGCTTTTCCCACACCTGTGGGGTCGCGGGTGCGAACTGTGTCGCACATGTGGATTTGGCCCTGTTTTACGGCCAGATGCCCTTCCTGACGCCAACCCTCTATGGAGGGATGTAAGCACTATTGCGTGTTTCTGTGGTGGTCGGTAGTGTAGTATGTTGTCTGAAGATGATGAGGAGAGTGTTGGGACGGACATATACACCCAGTCCCCGAGCCAGAAGAATTAATCAGAAGCGATTAAAATCCCCGACCCGGCCGGGAATCGAACCCGGGACCCTCTGAACCGAAGGCCAGGACGCTGACCATTCAGCCAACGAGTCGGACAATAATAATAATAATAATAATAATAATAATAATAATAATAATAATAATAATAATAATAATATATTTACCGGCATAGAAAATAAGTCCTAGTAACAAAATTCCGGCACCAGGGGTTTCCGAAACCCGTAAAATTAGTAAGGTAGTAGCAGTAGCAGTAGTAATATATAGCGGAGAAGCAGATCTCCTTTGGCTGATCTATGGCTGAGTTTTAGTTAACTTTGTCCCAGAAACACCAAGTATGTCACTAGAAATAAATGCCGACATCGTATGACATGAATTGTCACATGGACTTATTTCCGCCATTCAAAAATTCGACCACCGCTGTCAGTCTGAACTCGCGCTCTTAGGGTCCGGAGACCGTCACTACGAATGATCCACATGGGAAACTACGGAAAACTATCTTCAGTAAATTTTGTTTAGACGATACACTAATGAATTGAAATAGCAACAACAACAACAATTGTAGAAATTTGCATGAAATTTTAAGCCATTAACAGCACAATTCTGTCTCAGATAGTGTTCTGTTAGTGCACAGAAGAGAGTGGTATATCAATCACATTTCCTGTGACAGGTTACAAAAGCATTCAGGACCTGGAGAGTAGTACACACTCATTATACAGAGATGTTATGGTGAAAACCATGTACAGTACTGCGAAACGCGCCACCGTGTGCCAAAGCTCGTAGCATAGGTCTTTCCGATCTGAAGATATCATGGCATCAGGTGGATAAATAGATGGCAACTGTTAGTCCATTCGTACTCTTCTCACCATGTTAGTCGCAATGGGCTATATCTCTATATGCAGAGCTGCTTTCATTCGGAACATTGTTTTTCACTTCTCCTGTTCTCTGAGGTTGCTTTTGCTTTGGTTACCCCAGATCAGATCCAGACTGTATGTATGAAAAGGAAATATTCCCCAAGTTAAGAAGTAAAGCCAGGTTAGGTGGCTCAGAGGGTAGAAGCCGAAGTTGGCATTTTCTATCGTGACTCCGTCCAGTTGTACTGAAGGTACACAAAATACAACATCCTCGCGTCTGTAAATTTACCAACACGTACAAGAACTCTTGCAGGACAAAATTCTGGCTACTCGACGACTTCACAGTTCGTAAAAGTTATTGTTTTTATTCGTTGTACCCAACTGTGGAGCGCGTTTGAACTTATTTTGCACAACGTTTCTTCTTCTTTTCTTCCCAATATCTCTTCATTTTTTCACTGTGTTCATTTCTGCGTGTTTCTGTCCAGCTTGTATTTTTTCTTGTTGGTTTCTCTGCAAATTTATGTTTGTTTACTAAGCGTCTAAACTTAATTCTATCTTGAATGGTTTCGTCCTCAATACCCATTTCTCGTAGATCTTCATGAATTTCTGCTAAACAATTGTTGCGGATTTTCAGGGTTAGAGCTAGATTTAGAATTTTCTTTGTCAGCCTGTTGTTATCCATTTTGTGTAGGTGTCCGTAGAATTTTAGTCGTCTCTTTCCGATGGTATCTGTGATTTTTTTTTTCTGTGAATAGAAAAATTTCGTGTGGTTTCTTTTTCATCCAAATTCCATTTTCGAACTTTGGTCCTAGGATTTTTCTGAGAATTTTCCTCTCTTGTTTCTCAATGCTTTTCATTTGTGACCTGCCGCCAATGATCAGTGTTTCAAATGCATAAAGTGCCTCTGGTTTGATGACTGTATTGTAATGTCGTAATTTTGCATTTTTTTATATACATCTTTTGTTGTATCTGTTCCATGCGATTTTGTAAGCCCTTTGCAGTTTAGCAGTTCTTTCTTTGTTTGCTTCCCTGCTGGCTGAATAATTTCACCTAGATACTTACATTTATCTACTTGGGAAATTATTCCACATTTGGTGATTAATGGTTGATTGTAAAAGTTATTATTATTATTATTATTATTATTATTATTATAAGGAAAATAATAATAATAATAATGTTATTTGTTTTACGTCCCACTAACTACTCTTTTACGGTTTTCGGAGACGCCGAGGTGCCGGAATTTAGTCCCGCAGAAGTTCTTTTACGTGCCAGTAAATCTACCGACACGAGGCTGACGTATTTGAGCACCTTCAAATACCACCGGACTGAGCCAGGATAGAACCTGCCATGTTAGCGTCAGAAGGCCAGCGCCTCAACCGTCTGACCCACTCAGCCCGGCTATAAGGAAAGAAGAACGATATTTTTCCGACTTCTTGACTTAATGGTCAGCGCTTTAGCCTTCGCTTCAGAGGGTTTCATGTTCGATTCCCGACAATATCGGGGATTTTAATTGCGTCTGGTTAATTTCTCTGATTCGGGGACTGGATTTTTGTGTTTATCCTAACATATTTAGACAACACACACCACTGCCCACCACAGGAACACATAAGAGTGAATACATCCCTCCATTTATGTTTGGCGTCAGGAAGGGCACCGGGCCGTTAAAACAGGACCAAACCGACATATGCTGCACAGTTCGAACCCGTCGCTCCACAAGAGTGTATAATAATAAGAAGAAGAACTATATTTGATCTCTCCAACCTTGTTTATGTAATGTGGGACAGATGTCAGACCTAGCTGAGAGAAAATAAGGAAACATTTCCCAAACGAAATTGAATAAAGATTGGAAGTTAGATATGTGATCAATAAATGATACGACACTTAAAGGAAAACTTAAAAGTCAGATGTGGAATTGCGTGGATAATACTTTGGTGTAAAGTTCGATGATACACGTTACATCCATCCAGCTGTATGCCAGGTCATCAACCGATATAAACGAATGTTCAAAATTCTCAATAGTTTATAGGATGTATCTTCAGGTTAATACTGGTTCTTAGATTTTAAACATCCAGAAATAATACCCCAGAAACTTGCATCTAGGCAATTCCATGTGCTGTTAAACATGATATAAACAATATTAAGGTAATAACGAACACTCCCAGGGAAGGAATTTCCTGGTAACTGAGGAATTTAGCAAGATACACGTCTTCTTAGTTAAGGGAATGCGCAAGCATGCCGTAAGTAGTTAAAGCAATCACAGAGAAAGGAATTCATTAGCGAACGTGGTATTATAATTGAGGTTAATCTGCGCGCTTCCATTCTATAGTCGATGTAGGTATTACTGTACTCTACAGTATTCAGGCTAAGGTAAGCGACATGGAAACTGGATATGTTCCATTGAATTAGTGAGAAATGGCAGCGAGTTTTTACATTATTATTATTATTATTAATATTATTATTATTATTATTAGAGCCTCCATGGCTCAGACGGCAGCGCGTCGGCCTTTCACCGCTGGATACCGTGGTTCAAATCCCGGTCATTCCATGTGAGATTTGTGCTGGACAAAGCGGAGGCGGGACAGGTTTTTCTCCGGGTACTCCGGTTTTCCCTGTCATCTTTAATTCCAGCAACACTCTCCCTTCTCATTTCATAGCATCTATCATTCATTAATAAATCACTTTGGGAGTGGCGACCCCATCGTACTAACAGCTTATATTATTAGTATTATTTTTGTCATATGGTTAGGATCGCGCAACTGTGAGCTTGCATTCAGGAGATAGTGGGTTTCGGAAGATATTACAATATTGCCATGACCTGTCACTTGGAGTGTCATGTACATCCATACTTACAAAATATATTTATCGAGACTCGCAAACCTTTATAACAAACACTATGGCCAGCTAAAATTAATTGACACTGTTTTCAGCTGAACGTTTGGCTCTATTCATGATATTATGAGTACCTGACAGACACCTTAAAAACGCTCCTTGTCAGTGTGACAGAACTGTTAATTTGGAATCGGAACTGTAAAACTCTACAATTTGATTGTACTTCACTTGAAGTATTCCGCAGGCGTTCATTTTCTGAATATCAGAACACATTATTGAGTGTGATGAGGTATTTTTTCTGTTTGTTGGTAATAGTGCAACCTTGACGAAGGGGTCGATACGTCGCCATGCGTCACAGTGTCTGGTGTATGAATCATTTCGGAAAGATAACGAACAAATTAACTTGCACACAAACTTGTTCACTTCATATTTATTAGTTTTTACATCAACATAGTTCCTTACATATGTACCGATCTTGAAGCAATCAAAACATAGTCTCGCGTACCGTATCATGTTTCTTTCTGACTCCTTACTGAATACGGCAGCACTGGCCGGACGTTGCATAGAAAAGGATTGTTCTTGTGTTCAGAACGCCGCAGTACAAAACTTTGAACATATTTCCCGAAAGAAGGAACAAAACTGAATCTGTTTTGATTAACAGGTAAAAATATTAGAGGTTGAGAGGTATTCTAGACCTTCCTTTAACACTAACATGTGTTAGATATGTTGAATATAAAATATTTGACATATAGTATTTCAAAGCCATCTGTCTCATAAATACGGTATGTAATTGTTTATTACTTAACACATATTACATTAACTTTGGAAAATGAAAATTCCAGTCTCAATAATGTATTTTCTTCTCTTTTTAACAATCTAGTATTATTACGTCTTATTTAGATGTAACAAGCACGGATAAGACAAACATTCACGTTACACAAAAATATTATTTAAAAGTGTTCTTTTGGCTCATGTAAATGACGTTTGAAATTTGAAATAGAAATTATTTACTCAGCGACTGCTGTTGAATTACCATCAGTCTAAACAAAAAATTTGAAGTAATTATTGTATTTAATAACAAATGTTACTTTGTCTTTAAAACATAACACAATTGAATCATTTCTTTGCATACAACTACCATCACAGAATAAGCGTAAAATAATAAAATTCTAAACATTAATACTGTAGCTTTCAGGGATATCTTTGAGTCTCAGATCTCCATACTTAAAAGCCCATGTGTATAATACTTGACAACTGAGCTATACTTGATTCTAAAAAGCTGTACTTCATTTTATTGATTCCACTGTACTTTTAACCTTTCCCCTGGGTATAAGCTGTTAATACTGCCCCGCAACACACCTCTTGAATGATGAAACGAAGACAATAATTTTATGCTAAAGATAATGTGTTTTAAACTATTTACGTAAGATTTATTCCTATCCATTACGTATACAGCTATGAACAAGAGAGAGATTGAGGCAGAAGCCCACTATTCAGACAATAGAATGTGATTTTAAACCACAGTTTCCTTCAGCAAATTCTAGCAGTAAAACACATGTGCAGGCAGTACTTTTGCATTTATTTTCAGAGTTCAATGGGTATATTCAGATCGTATTGTATTAAGACACCGTCCGGCTCAAAATATGAATGGCCAGCGTAGCGTCCTTCGGTTCAGAGGGTCTCAATTTCAATTTCCGGCCGGACTGGGTTTATTCATCTGGCTCTGTGACTGGGTATTTTTGTCAGTCTAACTACATAATGTTTCATCTATACACAACGCACCACTCTATGAATCAGCACAAAAAAACAAATAATACGTGAATACATATATATTTTGCACATATGGTTGGCACTGAGAAGAGCATCCGGATATAAAATAGGGCCTACCTCAGTGTTGGGGAACATGGTGGAGAATGTTTCACAATAATACAATTTGGAAATAACTTTATGTTCAGTTTTGATTCGTGTTGGATTGCGTTATATTATATAATGTGGGGACGAAAGATTTTATAGTTTCCAAGTTTCTTTTTATGGGCCCCTCCGCAGCTCAGATAGTAGCTCAGTCTTTCCCGCTGTGTCCAGAGTTCGAATCTCTGTCATTGCATCTAAAATTTACGCTGGACAAAAATTAGGTATTACAGATTTTCTTCAGCATTCCTTCTTTGTCCAACCAATTCCACACTAGCGACACTCCATAAAAATTCATTTGCCCTCACCCAGAGGTGTGTAACAGATCTCGCTAGTCTTAACCTTAGCGATAGTCGAAGCTTTATCACCTGACCTCACAATCGACCAGAACTGGTATAGGTAGATTATATAAGTTCTTTACGTAACATTGGTCTCCTGGGAAGTAGGTTTTGTATTTCATTCAAAGGAAATGAGAAAATAAAAAACAAGCTTGTGGTTTTACGTGAAAGTTGATATCGTGATTATAGGCACAGGACCTCCAGTTTTACATAGAATCCAAACCACAGGGAAAGGAATTCTCTTTTCTCCTTGTTGAGGAACGAGTGGCTAAGGTTCTGCGATTTATCACGCCCACAGAAAAATAATCGGGTATTTCTATAGCTGTTAAACGTCCCACTAACGAATATAGATTTTCAGTAAAGTCGACTTAGGGAAGGAGTTAGGACTGGGGAATCTTAATGCAAACACCGCTTTAGTCTTTTTCCGGTATGAAAGTAGGAAATCATAAACTACTTTCAGGCCTGCTTGACAGTGTAGTTCGAACCAACCATTATAAGCAAATGTATAACCGGCCAAACTAGGATTTCTCAATTAATCGATCTCGTGATCGATTATTTATACGGTATTAGATCGTAAAATAATATTTCAGTCTCTGTAAGTGATAGAAACTTAAATATGCGGACTTTAAAAAATGAGTGTTACGTTTTTAGTGTTTTATGTCCGTCAGTACTTATACATGTAACTCCAGAATCTTGACATAGGATCTCGTGTTCAGAGGGTCTGGAATTCGATTCTCCATCGTTTCAGAGATTTTACCCGCGTCTGGCTTTCCTCTAAGTCTGGGACTGGGTTGTTGTCTCAATATACCTCTTTATGAACACGCAACACACAAAACTACCATCCACTTCAGGAATACGTAGTAGTTCATACTTTCCTCTACATACGGCAACCAGCCTTAAGACAGTGCCAGTCCACATCTATAATATAAATAAAGTTGTATGGAGTCCGCTGTCTGTAATTTCTTTTGTTTTGCCAATTTTTCAGATATTTGTCCGTTTTAGGTCAACTCAAGACCGAATCGGTGGTTTTTAATTTTCGTGTCTGTTTGTCTGTTTGTCTGTTCCACCATCACGTCGAAACGGCTGGATATATCTGAACCAAACTTCATATTTAGAGTTTCTATATGCATATCATTATAAAATATTTTAGTAGACGTGGGGTTTATAGGAAAATCAGAACAGTTTTCCTCCATTTTCTCTTACACTATTGATTTTCTGTAAACTCCGTGGACCGTACGTGAAACGTCTCTTCATTTTAAACAACTTTCGTTATGGTCATAATTTACCTTACTCTTCACATGACGGAGAAATTTACTATTTTCTGCGGGTATCATGCTCTGCATTGAGTGACCGACAGACCGACAACGAACCTACCGGTTACCATGGAAACGTCTCTGCTTGCCAGCAGGGAAGTAACGTATTGAATTCGTGGTTGTTCCTTGGGCAGAAAGGAAGAGAGGCGTCAATCGGCCATTCTTCGGGATATTGGCGGAATATCGTTGGAGGTTATAACCGCCCTCGAATAGATTAAGTAATAAGATCATTAGTCATCTTCTTATCTGTTTACCTAAGAATCACTGCGCCTAATTTTTTCCTCTGTTACGCTTTTTTATATCCATAACTCACACTAACATAATTTTTGAGGGGAATTTAATTTTCCAATACATTCACTTGGCATTTACATATTTGTCGTTATCCGGCTGTCCTCAGTTATAATCCATTTTCTATTAATTTCATCTTCATTAACTGTATTATTTTCTTCCTTAATAACTCCGTATGTACGCGAGTGATAGAATCTACTGTATATATTTCCATCAAACTTCATATTTAGAATCCACCTGTCCTTGGGTAGGTTTTCGGGCAAATATTGTTTCCAAATCCCTGAACTGACTGGGGGTTTATACGAAACCGAAACCGTGATTTTGCACTCCCACAAAATATACACAACCAAACTTAATTTAAATCTACCTGCCTTAATGGAAATTAATTTCTAAACCTTTTTTCTCATGTGCATCATTTCGATACGAGGATTAATAATTGAGACATCATTAACGGGCCGTTTTTCGGTACAAGTCCCATCGGACTTAACTCAAGAGCGGGTGCGTGTAAAGCGTATTTCTTACAACTTGAAAAGTACTGAAGATATTCGAACCAAACTTTATATTTAGCATCCACCTGTCCAAAGGTAGATTTTAAAGGTCAATAACATTTCACGTTCCCGAAATGGAATGGCGGTTTATAGGGAACCGAAATGGTGATTTTACTCTTCCACAATATATACAGTATATATATAAATTTTTAGGGAGTCCTCTGTCTGTAATTTCTTTTGTTTTACCAATTTGTCAGATATTTATCCGTTTTAAGGCAACTCAAGACCGAATCGGTGGTTTTTAATTTTCGTGTCTGTTTGTCTGTTCCACCATCACGTCGAAACGGCTGGATAGATCTGAACGAAACTTCATATTTAGAGTTTCTATATGCATATCATTTTAAAATCTTTGAGTAGACGTGGGGTTTATAGGAAAATCAGAACAGTTTTCCTCCATTTTCTCTTACACTATTGATTTTCTGTAAACTCCGTGGACCGTACGTGAAACGTCTCTTCATTATAAACAACTTTCGTTATGGTCATAATTTACCTTACTCTTCACATGACGGAGAAATTTACTATTTTCTGCGGGTATCATGCTCTGCATTGAGTGACCGACAGACCGACAACGAACCTACCGGTTACCATGGAAACGTCTCTGCTTGCCAGCAGGGAAGTAAAGTACTGCCATTTTCCTCATTATGCTTTTAAATTCGTGGTTGTTCCTTGGGTAGAAGGCAAGAGAGGCATTAATCGGCCATTCTGCGGGATATTGGCGGAATATTGTTGGAGGTTATAACCGCCCACGAATAGATTAAGTAATAACACCATTAGTCATCTTCTTATCTGTTTACCTAAGAATCACTGCGCCTAAATTTCTCCTCTGTTACCACTTTATTATATCCATAACTCACACTAGCATAATTTGTTGAGGGGCATTTGATTTTCCAACACATTCACTTAGCATTTACATATTTGTCGTTATCCGGCTGCCCTCAGTTATAATCCATTTTCTATTAATTTCAACTTTATTAAGTGTATTTTTTTCTTCCTTAATTACTCCGTATGTACGCGAGTGATAGCATCTACTGGATATATTTCCACCAAATTTCATATTTAGAATCCACCTGTCTTGGGTAGGTTTTCGGGCAAATATTGTTTCCAAATCCCTGAACAGGCTGGGGGTTTATACGAAACCGAAACCGTGATTATGCACTCCCACAAAATATACACAACCAAACTTAATTTAAATCCAGCTGCCTTAATGGAAATTAATTTCTAAACTTTTCTTTTCGTTCGATCCTGACTCAGTCCGGTGGTATTTTAAGGTGCTTAAATGGGACAGCCCCGTGTCTGTAGATTTACTGGCACGTAAAAGAACTCCTGCGGGACTAAATTCCGGCACCTCGGCGTCTCCGAAGACCGTAAACGTAGTTAGTGGGACGTAAAGCAAATATTATTATTATTATTATTATTATTATTATTATTATTATTATTATTATTATTATTATTATTATTTTAATTATTACACTGACTGACAGAGCAAATGCAACACCAAGAAGGAGTGGTTCGAAAGGGATGAAAGTTGGGGAAAAAACAGAGACGGCACGGACGAATAATTGATGTTTATTTCAAACCGATATGCAGGTTACACAATGCGCACGGCATCGACTCAGTAGGATGTAGGTCCACCGCGAGCTGCGATGCACGCAGAAACACGTCGAGGTACAGAGCCAATAAGAGTGCGGATGGTGTCCTGAGGGATGGTTCTCCATTCTCTGTCAACCATTTGCCACAGTTGGTCGTCCGTACGAGGCTGGGGCAGAGTTTGCAAACGGCGTCCAATGAGATCCCACACGTGTTCGATTGGTGAGAGATCCGGAGAGTACGCTGGCCACGGAAGCATCTGTACACCTCGTAGAGCCTGTTGGGAGATGCGAGCAGTGTGTGGGCGGGCATTATCCTGCTGAAACAGAGCATTGGACAGCCCCTGAAGGTACGGGAGTGCCACCGGCCGCAGCACATGCTGCACGTAGCGGTGGGCATTTAACGTGCCTTGAATACGCACTAGAGGTGACGTGGAATCATACGCAATAGCGCCCCAAACCATGATGCCGCGTTGTCTAGCGGTAGGGCGCTCCACAGTTACTGCCGGATTTGACCTTTCTCCACGCCGACGCCACACTCGTCTGCGGTGACTATCACTGACAGAACAGAAACGTGACTCATCGGAGAACACGACGTTCCGCCATTCCCTCATCCAAGTCGCTCTAGCCCGGCACCATGCCAGGCGTGCACGTCTATGCTGTGGAGTCAATGGTAGTCTTCTGAGCGGACGCCGGGAGTGCAGGCCTCCTTCAACCAATCGACGGGAAATTGTTCTGATCGATATTGGAACAGCCAGGGTGTCTTGCACATGCTGAAGAATGGCGGTTGACGTGGCGTGCGGGGCTGCCACCGCTTGGCGGTGGATGCGCCGATCCTCGCGTGCTGACGTCACTCGGGCTGCGCCTGGACCCCTCGCACGTGCCACATGTCTCTGCGCCAACCATCTTCGCCACAGGCGCTGCACCGTGGACACATCCCTATGGGTATCGGCTGCGATTTGACGAAGCGACCAAACTGCCCTTCTCAGCCCGATCACCATACCCCTCGTAAAGTCGTCTGTCTGCTGGAAATGCCTCCGTTGACGGCGGCCTGGCATTCTTAGCTATACACGTGTCCTGTGGCACACGACAACACGTTCTACAATGACTGTCGGCTGAGAAATCACGGTACGAAGTGGGCCATTCGCCAACGCCGTGTCCCATTTATCGTTCGCTACGTGCGCAGCACAGCGGCGCATTTCACATCATGAGCATACCTCAGTGACGTCAGTCTACCCTGCAATTGGCATAAAGTTCTGACCACTCCTTCTTGGTGTTGCATTTGCTCTGTCAGTCAGTGTATTATTATTATTATTATTATTATTATTATTAAACCTTTTTTCTCATGTGCATCATTTCGATACGAGGATTAATAAGGGAGATATCATTAACCGGCCGTTTTTCGGTACAAGTCCCATCGGACTTAACTCAAGAGCGGGTGCGTGTAAAGCGTATTTCTTACAACTTGAAAAGTACCGAAGATATTCGAACCAAAACTTTATATTTAGCATCCACCTTTCCAAAGGTAGATTTTAAAGGTCAATTACATTTCATGTTCCCGGAATGGACTGATGGTTTATAGGGAACCGAAATGGTGATTTTACTCTTCCGCAATGTATACAGTACAAGACCAACCTAACTGAAAATCGACCTAACGTTATGGAATTCTATCTCTAAAACTTCTTTCATGTGCATTTTTTCGTCAGGAGGATTAATAAGGGAGATATCATGAATGGTCAGTTTTGCAGGTTCAGCTCAGTGGACATAGCCCAAAAGGTGTTGTACATTGAGCAGATTCCTTATCCATCTGTATAAATAAAATCGTAACGACTGTGTGCCTCTACATTAACTATTTCGGCGAAATTTTCGCACAGCTACCCGTTTAAGGGTTAATAATGACCATCTGCATATTTTGTTGGTTTAGTTTCCTGAAAGTCCCTATTTTTACCCTCCTCGCCCAAAATCCAGATTGCGGCATAATCTGCCAGACGAAAAAGAAAATTGAAATTTGACAAAATTATACGTTTTATCCTGAAACGGACGGAAAACTTCCAAGATCTTTAAATTTTTCACTTTTTATCCGCGAAGAATAACAAAATATGAAGGCAATTTTAATGATGGTGCAGACCTTCGGGAAGTCCGATCACATAACGGATTGCACAATCTCCGTTCAATTTGAAATGATTTACAACCTTGGTCCTATGACTTTTTGTCGTATCTGTATCCCTTTTACGTTTGATTTTTCTCTATTAATCGATGTTAATTTAGACTTTCCACATGCATAATTCATACTTCAATCACTTATAGGAAATATAGAATCATCAAACTCTTCACGAATATTGGCCCACCCAGTAGCCACATGTGAGCCAAATGCTATGTATGTAGCTGTCACATAATTATCCGAAAAGCAATGCAATGTGAGATAATCTTACAAAAACTTTACCTTGTTCAACGTTTTTAACTCAATCTGACCCAAGAATAGATGAGATATCATAGGACCAGCCATTTAGGCCACTAAATCCGGCGTCTTATGGTACAATCCTTTGACTATATGACGTACGTTTAGCAGCAGTTAATCTGTAAATGGGGGCCGATGACCTTCGATGTTAGGCCTCTTTAAACAACAAGCATTATCATAATCATCAAGTTGTAAATGAAGGTCTGCAATATTGTAAGCACGCATATACTTTCGTATGTCGAATTATATATATTCACTGATGTTGATTTGTAGCGATCGAGAAAGGGTGTGTCTGCTATTGTAATCAGTACTCCCCACACCGACTTTGAATGGCAGTAGGAATGGGGTCCTTCTCCAACTCCTGTGTAACTGGCATTAGTAAGAAAGGCCTACCATTGTAATGAATAGTTCACTTCTCGATTTGACTTGTAGAAGGCAAGGGAGCATGCAGTTTTGTTTAAAACTCCCCTACCCGATTATGTTTGGCAGTAGGCAAGGGTGCCCGCAATTATAAACAAATGTCCTCATCTAAAATGTGACTGGCATTTGGCATAGTGGCCTGCTATTTTGATGAAAACTCACCAACTTGGTGTGACTGGCAGTAAGCTGGCTGGCAGTAGGAAAAGGGGTCTGACATTATAATGATAACTGCATAACTCAATTTTGACTGATAGTAGGGTAGTTGCCTGCCATTATAATAGAAACTCGTCAACTGTTATCTGGCTGGAAGTAGGAAAGTGGGGCTGCCATTGTATCGAAAACTCCCCAAATCGATTGTGACCGTGCAGTAGGCAATGGGGCCTGCAATTATAATGTAAACTTCCCAACTCGATTGTGAATGGCAGTAGGCAAGTGAGCCTGCCGTTATATCACAAATCCGTAATAAACACTTTACATTGGAAACAGCGTATGGAGACCTACCCATGCTGTTTCTCGGATAACGCTAAGAGTCATGCAATTTTAAAACAATCTTATTTACTGCATGTGCAGTATTTACTTCGATATTTGAATACAATGTAGAATACCGTAGCGAAAAGCAAGTTCTAAATGTTTTCATTGTCAAACATATTTTCATTTCAACTATGTCAAATATCTAGTTGTTTGAATCAGGGCCTACAATCAACTTCCGTGTTCCACCAACACGCCGTAATATCCAAGATCTTTATTAAATACTAAGCATCTCAAGCCAATGTATAATTTCAGCCGATTACCCAACGTTTCATGTGATTGTGTGGTTATAATAGTCAACAAGTTTTGTTTTATAAAAAAGGTTCACATATTCCAGTTGATTGTGGCAAGACCGCTTGACAAGTCTATGCCGAGTTGTACAAACACACGACAGCATTTTTACTCATATCCAAGAACATTTTGTTTTGCTAATTGCTTTACGTCGCACCGACGCAGATAGATCTTATGGCGACGATGTGACAGGAAAGAGCTAGGAGTGAGAAGGAAGCGGCCGTGGCCTTAATTAAGGTACAGCCCCAGCATTATCCAAGAACATTAAAGTGCCATGTGTTTCATATCAGTGTATAAACTTTCAATCAATGTGTACATTCTCAACTACGATAGTTCATTTCTTTCAAATAGATTGAAACAAGACCAACAGTTCTATTCTGCGTTCCACGAACACATGACAATTTTTTGAAACTAAAACCAAGAACTTTTAAATGCCAAGTAGTTCGTCTTTGTACATTCAATGCATATATGTTTCATCTAGTTTAGTCAGATGGAGGGAGGACTGTCAAGCCCAATAACATTCTCGAAACACCAGTTGTTTCATATCGTTGTGTTTCATATCGTGTGTGTGTGTGTGTGTTTTCAACCAGTGCATGTGTTTCCAGTGTTCCGTGTCCATGAACGCGCGACACTTTAGGTCAGAACTATGTCTTTGTACATTTTGTTTCAATGTGAGTGTATTTTCAGCCAGTGTTCAGATAGAAACAGGACTGTTAAGTCCAAGAACGCTCTTAGAGAGCCAAGTTTCATATCATTATAAGTGTTCGTATCGTGTTTGTATGTATTTTCAACCAGTGCATGTGCTTCCAGTGTTCCATGAGCACAAGACAGTTTAAATTAGAACTAAGGAGTTTTAAGTTCCAAGGCTGCTTGCCATGTGTACGTTACATTTCAAGGTAATGTCTTGCAACCCACTGATGTGTTTCCATGCATCCGCCTATAGGTATTTTTTTATTATTTTTATTATTGTTATCAGATTCCCCTTGATTTGATTTTCAACAAGAACTGATGATGACTCCAAGGGAGTCGAAACCGGTCTTCTTATAATTTAATATATTTTACAATGTGTTGAATGGTGGAACATCCCTCAAACTCTATCTTATTAGTTAAACGTCAACATGGAAATGAAGATCGTAACCTACGATAGTGTTGTGTATTACAAATGTACAGGTGGGATTTTACAATTTCCAGTGAACTGCGGATGGCAGTAAATACAATGTCTTGTATTCCATTGTTTGGCAAGCCAAACTTCTTCCAGAACTTCATGAATAATGCTGATGCAGTACCGTGGACTCTAAGCATCAGCTCAAGTATTTCAATCTCTTGTAGGAGGTATTTACGGTTGCAGAAGGGGACGGTCGTACTCTTGATGCTTCTTGTCATGCTGCGACTTATTCATTTTACCCAGCCGTCAGGAGGGTGTCTTTCTCTTTATATTTCCTCCCGTTATGAGAGTCATAATACACGATTATGCGTAACAAGAAATACCATCTCCAACAACTCATAATTCAAGGAAAAATAAAATGAAAAAGGAGGCTCTCGGCGACAACGCATTTCCTGGTTGGGAAACCCCCGCTAATAGTCCAGTTCGCCATCAGCTGGCTTATCTAGAATAGCTGCTATTAGGGAGACCTGGTCCACATTGACCGCTAACGTCCGTTGACAATATGACACTTTCAAAAGAAGAATACACGATTCTTCATGATAAATTAAGAGGGTCATTTCCAAAGTACGGTAATAAACCACGGTTATTTACAAAACCAGTCTTTTCCTACTTATTTTTTTCAGTGAATTGATACATTCTTTAGGTACATGATGCCAATTCTTTGAATAATTCCCATTCCTTTTAACTGCTTTCCGCCACCTCGAACAAGCGTATGACTGTATGCTTCTACTATAAAACTCTCCTCCTGCATGTCTAACAACGGGAGGTCACAGCTATGGGATAACCGATTTCGTTCAAATTTTGAGAGTTTATCTACGTCCAAAATGAACAGATTCGTGTCAGAAGGTGTCTGCCATTTCCCCTTATTAGAAAACGGACTCTTAAATTTAACGCCCTGCATAGGTGTTGGCAATTTATGGGTTAACTGGTGTGATAGTTAGCGTCCATGACTTCCACACAGGCGTCTCAGTGTCGCTTTTGGAAACAAACTACGAAAATTAAATTTACAATAAAGATCAAGAGGAAGAGAACATTATACCAAATAAAATTCAAGACATAACACATTTTAGAAAGATTTGAGGAAAAATTCTGACAACCTGCTAATCCATTGAACATCTGCAGAAGAATAGTAGGGTAGCCAAAGATTGAAAAACCTCTCGTGGGAATGTATACAAAACGGATGTAAGGCCAGTAACGTGTGAACTCTTAGTCATAGCTGGTTGTATAGTAATAATAATAACAATGATAATAATAATAGTAGTAGTAGATTATCGTCCCTTAAATTACCACAAACCTTAAGAGATGCTGGCTGTCTGAACTACATACATCCTGGAAAGGTGTTATTTCAAATGGTATTCGATCTACCGCCAAGGGTGTTGCGCATATAAGCACTCGTAAGTTCCAGCTGATTTGTTGCATTAGAAGTGAACCTCAAAGTTACCCTGATTCAAGTTTAAAGAATGTTTCTTGAACTACATAAAGAATCATTGTGTTATTGCTTATATAGGCTTCATACAGCTCCTTGGCTCAATGGTTACTGTAGTAGCTTTCGGTTCAGACGACGCGGCGTTCGATTCTCGACCGGGCCAAGGATTGTAGCCGAGTCTAGTTAATTATGTACGTGAATTGGCTGGTATTTGAACCGCGCTTTTGATCAAAAACTAATTGTCTACCACACCCCACTTGCTATTCCATGTGAGTTGGCCCGAAATCTGACATACAGCCTTTGTGAAAGTTATCTGTAGGAAAAGGATTTTTAGGCGCAAATAGGTTAGAATACAAATTTGTCCTGTTCCTTGGCTGAGCGTTGAGGCCTTCGGTTCAGAGGGCTCCGGGTTCGATTCCCGGCCGGGTCGGGATTATAATCACGTCCGATTAATCCTGGCTCGGGGACTGGGTGTTTGTAACCCCTGAAACGTATTGAAATCACCTACATAATGGTACAGCGGGTTAGAGGATTCTTGCGACTTGCTGAAATACGTCTGCATTCCAGCCTATTACCACATAAAAATCGTTTTCGTGGATCTCTGCACTAGTCTGACTGTATAATTAATTAGCTATTACCTGTGTGTTAGGTTCATTCCGGGTAATGATCGTATGTTGAAGGGGGAAACTATGGTCAGGATACTCAGAAATGGAATTTGAACCCAATTATCACCTCACAATCAGCTGTCTCTCGATGCTGAATATACCCCCATTCCAGACACTTCAGTTCCTTGCAAAGATGGAAGTCAAATTCTAGCCAACCAGTCTTAAGCTATTTTAGTGACTTGTAAAAATACTGTAGAAGAGTTCTTCTTCTACTTCTTCTAGTGTCGTATGTAGTTAAATATAAGAGAGGGTCAGGTGCCCTAATTTCGCCACTTGACAGAACCCAAATTAAAAAATAAATAGGCCGCCTCTGTGGTGTAGGGTTTAGTGTGATTAGCTGCCACCCCCGGAGGCCTGGGTTCGAATCCCACCACGAAATTTGAAAAAAGTTGCGCGAGGGCTGGAACGGGGTTCACTCAGCCCCGGCAGGTCAACTGAGTGGAGAAGTGTTCGATTCCCTCCTCATCCATCCTGGAAGTGGTTTTCCGTAGTTTCCCACTTCTCCTCCAGGCAAATACCGGGATGATAGTTCGAGGGAAAAATCAACTTTGGATTAAGAAAGAAAATATAAATATTCGTTCCGGATGTTGTGTATTATCGTAACTTCGGACACTGATGGCGTTTCGGAAGAGTTCTACTGAAGACAGGTTTACCAGTCTCTCAGTTACCATACAGGAGATCCGATGACGTCCTCTATCTTTCTTCCTGAAGATCTTCCCTTTCATGACAAGCTTGAGTACCTTGTTATTTCTGCCATCCCTCATGATGTGCCTGAAGTATTCTAGTTTCCTCTGATGGTGGCTAATTACGTTTTGGTTAGCCTCGTGGTCAACCTCATCTATAAATTCATATTTCAACTTCTGTCGTTCTTTCATACGCTTTATCCGATGCCCAGGACTCAACTCCATATAAAAGAACAGGGATAATGTAGCATTTAATTCTAATTTTTCATACCGACTGTTAGGTCTCTGCAACAGAGCATGTGCCTCATTTCATCAAGGTGGTTCTTCGTTTTTTCAATTATCATTTCACAATGCAAATATTCTTTCAGGGTGCATGCATAAAAAATTTTTGCTATAAGGAAAATTTATTATTGGGATGCTTTTATAGCCCATATCACATTGCAGGGCAATTCTTTCCAATATGGAATGACTCGCTCGTCTGTGACACCACGGAAGCTCTGGGGGTGTAAGGTCGGATATTCGGTCGGGTAATTTATATGTGTAGCATATCTCCTACCACCACCAGTTGCCTGGCATTTGGGCTTTCGCAGTGTATTCTATTGACAGCGAAATTTATTTCAATGACGGTGCCCCGGAGTCTGGCGGAGAAAGAGGATTACATTGTTACAGGGACAGATGACTAGCCACGGAAGTTCAGTATATAATATCATTCTTAACAAAACAGAATGAAAAAAATATATTTAATAATACCATGGCGTAAATGGCATCATTTCTAAGAAGATGGTTATTGTTATTTTAAGGGGAAATATAACAATATTGCCATACCCTCGTAAGAGAAAATCGACCCTTCGAAGAATAAAGGTGGTACAAAAATGGGCAAGGAATCTGGTTTAGAAGTCTATGCAATATTGTGAAGGTTGGAAGAACACGTCCCTTCTGTTCAAATTTCCATTTGCTATATCGTCACACAATACTACAAAACGAATAGTGGCATATAGCTTAACTCGTTCGTCTGAAGTGTAAATGTCAATTCGGATTATTAAAAAAAAGTCCGACTCGTTGGCTGAACGGTCAGCGTACTGGCCTTCGGTTCAGCGGGTCCCGGGTTCGATTCCCGGCCGGGTCGGGGATTTTAACCTTAATTGGTTGATTCCTACGGCACAGGGGCTGGGTGTATGTGTTTTCTTCATTATCATTTCATCCTCATCACGACGCGTAGATCGCCTACGGGAGTCAAATAGAAAGACCTGCACCTGGCGAGCCGAACCTGTCCTGGGATATCCCGGCACTAAAAGCCATACGACACTTCATTTCATTTAAAAAAACAGATTTAAATATCCTAAAGCGTAAGAGTAAGTCTCAGTTTTTCCTTCAATATGATATTGGTCACGGTTCCATAGAGAAACGGTCCATCGCAAATTCTGATATTAGGAAGTTTCTTAACATATTGGATAAATTTTACCATGTCCAAAAATAACTCAGATGCAAAAATAATGGATTTTCTCAATTTCTACGGAATAAGCAACCTCTCACATTTTTGAACTGTGGTTATGGGAATGGATATGTTACCCACTTACGACGTCACCAACCAGATGATTAACGTAACTATATGGAAGAAAGGCAGCTATGTTGTTCTTTGACGTCACACATACATAGCAAAAGGTCAAAGTACATACATACATACATACATTATCATTATAGACTGTTATGCCTTTCAGCGTTCAGTCTGCAAGCCTCTGAGAATTTACTAAACGTCGCCACAATCCTCGATTTGCAACTAGTGTTGTGGCCTAATTTAGTTCTATACCTCTTATCTTTAAATCGTTGGAAACAGAGTCTAACCATCGTCGTCTTGGTCTCCCTCTACTTCTCTTACCCTCCATAACAGAGTCCATTATTCTCCTAGGTAACCTATCCTCCTCCATTCGCCTCACATGACCCCACCACCGAAGCCGGTTTATGCGTACAGCTTCATCCATCGAGTTCATTCCTAAATTAGCCTTTATCTCCTCATTCCGAGTTCCCTCCTGCCATTGTTCCCACCTGTTTGTACCAGCAATCATTCTTGCTACTTTCATGTCTGTTACTTCTAACTTATGAATATGATATCCTGAGTGCACCCAGCTTTCGCTCCCATAAAGCAAAGTTGGTCTGAAAACAGACCGATGTAAAGACAGTTTCGTCTGGGAGCTGACTTCCTTCTTACAGAATACTGCTGATCGCAACTGCGAGCTCACTGCATTAGCTTTACTACACCTTGATTCAATCTCACTTACTATATTACCATCCTGGGAAAACACACAACCTAAATACTTGAAATTATCGACCTGTTCTAGCTTTGTATCACCAATCTGACATTCAATTCTGTTGGATTTCTTACCTACTGACATCAATTTAGTCTTCGAGAGGCTAATTTTCATACCATACTCATTGCACCTATTTTCAAGTTCCAAGATGTTAGACTGCAGGCTTTCGGCACAGTCTGCCATTAAGACCAAGTCGTCAGCATAGGCCAGGCTGCTTACTACATTTCCACCTAACTGAATCCCTCCCTGCCATTTTATACCTTTCAGCATATGATCCATATAAACTACAAACAGCAAAGGTGAAAGATTACAGCCTTGTCTAACTCCTGTAAGTACCCTGAACCATGAACTCATTCTACCATCAATTCTCACTGAAGCCCAATTGTCAACATAAATGCCTTTGATTGATTTTAATAATCTACCTTTAATTCCATAGTCCCCCAGTATAGCGAACATCAAAGTAGGTAATGAGTATAAAAGTGAATAGAGATTTGAATAAGCAAATAAATCACACGAATAATTCTCTAAACTGGGGCAAATATTCATTTATAGGAAGGGGAGTTCGGGATTGGAATAACTTACCAAGGGAGACGTTCAATAAATTTCCAATGTCTTTGAAACCATTTAGGAAAGCAACAGATTGGGAATCTGCCACCTGGGCAACTGCCCTAAATGCAGATCAGTATTGATTGATTGATTGATTGATTGATTGAATATGACTAGCCACTGCACTAATATCGTAGCACCAGAAAGACATGCATAAATACTGATAATCCGACTCATTCTTAACAGTCCAACTTTTAACACTTGAGACTTAGAACGTTATTACTTACGATTTTCGTACGTAACACTGTTAAAAACGACTCGATATTAAGAATAACTAATAAATCACTTGGAAAAATAATTAACATGCAATACTCACAATACACTAGGCGTTTGAATTATGTATTTCTTTTTGAAAGTATAATTGCCAAATTTTTAGCCCCAGTGGAAAACTCTACTCGTAACACTCTTTCTTTTCATTTCATATGGATGGTCACATTAGAATACCTCGTATCTCCTAATGCTCTTCCTATCCATTATTCCCCTTGAAACTTACCACTTCCAACCACATACGGATATGCAGTCCGTCAGAAAAATGTTCGTTGGGTTCATTTTCCTATGGTTATGTGTAAAGGAAAGTGAACCTTGAGTTCGAAAATACGTCATACAAACAGTCACTCCTATAGTACGGTACGATAATGTTCATTTTCCTTTACACAGTTTGTTACTGAGGTAAGTGTAGGAGGTAATAACGCGAGGGGTAGACCAAGATATAAATATCGTCGTTGCCGGGACAAAATCTCCTATGTGATAATATTTTTGGAGATATACTGACCCGCAGCACATACATTGTGAAGAGCGAGAATGCCTTGACAATATTCACACAATATTGTACCTTAGATTACAGAACCTTACCGGCCAAAGTTCTAAGCAAAAATATTTCACATAGGAGGTTTTGTCCCGCCAGCGACGATAGGACAAGCAGATTAGAGCAGATGTAGGATGCAGTAGTTACGTCGAAATGAAAAGGTTAGCACAGGATAGGGTGGCATGAAGAACTGCATTAGATCAGTCATTGGATTGACGACTCAATCAACAACAACAACAACAACAACGTTATTATTATTATTATTATTATTATTATTATTATTATTATTATTATTATTATTATTATTATTATTATTATTATTATTATTATTATTATTATTTAGGAGCCTCCGTGGCTCAGGTGGCAGCACATCGGCCTCTCACCACTAGGTTCCGTGGTTCAAGAATCGGTTACTCCATGCGGGATTTGTGCTGCACAAAGCGGAGGCGGAACAGATTTTTCTCCGGGTACTCCGGTTTTCCCTGTCATCTCTCATTCCAGCAACACTCTCCATTATCATTTATTTCATCTGTCAGTCATTAATCATTGCCCCAGAGAAGTGCGACAGGCTTCGGTAGCCGGCACAATTCCTATCCTAGCCGCTAGATGGGGCTTCATTCTTTCCATTCCTAACCCGGTCGATTGACTTAACTGAACATGGGCCTTGAATATTCATGATTATTATTATTATTATTATTATTATTATTATTATTATTATTATTATTATTATTATTATTATTATTATTATTATTATTATTATTATTATTATTATTAGCTGTTACCCACGGCTTCGCTCGCGGTGATTTTGTAAGTTGATAAAAATTAATTGTTCCTCGGTACTGCACTAAGACATTATTTGAAAATCGCTAAGTATAAAAACTCGCCGAAAAAATGCATTTCATTTACCCCAGAACCTCTTTGTAAACCACGTTTGTGGCATTGGCTTTTGGTGCTAAGATGGCCAAGCTACTGGCAGAGCTAAATATGGAACATGCGACATGGAACTCTACATGTGAGAAACAGTCCTCTTTTAAGTCGAAAAAAAAAAGAAATGGTTTCCTTATTTCTAAAAGAGATTCCAAATACTAATTTGCACGTGTGTAACATCTTAGTTTTTGAGATGTAAGTATCCTCATAAAGAGAATCAACCCCCCCTTTTTTGTTACTTATTTTCGATCTCCAAATTAAGTTCATTTTCCGAAAACAAACAGTACTATTTCTTTATATTTAAAAAAAGATTACAAATATCAATTTTCGCGTCTGTAACATGTTAAGTTTATGATATATACTGTAGATATACTCGTTTCTAAAACTGCGCCACTCCTTGCCGGAGTGGTCAGCGTTGAGGCCTTCGGTTCACAGGGTTCCGAGTTTGATTCCGGGCTGAGTCGGGGAATTAAATCCCGTGTGATTAATTCCTCTAGCTCGGCGACACGTTGTTTGTGTTTGTCCCAACACTCTCCTCTTCATATTCACTCAACACACCACATTACCAACCACAACAGGATCACGCAATAATAATCACATAAAAGCGGGTTGCGTCAGAAAGGGCATCCAGCCGTAAAACAGGGTCAAATATAAAAATATATATACACATACATACATACATATATATATATGTGTGTGACACAAATTGCACCCGCGACCTCACAGGTGTGGGAATAGCGGTAGAAGAAGAAGATACTCATTTTATAAATTCACTCGCTTTTTTATTATTTCACCCCGTAAGTGGATTTTCCAAAAAAAATTGTTCATTTATTTTTAAAAGAGATTCCATGTACCAGTTATAACGTCTGTAGCATCTTTTCACCCCCCACCTCCCGTCCTCACCCCTTAATTGGATTTTCTGAAAACAAAAATTTGTGTTAATTTTTATTTTTGAAGGAGATTCCAAATGTCAATTTTGATGTCTTAGGCTTTGTGATACATTGTAGATGATCTCGCTGCTGTAAGCATACTGTATTGCCACGGTTACGGCAGTTCATTTCTTTATCCGATTCCTAGAGCAGGGGTAGTATGGTGCCAATATTTCAATAACGGTTGGTTTTAGGGCCTTAAAACATGGTTTTCGGGCCGGTAGGGCCTACCGAGTTTTGTTCTTTGCGTCAAGGGTCTTAAAATGAGCTTTGTCTCGTCCTTGTACGACAAATTATATATTTCGCCTATATTAGCCTAGTATTTTTAGATCTCTCCACGTCGCCCCCACCCTCGAATTGTTTTAAAAAATATAGCCTATAGAATTACTGATATTTTATTTTTAATTTTTATAAATGTGTACACCTTCAGTATCCACATCCTGTAAAAATCCACAGGCTGTTTCCAGTCATTCGACCGGGTCAGGAATGGAATGCATGAAGCCCCCATCTAGCGGTGAGGGTAGGAATTGTGCCGGCTGCCGAAGCTTTGCGCACTCCTCTGGGGTAATGAATATTGATTAATAAATGAAATGATATTGGAGAGTGTTGCTGGAATGAAAGATGACAGGGAAAACCGGAGTACCCCGAGAAAAACTTGTCCCGCCCCGGCTTTGTCCAGCATAAATCTCCCATGGAGTGACCAGTATTTGCACCATGGAACCCTGCGGTGAGAGGCCGGCACGCTGCCGGCTGAACCCCACCAAATCATTTCCACCACTGAGTTAGCAGATGTGTTTGGTTAGGAGTCCAGCAACGTGGAACTCGCCACACACAGCTCGGCTGCCTTAACTTCGAGAAGCTCTCGGTAAGTCTCTTGACTTTGGCCTTTGCGGAATTCCAGTAAAACGCCATATTCTCTCAAATACATTTTAGATACATTTGAACCATATATTGCTGATATGTCGCTACATTTTACGACATAAGGACATTTTTCGCTACACAATTTTATTTATTTATTTATTTATTTGTTTATTTGTTTATTTATTTATTTATTTATTTATTTATTTATTTATTTATTTATTTATGACAAATTGCTTTACATCGCACCGACACAGGTCTTACGGCGACTACTGCATGGGAAAGGCCTAGGTGTGGGAAGGAAGTGGCTGTGGCCTTTGTTAAGGTACGACCCCAGCATTTGCCTGGTTTGAAAATCGGAAACCACGGAAATCTATATTCAGGGCTGCCGATAGTGGGGTTCGAACCCACTATCTCCTGGATGCAAGCTCATAGCTGCGAAACCCTAACCGCATGGCCAACTCACCCGGTAGTTTTATTAAATATGCACTTTTTGTCTTATACGTGTAGAGCCCATTGATACAAAATAAAAACTACATCTCACATGACGTACTACCACGCCGCAATCGAGAGCTACCCTACTTGTGGTCATAGGGTGAAACTAGCTCACGGGGACCTCTTGTAAATACTTAGATGTTACCATAAAAACTTCCGACTTGTTCATTTTCTCTGCGACGCGGAAAAGCATAGAATCGTGGATGATTTTGGGACTTAGAATATGAGAAGATGAAAGACATTTTATCCAGTAAAATATTTTTTTTTTTTTTTTGGCTTTACGTCGCACCGACACAGATATGTCTTATGGCGACGATGGGACAGGAAAGGTGTAGGAATTGGAAGGAAACGGCTGTGGCTTGAATTAAGGTACAGCCCCGGCATTTGCCTGGTGCGAAAATGGGAAACCACGGAAAACCATCTTCAGGGCTGCCCACAGTGGGCCGCCCTTAAGCGACTGCAGCTATCGAGCTTGGCATATTATTATTATTATTATTATTATTATTATTATTATTATTATTATTATTATTATTATTTTAAGTCTGGACTGAGGAGTAGAACGGGGTTCATTTGATATGAGATTTCTCTCAAGCTCTTATTTAGAGACGGAAAGCGCACGGTTGGAATTCCAAGGCCCTCGGTTCGTTCCTCAGTCAGTTCAAATATTTTATCTCTGGATTGACAAATAGACGGAAATTCACATGATACGAAGATTTTCTCAAGCTCTTACTTATAGGAGAAAAAGCACATAGTGGAAAGAGGACGACACTGACGTATTATACATAGACGAACAATGGTTGTCATGGTTATAATGGTGTCAGGATATTGATTACACTAATTCAAGATTAGACCCCGAGCCCAAAATATATCCATGTTGTTAAAAAAGGTGGTAATCACATTAACGAGGTTTTAAATAAGAATCACTTCATATGGTTATGACATATTTAAGAATTGTAGTAAATATGTAAAGCCTCCGTGGCTCAGACGGCAACGCGTCGGCCTCTCACCGCTGGATACCGTGGTTCAAATCCTGTTTACTCCATGTGAAATTTGTGCTGGACAAAGCGGAGGCGGGACAGGTTTTTCTCCGGGAACTCCGGTTTTCCCTGTCATCTTTCATTCCAGCAACACTCTCCTTTCTCATGTCATAGCATATATCAGTCATTAATAAAAATCACTTTGGGAGTGGCGACCCCATTGTACTAATAGCCTATATATGATTCATTCATTTCATTCCTGACCCGGTCAATGACTGGAAAACAGGTTGTAGGTTTTCATTTTCAGTAAATATGTAAAGGAGAGAGAGTTTTGAAGTCCCTTGTAAGACCCAAAGTTGAGCTTTATTCGAGACTATGGGACCCTCACCAGAATTACTTGATTCGAGAACTGGAAAAATATAAAAAAAACAGCACGATTTGTGCTTGGTGGTTTCCAATAGAAGAGTATTGTTATAGACGTGTTGCAAACTTTGGGCTGGAAAGAAGGAAACGACCAGCTTGACCAAGCAGTATGTTCCGAATTGTCAGAGGAGAAATTTCATGGAATGACATTAGTAGACAAATAAGTTTAAGTGGTGCTTTTAAAGGCTTTTTTTTAATTTCTTGTGGCTATTTCTAGCTGCGTAAGCAAGGCAGACCCTCCGATGAGGGTGGGCGGCATCTGCCACTTGTAGGTAACTGCGAGTTATTATGGTGGAGGATAGCGTTGTGAGTGAGTTGCAGGGATGTTGGGGACAGCACAAAAACCCAGTCTCCGAGCCAATGGAATTAACCATTTAAGGTTAAAATCTCCGACCCGGCCTGGTATCGAACCCGGGACTCTCTGAACCATGGAGCCGGACTATTAAAAGTAGTAAAGATAATACGAAGATAAAGCTGGAATTAAAGAGGAAATGTCCGGACAAATACATGTTAACCGAGTGATAAGGGTATGGAATAATTTATCAAGATAATTATTCAGTGCATTTCCAAGTTCTTTAAAATTATTAAACAAAACGCTAGGAAAACAACTTATAGGGAATATGCCCCCTAGGCGAGAACCTTAAATGCAGGTCATTGATTGATTGATTGATTGATTGATTGATTGATTGATTGATTGATTGATTGATTGATTGATTGATTGATTGATTGATTGATTGATTGATTGATTGATTGATTGATTGATTGATTGATTGATTGATTGATTGATTGTTGCGTGGCACGGTGATTAGTACCTTAAGATGGCTGTACTAATGCATCACCCGATGAGGTCATACTGAGGTCAGACTTTTTGCTAGAAGCAATAGACATTCATCTTTATAACGAGATATTGAACAGTGTCGTCATACATATTATCTAGAAATTATTTCGGTTTAAACACTGTCATGGTTTTTGCAACGCTTCCCAGTCAGAATCGGGTGGCGAAACCATAAACTTATTCTACGTCAAAAAATTCGACGTCTCTATGGATTGGATTCCAAGTAAAATTGGCGGTCCCTTGGCTTGATAACGATATTAACAGTCAGGTAAATCTACAAGCCACCTTTCTGGGTATCCTCACAGTTACAGCTGAATTGTGGTTTCTTGTCGAGGACTGAAGTCTCAAGTTCTGTGCTACGTTTAAGAAACGACAGAGTTGTCTTTAGATCAATGATCGTGAAAAAATAACTGATAAAGTGACTAATTGTAGAACATCGCAGGTAGAACAAATTAGCAACGAATATGAATTGAAACCCTACAGCTCCATTATATCCTCGTCGAAGCTGGTCAGTGTGGCTACAACCAATTTTAATTATTAAAAAAGTAATTCCCGTATACGTTCCCGTGATTCAATTGCAAAAGGATAATTCTAAATAATTCAGAGTCAAACGTGTAATTTTTAATTAAAATGGTGTTAAATCCTTCCCTGATCTGTACACAATCGAATTAATTTCACCAGAGAAAAGCGATCATGTGTTCAATATACGACTGGGGGTTACAGCTACATTGAAAATAATAGTAGAACATTTCTCGTGCTATATGCACAGGAGGAAATAATTGATCGGGCTTGCAGGAAAAATGATTTGCTATTCCCATTTGGAAACTATAGGATCATAAAGGTCGTTAAGAGAACAGTAATAGTAATGTTCATTAGCATTTCCCGGCTATTGTTTGATCACTAACAAGAATAGCCGAGTAGCAGAATTCTTTAGAAGCTAACCGCTCAAAGGTAAGGATTAAATTTCTGAAATGTGATCTCTCAAGACAGAAGGTTTATTATTAAAAACAAAACAAAAATCCCATGGCGCAACAGCACCGAAGGGCATGGCCTACCAAGTGACCGCTGCTCAGCCCGAAGGCCTGCAGATTACGAGGTGTCAAGTGATCGGCACGACGAGTCCTCTCGGCCGTTATTCTTGGCTTTCTACACCGAGGCCGCTAGCTCATCGTCAGGTAACTCCTCACTTGTAATTACGTAGGCTGAATGGGCCTCGAACCAGGTCTCAGGTCCATGTAAAAATCCCTGACATGGCCGGGAATCGAACCCATGGCCCACTAGTAAGAGGTAGGCACGCTACCCCCCCACTGCGGGGCCAGAATGAAATTATTATTATTATTATTATTATTATTATTATTATTATTATTATTATTATTATTATTATTATTATTATTATTATTATTGGACCTAGTGTTTACAATGCACTAAGTCTTCTGGTATAAGCTAGAGCAATTTTGTTACTTTCATTGATCTGTCTGTCTTATTCTTGGCTTTGATAATATGAAAGTGACAGGTATGAGCGATGCTAGTAATGCAATTCCTTATGCAGCCAGGTCCTTTTATGAATGGTGTGAAGATTTGTCTCATAGGGTCGGTTGTTGCATGCATTTCAGTGGGCTTGGCAGACTGATATGTAATAGCAACTTCTGGCTCGGTGAAGAAATCAAAGGGAAACTACCTCACTTCTCATTTCCTTAGTACACCTCTTCAGTGATGACTAGGCCATCTATGACAGCTGATGGCGGAGCTGCTGAGGATCCAGCCAGCCTTCGCGCTGAGGACTGAACATACATACATTATTATTATATAAGAGCAGCCTAGCCAAGACGGTAAATCGTTCTTTTTAAGCTGGAAAGACACTGTGGTTTCGATTACCATTCAGGAAGTAGAACAATTCAGAAACTACATTTGACTGTCCCGGGTGAGTTGGCCCTGCGGTTAGCGTCGCGCAGCTGTGAACTTGCATCCGCGAGATGGTGGGTTCGAACCCCACTGTCGGCAGCCCTGTAGATGGTTTACCGTAGATTTTCATTTTCACACCAGGCAATTGCTGGGGCTGTACCTTAATTAAGGCCACGGCCGATTCCTTCCCACTCCTAAACCTATCCCACGACGCAAGTATGGGAAACTGCTAGGACTGGAAAGGAAGCAGCCGTGACCGTAATACAAGGTGCCTGGTGTGAGAGTGACTAACTACAGAAAATTATCTTCAACGATCTTCAGGTCTGCCAACGATGGAGTTCAAACCCACCATCTCCCGAATTAAATCCCACTGCTTCGTGACCTGCACCGAGTAATGAATTCACTCGGTATTTTGTGAAATATTAATAACTTATTTGTAGTTGTTTGGTCGAGCTGAATGTCAGTATTACGGCCTTCGGTTCTGAGAAGCCCGGGTTCGATTCCCGGCCAGGTTTGCGAGATAAGCCACGTCTGGATAATTCCTCTGGCTCGAGTACGGAATTCTCGTGTTTGTCTCAAAACACTCTTCTTCATATACACAACATACTCCAATTTGAACCACGTCCGACTCCTTGGCTGAATGGTCAGCGTCGAAGCCTTCGGTTCAGAAGGTCCCGGGTTCGATTTCCGGATTTCCAGGGATTTTAATCGCGGCTGATTAATTCTTCTGGCTCGGGGTCCCAACACTTTCCTCTCCATATTCATGCACCACACTACCAACCACCACAGAAAGATGCAATAGTGATTATATCCCCCACCCCCTCACATAGGGTTGGCGTCAGGAAGGACATCCGGTCGTAAAACAGGGCCAAAGCCACATGTTCGACACAGTTCTCACCCGCGACCCCACACATGTGGGGAAAAAACACTAGAAGAAGAAAAAGGTTCCACTACGAACCACCACAGAAACACATAGACCTTTGCTGGCAAGATGTAGTGTTTACAGTGCGCTATGTCTTCTGGTATGTGCTAGAATAAAATTGTTACTTTCATTGATCTGTCTCAGTCTTATACTTGGCTTTGACAATATGAAAGTGGCTGAGGTATGAGTGACGCTAGTAATGCCATTCCTTATGCAGCCAGTCCCCGCTATGAATGGTGTGAAGATGTCGCTCATAGGGTCGGTTGGTGCACGCATTTCAGTAGGCTTGGCAGACTGATGTGCAATAGCAACTTCTGGCTCAGTGAGGAAAGCAACGGGGAACTACCTCAATCCTCATTTCCCTAGTACTCCTCTTCAGTGACATCTAGGCCATCTATGACAGCTAATGGTGAACCTGTTGAGGATCCAACCAACCTTCGGGATGAATACCCAACATACAATAACAGAAACACATAATAGTCAACACAACCCTCCACATAGGATTGGTGTCAGTAAGGACATCTGACCGTAAAACATCGGCAGTTCGCAACCGCGACCCCATTAGGATCTGGAGAAAATTATTAGGGGAAGAAATAGAATAAAAATAAGATGTTCTTTGTATCCTCTTTTCTGTATCGTCAACAGGGCATTGGACATAGAAATCAATCAAAATAAGAAATAAAACCTCAACTTTGACTGTCACCGTCTGGATAATAGAGAAGTGTGACTCACCGGTACTGGGTCCAACTCGAGCTTTCTGAGCTGGGCTAGTTCCCGTCTTCTCACTTCTCTGGTGATACGTGGCAGGGTGACATCAGCGACGGAGCAGAGGGAAACCATGTCATCCTCCACATCCCTGAGGAATGCACCGCCCCCTCCACCAGGCCCAGGGCCTGTACTGGCGTGCTGAGAAGGCCGCCGGTGAAATAAGAGAGGCGTATAACTCGCCATAACGAAGACACACACTGGTGCTATTTCACTAACACACGCGACATGTTTCGGCTCGAAACTACGACTCACTCACTTAGACAGTGCTACTCTAGTGTTTACGAATAGAGTTGCCATAGAGACATACCGCTAACACAACTCTACGTGACACTTCCAGTGCGCACGACTTCACCAACCTAAATGGAGATTTGCATCAATATGCGCCCAACAGGGTGGTTAAAAAGTTACTAATTATCACTTGCCCTAACATGCAAACGTACATTAATCTCTGTCGCAACTTTCGTGCCCTACTGTAATAATTTCAATACTATAACAAATTTTGATAAGAAGAGTTTGTATCCTGGTCTTCATCACTGTCATTGTTACTGGCTACCTCCCGTTGGTTGAGCGACACGTGACGGGCAAGACGCGTGCGAGAGAAGCGGACGACGCCGGAGCAGAGCGCCACTACCTGAAGCTACGTTGCAGATGTGGTCCAGCTATTGGGATGCTGCGGTTCGTGCAGTTCAGTTGCAGCCATGCGCCCTAGCTGAGTTGTCACGGCAACAGAATTCTCTCTCTCTGACTTCCACCGCCACCAACCCCCTTCCTTCTCTCGCTGCATTGAATCGCACATTATCATCCGTTCTCTTCTCTCCTCTTCATGTCTAGACGTCTTGCCTTCAATATATCTCACACATAAATCCGCGCACACATACATGGATAAAGTATTCATTCCCCTTGCATCCCCACAATATACAGAACGAGTGCATCATGTTTGATATGACGCTGTCCGATGGCTTATGACAGTGAAATAACGCAAATTCTGAGAATACTAGAAGCATGAAATATATGGAATCTACCGATAAAGCTGTTGTAAGCAGGCAAAGAACTTGAACAAAAAGTATTCCGACATACACATTTCCACCAGTTAAATCCAGCAAAGCCCACCCCTGTGATTTAGTGACTAGTGTTAATAATAATTAATGTTATTTATTTTACGTCCACCTAAATACTTTTACGGTTTTCAGAGACGCCGAGGTGCCGAAAGTTTGTCCCGCAGGAGTTCTTTTACGTGCCAATAAATCTACAAACACGAGGCTGGCGCATTTGAGCAATTTCAAATAACACCAGAGTGAGCCAGGGTCGAACCTGCCAAGTTGGGCTCAGAGGGTCAGTGCTCTATCGTCCGAGCTACTCATCGCGGCAGTGGTTAGTGTGCTTAACTGCCACCCCCGAAGGCCCGGGATCGATTTCCAGCTCTGCTATGAAATTTAAAAAGTTGTACGAGGACTGGAACGGGGTCCACTCAGCCTCGCGAGGTCAACTGAGTAGGGGGGGGGGATGTTAGATTCCCACCTCGGGCATCCTCGAAGTGGTTCTGTGGTTTCCCCACTTCTCCTACAGGCAAGTGCCGGGATGGTACCTAACTTAAGGCGACGGCCGCTGCTTTTCCACTTCTTTGCCTATCCTTTCCAATCTTTCTATCTCCCCAAAAAGCCCCAGTTCAGCATAGCAGGTGTCACCGCCTGGGCGAGTTATTGGTCCTCCTTCCCACTTGTATCCCTCAACCCAACGTCTAACGCACCCGGATTACTCTCCTTGATGATGACGATGATGATGATGATGATTGTTGTTTAAAGGGGCCTAACATCGAGGTCAACGGCCCCTAATGGTACGAAATGAAATAACAAAAAATTCAAATTCATCCACTGACTAAAATAAAATAAAAAATGTTATGAAGAATGATTGGATGGACATGAACCGTACAAAAAAACAAACAAACAAAAACACTGCATCAGACTCAAAAAGAAGGTAGTTAATTAGAGTATTACTGACCAAGGGACCATTTATAAAGTTCAATGATGCTTGATGTCTGAAGGGGTGCTAAATTCACGTCTAAGGCCCCACAGAATGGTACGTGTCGCGAGTAAAGTAGAACCATGGTATTTGTCATTTTGGGGTACTGATCAAAAGTAGCGGAGACTCACGGTGGTCCACACAAGATGGTACTACTCACAAGTATTGCAATTCGTACAGGGAACGCAGACCTATGGTGTTTCTCACACAATGGCGCCACTCATAGCCAACGCAAACCGATGAGGTTTCTCACCTGGTGTACTAGTCACGGGCGCCGGTATTCCCGTGGTGTTCCTCACATAATGGGTACCAATCACAGGCAACGCTGACCCACGGTGTCGCTCATATAGCGGTACAACTCACAGGCTACGCCCAGACCCGCGGTGCTGCCCACATGGGCACAACGCACGGGTACTGGAATCCACCAGGCCAGGCTTTTTACTGCAACTAATCACAAACCTATTTCGTACCAATTTAGTGATACTACTCGCAAATACATGCAACCCATGGTGTTCCCCGCATGATGGTACGAATCAAGAGTAGTTTCATGGTTCTAATTCAATCATCCCTTGGTCGCCCCTTGTAGTCGCCTCTTACGACAGGCAGGGTATACCGCGGGTGTATTCTACATGTGCGTCCCCCACCCGCAGGGTGTTACTCTCCTTGAGGTGTTAGAGATGGGATCCCTCGCTGAGTCCGAGGGATAAGCCAACCTTGGACGTTGAACGGATTAGGAAAGAAAGAAAATGAAGTTCTTCAGAATTATTTATTGTTATTCTGTTTACAATATTTTCTTCTGTGGCCTTTTCCACATAGTGATACAGTTACGGGTGTGAACCGTATGGCACGTGTAAACTTGACCCTGTTTTACGGCCGGATACCCTACTTGACGCCAGATCTACATGAAGAGGTATTCTCCACTGCATTTTTCGGTGGCGGTTGGTAGTTTGGCATGATGTGTATGTTTAAAGAGGATCGTATTGTCACGAACACCCAGTCCTGAGTCGGAGAAATTAACTAGATGTAATTAAAACCCCGATCCGGCGGGAAATCAAACTCGGGGCTCACACAAACGAAGACCTCGACGTTGACAATTCAGCGAAAGAGCACAATTTCATCGAGAGATTTTTGATACAAAATTTGACTCGGATACCTCATTCATAACTTGGAGGTAACAGCCATGAATGTAAAAAGCGGTGGAAAAAATAACAGGAGAGTAGTCAAAATGTGGAGATAAAGTTTAACTTCGGAATGAACATGATAGATGAAGTTTTGCGTATAAAGTGGCTTCGGTGGCGGAGTTATGCAAGGCAAATATAGAAGAACAGGTTACCTAAGAAAATCATGGAGTCGGTAATGGAGGGTAAAAGAAGCAGGGGAACATCAAGGCGATGATGGTTACCCGCAGATCTTAATGATAATTTAAGAGATGTAGAACCAAAAAAGACCACAGAGCTGGTTATAAAATAATAGAGGATTATGGACGTGCATAGATTATTCACAAAGGCTTACTGATATAACCTGACCACACGACACCTCGTAATCTGCAGGCCTTCGGGCTGAGCAGCGGTCGCTTGGTAGGCCAAGGCCCTTCAAGGGCTGTAGTGCCATGGGGTTTGGTTTGGTTTGGTTTTACTGATATAACACAGCTCTTTATGTAACGTAGTTTCACGGCTGGTGGTAGATATAAACTCGAGAAATTTTTAAAGGGGGGGGGGGGGGGCGGGGGAATATTGATCTAAAATTGAATCTATTACATTCTTATATGAGTTGAGTGTTAAGAAATTGCTGGCAGGTAGGTGAATCTTCAATCACTACTGATTTGCATTTAGGGCAGTCACCCAAGTGTCAGCTTTGTTTATCTAGTCTTTTCTCAAATAATTGCAAAGAATTTGGAAGTTTATTGAACATCTCCCTTGGTAAATTATTCCACACTCTAACTTCTCTCCATGAAAACGAATAATTGCTCCAATTTTTCCTCTTCAATTTCCAACTTCATCTTCACCTTGTATCCTTCCTACTTTTAGAAACACCACTCAAACTAATTGATCTTCTAATGTAATTATGTTCTTCCATGCCATCTCTCCACTAACAGATCGTAACATACCACTTAGTCGAGCAGCTCTTCATCTTCCTTCCTTCCTCCCCCCCCCCCAGTCGTTCTAAAACTGTTAAGAGGGAGGATGGGGTGGGGGAGCGGGCGACTCACGAGGCGATGGGGTATGATGTTTTGGAAAGGTGGATGCATAGCATCTATATAAATAATGTTGTAGGGGATCCACTGTCTGTCATTTCGTTTATTTTGACAATTTCTCAGATATTTACCCTTTTAAGTCAACTCAGGTTCGTACCAATGGCTTTTAGCTTTCGTGTCTATTTGTTTGTTTGTTTGTTTGTTGCTTGTTGTTTTAAGGGGCCTAACATCGAAGGTCATCGGCCCAAATTTGTTTGTTTGTTTGTTTGTGCCACCATCACGGCGAAATGGCTGGATAGATCTCGACCAAACTTCATATTTAGAATATGCTCATTCAGCAGCTGGTTTGCACGAAACAAACTGGAAGTTTATTGGGAGATCACACGAATCATTAGATATTTTCTCATACACTATTGATTTTCTGTAAAATTTACAGATTATATGTGAAATATCCCTTCATTATAAATATTTTTTATTATCTACGTGATACCGCTTATTCAAATGACGGAGAAAATTACTAATTTCTGCGGGTTTCGTGCTCTGCGTTAGATGACGGACACCTTCGCAGAGCGAAAACAAACCTACCGGTTACCATGGCAACGTCTCTGGCTGCTTACTTAATGCCATTTTCGTCATCATTCCTGTAAACTCGTGTTGTTGTTGATTGGGTAGAAGGCGACAGAGACGCCAAGCTGCCATTCTTCGGGATATTTATGGAATACCGTTGAAGATAACAATCATCTTCGAATAGCACTAATGGTGGCTGTTAATATTTCAACAGTACCGCGGAGTGTAGCACATTATTTCACACAGTAAGACGTTTCTGGTATTTTCTATAATTGTTACTGCATTTCTCTTCTACTTCCGTTTTCTCTCACTTCTTGTCTCTGTCTTGCCTCTTTAGGCTTAAGTAATAACACCATAAGTCATCTTATCTGATTACCTAAGAATCCCTGCGCCTTAATTTCTCCTCTGTTACCACTTTCTTCAATCTCTAACTAATGTCATCACAGTTCAGTGAGGGACATTTCATTTTCCAATGCATCCACTTTTATTTACATATTTGTCCAATACGGCTGTCATCAGTTATTGTCCTATCTTAATTTAATGTCAACTTTCTTAATTCTATTACCTTCTTCCTAAATGTATCCATATGTATGCAAGTGCTAATCCTGAAACCTGAACACTTTGCTTTGAAGAAACATTCCATGGTGTTCAAATATGTAACATTTTGGCCCAGAAAAAATACTGAAATATGGAGGAAATTTTAATGATGGTGCAAACCCACGTTTTAGGGTAATTGCTGGCTAAACGGTAAGTCGTATCACAAAACAGATAGCACAATTGCAGTTCAATTTGGAGAGATCTACAACTTTGGTCCTATGACATTTTTTCGTATCTCGTATGTTGTTATATAGAGCTGAATTTCTCGATTATAATCAAATACCCGAACTCGACTGTGACTGGCATTAGGAAATTGGGCCTGTCTTTATAATGGAAACTCCCTATATCGATTGTGAATGGCAGCAGGCAAGTGACTTTGCCGTTATAGTAGAAACTCACGAACACAATTTGTGAATGGTAGTAGGGAACGTGGCCTTCTATTATCACAAAAACTCCCCAACGCGCACCTTACATCGGAAACAACGTACGGGGAACTCCCCATGGTGTTTCTCGGATAACGCTAAGAGGCATCAATATAATATAATCTTACATGTACAGTAATTTACGTAGAAATCCGTAGGACAATTATTTTCAAATTTACAATCGATGAAATTCAATTATGAATTCCTTCTAGGAACCTTATTTTTTGATATATGCCAAAGGCAGGCATTTATACAAGTGGAGGCATATGCTTCCCCTAGCGCACCGTCACTGCATTGCCCTACATTGGAGGCTTGCACTGGTGTCTCAACGGTGCACTAGCGCCAGCGTCTTGGAAAGGTGTAGCAATCCAACTGGTGAGGCCACAGCTAAACTGGGGCGAAACGCTGGTAATTTCACGATTCAAAACTCCTAAGGACTTAAAGAACTTAAATGTTTTTAATACGTATAATGTTTTTATGTGCCACTAACTACTCTTTGACGGTTTTCTGGGACGCCGAGGTGCCAAAATTTTCTCCGTCAAGAGTTCCTTTACGTGCTATTAAATGTACCGACACGAGGCTGACGAATTTGAACACCTTCAAATACCACCGGACTGAGCTGAGATCGAATCTGCCGAGTTGGAATCAAAAGGCCAGCGTCTCAAACGTCTGAACCACTCAGCTCGGTGATTGCCAAATGAATACCTTAACGTGTAAATAAATACGTGTATTCTCTGACGCCTTTTCAAACAAAGTAATCGTATGTTTAAGGGTCGAAACAAACTTCCATGGTTTCCCATTTCACATCGAGGTGAATTTTGAATCGGTACTTTACTAGAAGAACACCTTGTTCCTTCCTTACCTCCTTTACAGATCAGTTTCTCTTTCCCAGTCGAGTGCGTGGCTGCACTTTACGGGCCGTCTAGCAAAGATTTTACATTCCAGAGGTGGTGAGTTCGAACCCTACCACCAGCAGCCTTGAAAAAGGCTTTGCTGTGTTTCCTATTTTCACATCAAGTAAATGCTGGGGCTGTACCTTAAACCTACGGTCGCTTCCTTCTCATTCCTAACACTGTCCTTTCCCATAATCGCCAAAAATACTATCTGAGTTTGTGCGACATTAAATCACTAGAATCCCATCATACAAAGAGAACCAATTCGTCAGAACGAGCGGCTCAGATGGTAGAAAACTGACTTTTTGATGTCAAGGTAACGAACGGGTTTCTCAACATTGCTCAGTCTGGTGGTATTTGAAGATGTCCAAATACGTCAGCAACACACCGGTAGATTTACCGGCGCATAAAACAACTCCTGAGAGACTAAATTTCCGGTGCAAGGCGTCTTCGAAAACTAAAGACTGTTACAGTAGAGGCCACTAAAAGAGGTCGGTGAGGAAATCTGCGCTATCGTCAGATATAGCAACGGCGAAGCGACCAATCGTCCGGAGAAGTTTACCTACTCGTACAGTTTGGCAAAGCTGACCGTCCAGTGTTGTAAAGTGGACGCTGGTCCACCCAGTCTCAGTTATTCAGTGTCACAATAACCGTCTGTAGTACAAGGCCGTGGCATTCGAATCGACAACGCCGGTTTAACCATGCGCTGTTGGTAATGTGAAATCTTATTTTGAGATTTATTATTAAAGGGAACGAACAGGAATGTCTCTTGATACATGTGATGATCATCTGTGCATTATAACACCAATAACACAATTCATCATTAAACTTGTATTACACGTTGAATTCATAAATCACTAAACGAAGTATTGTTACTAGACCTATGAATAAATATAACGTGCGTTCCAAACTGCAACATTGTTACTTTAGACTACAACAAACATTTTTCCATTGCTGTAATATCTTTAAACAGGCTCGGTTCTTTTCTTACACTAATTATTTAGCTACTTATTTGCTGATTGCCAACTGCCGTAGCCGTGTTGAAACACCGGATCCCGTGAGATCTCCGAAGTTAAGCAACATTGGGCGTGGTCAAGATTTAGATGGGTTGCCACGCGTGTTTTGATGGGCGGGGTAAAGGAATGGAGGAGCGGAAAGGAAGTGACCAGCCTAGCGTACGTAAACTCCGGCCCAAGCACACCTCTGCGGAGACTCGGACCTGCCTTCGGGCTGATTGTTTTTATTGCATTCTGCACGAAACGTAGGTGGCTGCACCACAGAAAGGATTCGTTACTATTTTGTCATTCTGTACTCCTATTTCACTCAGATGGTGAAGAATGTCTCTATGTTTATATACAGACAAATAAACATGCTTTAATAATTCGCTGATACAAGAGTTTGAGCAATTCTCAAGATGTGCAAACAAAACAAGAAAATATCAGATGGAATGGAAAGTCATCCTCTGTTCAATGTCTAAAAATACTAATCTTGACAGCCCTTATTATTCATAATTAGAAATTCACAGCAATAACAATATACAGTATTTTCAGTAAGCTTAAAATCTGCATAACCACAAATATGCAAGAAACTAGTCTCATCAAATTCAAAAAATTTCTAGCCATTTCTCTTCCAGAACTCCTAAGAACTTTTCACATTAATGTACAGCTAGATTTTAACAAGTAGCAAAAATTACAGTTAGTAGATTCGATACTATCTACTGAAAAGATAATAGAACCCTTCCTCGCAGAATGAAGGCCAAGAACACTTAATCCTTATCTTCTCTTCCACTACTAGAATTTAGGCAATAGTGATATTATAATTACCTCAAACCTCAATTTCAAATTGCCGCTTTCAAATTTCTCTGGTACTACATACGATACATTAAGTAAGAGCGTATACAGTTATTTCCTTCAAATGAAAGGGCAATGGTATAATACATTGTAAGTATCCGATGTTAGAAAGCCTGGCAGAATTTTCTTCAGCAAGCTGTTTCAGTTGCGTAAGCCAGGAGAGGTAGTTAGACAAGAAGATAAGCCTTTTGTCCTGGTGGTCACAGAATGGCTTCTGAAGTTCATTTTGATTACGCGAATTAGAGGCCGTTCCATATTAACGACGTACCACCACATACAAATTATATTAACGAAATATGCTGTACCTGGGAACCTGTATTTTTAAAGTGCCGAAACTGCAGTTACAATAAACTCATTTACATGACGTACCTTATGGTATTCAAAAGTATTTGAATTCAACGTCTTCTGATTAAATTTTGGAGTGCATTTATCAGTAAAATGAACTCCTTTCTGCTCCGATATATAATGTTTGAAAGTGATGCCTCAGTTGTTATTACTGTCAACAATTTCAGATTTGTGGTATTCAAGATCGGTCCAGAAAGGGACGTAAAATGTTTAATAGATTAATCCAGCTATTTGTTTTTTTACTATTTGCTTTACGTCGCACCGACATAGATAGGCCTTATGGCGACGATGGGATAGGAAAGGGCTAGAAATGAGAAGGAAACGTCCGTGGCCTTAATTAGGACCTGGTGTGAAAATAGGAAGCCACGGAAAACCATCTTCAGGGCTGCTGACATTGGGGTTCGAACCCACTATCTGCCGGATGCAAGCTCATATATGCGCGCCCCTAACCGCACGGCCAACTCGCCCGCTATTCCGATTATTACGAAGTACTATTGTTTTTGAAAATATGTAAGCTTTCATTAAGCTTTTAAAGGTGTATCCTTCAATTGGAAAGTAATATTTAGAACCTGACTCTCTTGTTAACTCTTGAAACATTACTCTACAAATTATGATATTACAAATAACAGAAAAAACGTCCAAGCCACATTCCTGTATCTGTTCTATTGTAGTTTTAGCGATATCTGCTAATTCCGTTATCTTCAGCGATTTTATTAGAACTAAACTCACTACTTCCTTAAAGCTACCAAAAGCAGAACTAACCATAAAACTGCTCCAGCATATTTTTCAGTAGCCCTATCATTAGCAGCTGCTGCAGTATATTACCACTTTTGAAGTCAAAACTTTGCTTGACAAGGATATCATCTACCTGAAAAATGTAATTCTTTTTCCAGTTACAGATAACTCTTCAAACATGGTTTTCTTTCAGAAAATTACTGATTTCCACCTCCTTGTTAGTGATATAGACAAAGCAGAAGATATATTTCTGCAGATGTCTTGGATGGGGCTATGTTATATTTCACCAGAAAATATTTCATACAAGCAATCAACCTGTCAACTGGCTCGTGGAATAGCACGGATCCATTCCTCTCGATGTGCTACATCTTTGCACGTAAATTAGAGATGCACTCAAATCTATTGGTTTTTTAATGGTCACGCAATATATTGAGCTTTTTAAATTACTTCTCAGAAATATCATTTTCATAATTATCGAAGACTTTTGGAAAAACTATCCATTAAACTGAGTAACTATTCTTATCATTTTTGATAAAATGATGAAATCTCTCACAATACCGAAGTGCCGCCTCCAACTGACTATTCCTTTAAAAAAGAGTTCTTAAAAATAAGTACAACATTAGTGAGTACGTTTTCTCCACCGTTCATATCAATCTCAACTTTAATGTTACTATGTATTATACTACTACTACTACTAAACATGGGTACCGGGCGAGTTGGCCGTGTGGTTAGGGGCCCGCAGCGGTGAGCTTGCATCCGGGAGATAGTGGGTTCGAATCCCACTGTCGGCAGCCCTGAAGATGGTTTTCCGTGGTTTCCCATTTTCACACTAGGCAAATGCTGGGGCTGTACCTTAATTAATACCACGGCCGCTTCCTTCGAACTCCTAGCCTTTTCCTATCCCATCGTCACCATAAGACCTATCTGAGCCGGTGTGACGTAAAGCCACTAGAAAAGAAAACTTGGGTACAGATGGAGTATCTAATTTATACACGTTATACTACATACAAACCATTCCGATGAATTCAAAGTCGAATGTACATTCAGTGAAAAATGTTCAAAAGAAGTAAGTTGATTATCCTTTCCATTTATTCTCTTCTCGGTCTCTTCTACATTTTTCTGTCGCTTTTACACTTCTCTTATTTTCTCTTTCCTTTCACACTCTCGCCACTGCGAAGATAAAACGGCAAGCTCGGAAATTTGTATTTTTCGTAGTGCACTGCACCGTCACTTAGAATAGGGGCTTGGAGTATACTTTCGTATTGTTTGCTGTCTTTATATTTTTTCGGTAGAAAAGTCTAAATCCTGAAAATATTTCATGCAGGCAATCAACCTGTCAACTGGCTCATCGAACAGCACGAATCCATTCTTCTCGACGTGCTATATCTTTGCGAAATTTAAAAGATTGTACGTAGCCTAGGAGTAATGGATCTCTCAACCGGGTACTATGCAAGAACTATGCATTTTCACACATTTCATTTTGAGGTTACAAGCTGTAAAACGAAGAAAAGCAACATGATCACTAAGTTACTGCATTAAAATGAATGCGCGAGTTGCTGATAGTCACATGTCGGCACGACGTCATATTTCTCACGCCAAGGCCTTGTACTACAGACGGCTATGCTGTCACGCATCTTGATGGTATTACGAATTCATAACCTCTCTATATGATCAGTATAAACACTTCTATCTACTTCACTTATTCTTTGATCTACTTACTTGTCAGTTCAAGTAACGGACGTTGTAACTGGCCGTAGCACAAAAGCAAAGTCCAATAAATTACGAAGCAGAAGAAAAAAAGAAGAATACGTCACACAGCTGTTGAACTCGCGCCGTGATAATGCTATTAAAGATGGACATTAAATGTGTTTAGACCGGTGTTATATTGTGCGCTATAAACAAATAACAATATGTTGATAAAATGATACAGATTAATAATGAAATAATGCAATATTTACCATATCCCGTGTCCTGTCCTGTTGCACTCGACCCGAACGACATTTACATGGCCACTTTTCGGCAAATTAAAAATACCAGTGGCCCAAAATATGTAATTCAGACGATTTTCTATTATTTCTCCCACAGACAAAATTTGACTGGCCAAGAAAACTAAAAATGTCCTCGCTTATTGAAGATTTCAATACACGATATTCCTGATTTAAATTTATAGTACCTGTTCTAGTTTTCATATTTAAAAGTTTAAATGGAAAATAATTATACTACCAAAATCACCAGTCTTCCCTGAATCTTGTAATATAATTTGTTTTGCAGCAATTTTAGAGATAACAGCAGGAGCTCGTGAAAGAACAAACGTCCTCCTGCTCAGAAATGGTGAGTTCAAGCGGACATTTCTATGCCAGTTACTACGAGGGCAGATAAAAAATTAGTTGCACTTCCCAGTTATGGCCATTTATTACACCACCTATACAACAGCAACACGACTATAACGACATACACTGTAACGTTACTTTTCCACATAGTTTCCAATAGACTCCAAACATTTCTGCGAACGCACAACCAACTTGTCGATGCCGGATGCATAGAAATTTCCTCCAGCGTTCTGCAACCACTCGGAGACAGCGGCCTTCACCTCCTCATCGGTCTGGAAATGTCGACCACCGAGCTCCGTTTTGAGCTTACCGAACAGATGAAAGTCACATGGCGCTAGGTCGGGACTGTAGGGTGGATGTTGCCAGACCTCCCACTTGAAACGCTGCAGCAGTTCTCTCGTTTGGCGGGCCTTGTGAGGTGTTGCGTTATCGTGCAACAAAATCACACCGGCGCTCAATTTCCCCCGGCGCTTCTCTTTAATCGCTTTACGCAACCGGTGCAACGTTTGACTATACGACGCCGCGTTGATCGTCGTTCCTTTCGGCATGAATTCCACGTGCAGCAAACCCTCCATGTCAAAGAACACTGTCACCATAACCTTACCGGCTGAAGGTTGAACCTTGGCCTTCTTTCATTGTGGCAATGAGGGGTGCACCCATTCCATTGATGTTCTCTTCGTTTCGGGGTTGACGTGGTAGACCCACGTTTCGTTGCCTGTGACGATTCGCCGGAGAAACCCGTCGCCGTCTGCGGCATAGCGTTGCAAAAATGCCAGGGAGGATTGGAAACGTTGTCCCTTGTGCTCATCGATGAGAAGACGTGGGACGCATCTTTGACACAGCTTACGATATCCAAGGACCTCTTAAACAATGGCGAACACGCTGCCATACGACATGTTCAGCTGCGTCGCGATTTCTCTCAGTTTAATGCGCCGGTTCTGTCTAATGATCGCATTCACACGGTTGACCTTTGCACGGGTCCTGGACGTTGCGGGCCTGCCTTTGCGATGGTTGTCCGTGATATCCGTGCGTCCGGCTTCGAATTCCTGACACCACTATACGATACCTTGCCGGGAAATGGCCCGCTCCCCATTCACGATGAATATCCGTGCAATTCTTCCTTTTGGCCCATAGGAATCGGATTGTCACACGCACCTCATATTTGGAGTGAACGTCCAGTTGACGCCCCATTGCATTTTGCCGCTATTCACACAATACTAGACGAGACACCACAGCGGCCTGCCTAACTGACGTGTGGGCAGTGTCTGTCCTTTTCTCCACTGTGCCCACGTTTGCGACACACAGCGCGCTGCTGCGGCGCGTTAGTGCAACTAACCTTTTGATCCACCTACGTAGATAACCTTCGCAAGAGCCTATTTTTCCTCGCCCGTTTGATTTAGTGGCCACTACTGTAGTGGCATGTGATATCAATAACTACTTCTCACACTCTGGAGGGATCGAGGGTGCGAACTGTATCGCCAATGTAAACGTGGTCTTGTCTTACTGCCAGATGACTTCTGACATCAGTCGCATGGGGTGAAATGTATTCACTGTTGGTATTCTGAAGGTTGGTAATGAGGTGTTCTATGTATACATGAAAACATGCAAACTGAGGCAAACACGAATGCCCAATTCCCTAGCTAGAATAATTAACCTGACGCGGCTCGAAATCGAACTAGGCCTGTCTCCAACACTGACCATTCAGCCAAATAGCTGAACAATATAAGATTATTAATAATAATAACAATAATACAATGCTGGAAAAATATCCAAACATCAAGAAGGAATTGTGCTAGATTAACGAACGTTGGTAGGCGTGTTTATACACAGTTCACAAAAGTAGGGCGACATGTTTTGTAACGTCTGGTATGTGAACGTTAATTTGGTAGATGGGGTTCCAATGGTCGTACAACATACCTTGAGACCTTAGCTACTCAGGGTATGTCAAATCGAAGTTACACTCCATCTGTAGGCGTAGCCATGCATTACTGTCAGGTGACCCCTCAAAACAAAGTGAATAGCGGTGTGTCCGTGTGACGTTGTGAGGTACACGTACTACTGCGGTCATTTGAGCACATTGTACGTCAACCAGCACATTCCATGAGACATCTTAACGAGGTTTGATCCAGGATGGATGGACTCTTCGTCGTGTTGCTGTGGATCTCAATGTCTCTCCATCAGTCATTCACCGCTTGTGGAATCGCTACAGTGAGACAGTCAGTTCATAAGGAGGGTTGGACAAGGCCGTGGACGCATGACAAATCCACAAGATGACCGATATCTGATCATCTGTGCGTTGCGGCGTCGTTCAGCAACTGCTAAAAGGTTGCAACAAGACCTCAGGAGGGTCAATGCAGTCACGGTGTCTGGGCAGACAGTAAGGAACACGTTAAGAGAAATGTCCTTACGATTCACAAAGAGGGTTGAACAAGGTCGTGGACGAATGAAAACCCCACAGGATGACCGATATCTGACCATCTGTGCGTTGCGGCGTCGTTCAGCAACTGCCAGAGAACTGCAACAAGACCTCAGGAGGGTCACTGCAGTTACGGTGTCTGACCAGACAGTAAGGAACAGGTTAAGAGAAGTGTCCTTACGACCCAGACGTCCTGTTCAAGTGCCCCGTTCAACGCGGCAACATCGCGCAGCTCGCCTTTTGTTTGCCTGTACCCACGTCAATTGGCAACTTTGCCAATGGAGACCTGTGTTGTTCACAGAAGAGACCAAATTTCCCCTGACACAGCGTGATGGATGTCAACGTGTATGGAGAAGCCGTGGTGAGAAGTACATGCCAAATGTTGTCCAGGAAAGCGACCGATTCGGACAAGGTTCAGTGATGTTGTGGGGTGGCATTAGTATTGATGGCCGTACGGATCATGTCGTCGTCCGTGGTAATCTTATCGCTGCGGGGTACATCGAGCAGATACTGCTACAGCATGTGTGGGTTGATGAATACGGTGTTAGCCCTGAATTCGTACGCATGCACGACAATGCCAGGGCTCTATTAGCGCGCATCACCAGAGCTGTCTTGCGAGAACTGGACATTCAAGAGATGGAATGGCCATCAGTGAGTCCCGACCTTAATCCCATCGAACATGTGTGGGATAGACTTGAAAGAAGTGTTCGTGGGAGTCCTGTTCCACCACAGACTCTCCAAGACCTCGAAGAACCTCTCGTTGAAGAATAGACCTCCGTCGACTTATACGGAGCATGCCACGTAGGTGCCACGCTGTGATAAATGCTCGTGGATAACGTACATCATACTGAAGCTCTCCAACTGTTATAAAAATCCACCCTGGAGGACTGCTAGCGCTTTGTTTTCGCCTCTATTTGGACATTTCTTTTTGTGCTCTGAAAATGAACGTGAATCCATTGATGTTCCTTTGTATACTTCAATGATAAAGAATAAAGGTTTTTTTTGTCGCACCGACACAGATAGGTCTTATGGCGACGATGGGATAGGGAAGGCGTAGGAATTGGAAGGAAGCGGCCGTGGCCTTAATTAAGGTACAGCCGACAGTGGGGCTCGAACCCACTATATCCCGATTACTGGATACTGGCCGCACTTAAGTGACTACAGCTATCGAGCTCGGCGAATAAAGGTTTAGTTGGTAATATATCTGGATGTGAGGTATTGTTTTTCTGCAGTATGGCATACGTTTAAAAACATGTTCCCCTAATTTTTTTTTTACTGTGTACATCTGAAAGTTGACGTTGATTCATATTTCCCGCAAATAGCATTAGCGTGGTGTTAGTAGCGGCCCCATGACGTTGCACATCAGGTTTACTTTAAATGCGAGAGTGTTAGTTACATGTCAGATTGGATGGAGTGACTGAGTGGGTCAAAAATGCCTTTACGACGACGAAGCGGCCAGTATCAAAGGCTCACTGCTGTTGAACGAGGCTACGTGAAGGTGGATTTTCCTTCCGCGCTATTGCAGAGTGATTTGGCAGGAATGTCTCCACTGTGCATGCGTGCATTGGTCAGGAGAAGGTACGCTCGCAAAAAGACCGGACTCCGGACGTCCCCGCGTCACCACCGAGAGGGAGGACCGCCGTATATTCGAATGGCTGTGGCGCAGCGAACTGACTCTGCTGCAGCAATTTGAGCGGCAATTGGCACACAGTGACGCAACGAACTGTTCGAAATCGGTTACTTGAAGGACAGCTCCGAGCCAGACACACTGCGGTGTGCATTCAACTTACCCCAAACCACCACCGTCTGGGACTTCAGTGGTGTCAAGCGAGAGATCATTGGACGATGGAGTGGAGGTCCATTGTCTTTTACGATGAATGCCGGTTCTGCCTTGGTGCCATTGACGGCCGTGTGTTGGTTAGAAGGGGGCCAGGTGAGAGTCTACATTCCACCTGTCTGCAGCGTCGACACACTGGACCTACACCGGGTGTTCCGGTCTGGGGAAAAATTTCTTATGACAGTAGGAGCACTCTCATAGTTATTCCACGGACCCTGACTGCAGATGTGTACGTCCGTCTGGTGATTCGACCCTTTGTGCTGCCATTCATGAACAGCATTCCCGGGGGTGTTTTCCAGCAGGATAATGCACGCTCCCATGCCGCTGTTGTGACCCAGCGTGCTCTGCAGAGTGTCGAAATGTTGACTTGGCTTGCTCCATCCCCCGATCTGTTCCAAATCGAGCACGTATTAGACGACAACTCCGGCGTCATCCACAACCGACATTAACCATTTCTATATTGACCGACTATGTGCAACAGGCATGGAACTCCATCCCACAAACTGACATCCTTCACCTGTACGACGCAGTGCATACCCGTTTGCATGCTTGCATTCAACAGTCAAGCGATTGCACCGGTTATTAATGGACCAGCATGGCAAATTTGCAATGGCTTTCGTCGCGCGGATATTAACCTGTAGTCTTGTACCTTTAACCAATTAAATACTGTATGTTACCTCGACAAATATATTGCCCATATTTACGTATTCTAGATTCCTTATTTCATGGCGTTTGGATATTTTTCCGTCAGTGTAATAATCTCCCCCTCTCTGGTGTAGTGGGTAGTGTGATTAGCTGCCACCCCCCTGTGGCCCGGGTTCGATTCCCGGCTCTGCCACGAAATGTGAAAAGTGATACGAGGGATGGAACGGTGTCAACTCAGCCTCGGAAGATCAAGTGCATAGATGGGTGTTGGATTCCCTCCTCAGCCGTCCTTGAAGTGGTTTTCCGTTGTTTCTCCACTTCTCCTTCAGGCAAATGCCGGGATAGTACCTAACTTAAGGCCACGGCAGTTTCCTTCCCTCTTCTTTGTCCATCTCTTCCGATCATCCCATTCCCCCACAATGCCCATGTTCAGCATAAGAGGTGAGGCCGCCTGTTCGAGGTACTGGTCCTCCTTCCCAGTTGTATACCCCGACCCAAAGTCTCGCTATCCAGGACACAGGCCTTGAGGCGGTAGAAGTGGGATCTCTCGCTGAGTCCGAAGGAAAAACCAACCCTGGAGGGTAAACAGATTATGAAATAATAATAACAATAATATATATTATTGATTTTAAGTCACATGACTACTCTACATTTTTTTTGACAGTGAGGTACCTAAATTATGTTCCATAGGATGTGTTCTTTTACGTGCTTCAAATATCACCGGACTGAACCGTCATCGAACCTAAACTCTTGAGTTCAGAAATCCAGCGCTTCTCCGATCTCAGCCACTCGGCACTATTATTATTATTATTATTATTATTATTAATATTATTATTATTATTATTGTTGTTGTTGTTGTTGTTCCGGGGTATCTGTGGAATGCAGAGAGGTGAAAGAATTAATTAAAACTTTAAAAGGTTATATTTCTTTTAGAATATCATACTTAACAATTTTTTTCACTGAGTGCACATAACAACATGACAGGTACAATTAGCAATCTTGAAACAAGACTTGGAAAATCCAAGATTAGTGAATTTTGTAGCTTTGGAGCTTCAATCCCTTAGTTTACAAATTCTGAGATACCGGATCCAGTTTACAAAACTTGCGAAATCTCAATGTTTAGACAGGGACGGACATATCCCGATTTAAGAACACTTGCTCCAGAAGTTACAGAGGCACCCTCACTATTACAAAACCATGAAAAGAGCTTACTTGCTCTCTATTTCTTACAGCCCACTCAAGGCAACATTACATCAAAATCTTACACTCTCTGGCCTCACAAGGCACGAATTACAAATGGAAATAGTTTTACACAGGGGTATCTAGTACCCAACCTACTGGGCTTTTGCGGAAAAAGAACAGGTTAAATAAATGGACCGAACACAAACTGAATAGAGGCGTACACTTGCGATCCAAGATAATGAAATAGTAAAACCCTAACAGGGCTCTCGGCCCGATGAATCAGGGGCTAGTCCCAAGCTACTCAGGTGGCTCGCCTGGAAATAAATTGAATACATTACAGGAAAGAAAACAGTTACGAAATCGTAGTCACCTCAAACGAAGATGAAGGGGAGCTCGAGAAGGTAACTCACACTCTATCCCCGATTTACAGATAAAGACTTTATGAAATTTTATATTAGCCGAAAGAAAATTTACATTTTAGGAAAGTTCTGTTACATAGTTAAAAATTCGGACCTTCCCCTCGGATAAGTCTGTGGAGGAAGCTGCAGAAAAAGAGAATTTAGGTGGCCATTACCTGGCTGATGTACTGCCCGCCGAATAAAGAGGCCCCCGCCTCCTGTCTTAACACACACACTCAGAAAGACGACGATCAAGAGACAAGACAACTTGAAAACCCGCAACTTATATACCCTCAGGGAAGGTTCGAGAGGATTCTGGACTAATCCGGACACACCCTCCTTCCCAGTTGTATACCCCGACCCAAAGTCTCGCTATCCAGGACACAGGCCTTGAGGCGGTAGAAGTGGGATCTCTCGCTGAGTCCGAAGGAAAAACCAACCCTGGAGGGTAAACAGATTATGAAATAATAATAACAATATATATTATTGATTTTAAGTCACATGACTACTCTACATTTTTTTTAGACAGTGGCTGAACCCAAAAGTTACACTCAAAACCGAACAAGAAGCCTGTGATAGGTTGAAAATTAATTACAGAAAATTTTCATTGGGCAGATTCAAAACTGGCGGAATGAGAAAGAAGTGTTGCAAACCTAGAATTACATAAAAAAACATATGAAAGTTGAGAAAACCAATAAACACAAAATTTATTTCAATAACCACTTCCTTTACCTTGCACCAGAATGCATGATCATAGATTTTTGCTAGTGTAATATGTGGAAAAATGTCCAAACTTCTTGATGTAAAGCAAAAACAAAACCAAGCAAAATCCAATCAGTTTGGGAAACTTCACAATAACACAATTACTTGTAATACTTCAGTGGTGACATCTTCTGATTAAAGTTCCAACTTTATGTAGTATCCATTTCTTCTTTTGGTCGATAGAGCAGTTCATTAAGGCGCTTATTTTCAATGTGCGGATTTGAGGTGTACCTCCCGGTACAATAATTATTATTATGGCTAAATGGTTAGCGTGCTGGCCTCTGGTCAGAAGGGTCCCGGGTTCGATTCCCGGCAGGGTCAGGAATTTTAACCATCATTGGTTAATTTCGCTGGCACGGTGGCTGGGTGTATGTTTCGTCTTCATCATCATCATCATCATCATCATCACAACGCGCAGGTCACCTATGGGAGTCAATTCAAAAGACCTGCACCTGGCGAGCCGAACATATCCTTGGACATGCGCCATTTCATTTCATTATTATTATTATTATTATTATTATTATTAGTATCAATATTTAATTTTACTCTAGTGTATCTTAAATTTAGTTATGGATGTTAGTTACATTGATAGTTGTAGTTTATTACTAGACTCAAAGGTATACAATAATTGTGATGAATGGCTACAGATGACAAAGAAACAAGAAAGTGAAATGTCTCTACTTCATATGAATATAAGATCAATTAGGAAATATTGGGATCAGATGGTTATAATATTAAGACACAGCAGGCCACTGGTAGATGTGCTAATATTTAGTGAAATAAATGTAAATAATGAAATGGAAATTGAGCAGTATGAGTTAGAAGGATATAGTATGCATTATTCAATAAGAAATGTTTCTAGGGGTGGAGGAATAGTAATTTTTGTCAAGGAAGGGTTCATATTTAAAGAAAAGAAATGTATAACAAATCAATTTGAAAATCTATCAGGGGAAGTTTGGATTAATGGAACACTATATGGGATCATTATGGCAGTATACAGACCACCTGACTATAATCCAAAGGATTTTGTGGAGGAGTTAGATCTTCATTTACACAGTATGAATGCCAGAAACTTAATAATTATTGGGGACATGAACATAGATATTCTGAAAGACAGCAGAGTCACATCCTTGTACAATAATGTGCTAGCAGATCATCAGTTAGTTCATTGCATTAACAAGTTCACAAGGGAAGAATATCTAAATGGAAAACTAACACAATCCTGCATCGACCATGCATTGATTAGGAATGGGAAAAATGTAAGAGATTCTTCTGTAATTCAGACTAAAGTTTCTGATCATTATATAATAACTGTACAGATATCACATGATACTAGGTGGAATAAATATGTTCCAAGTGAAAGAGTTATAGATAACATACAGGAAAGGGTGAGTAAATCCATGTTAAGAACAGAAATAGAAATTATTGGAAAAGAAATAAATGAGAATATGAGTTCAGATGATATATACATGAAGATTTGCAATGCAGTTAACAAGGCAACTAATGAAACGAAGGATACAAAAACCCAGAAGAGAAGGAAAGACACTCAACCGTGGCTGACGGGTGCTATAATAGAAAAAATCAAAGAAAGGGACAGACTTTTCAAAAGATGGAAAAATGCATCAAATTTAAATCCAGAAAATAAGGAAAATTTAAGGAGGTTATATAAAAGAATGAGGAATGATATAATAGCTGATATTCATAAAGCAAAAAGAAAGTATTACAGGTTGCAGTTTGAAAGTTGTAGAGGGGACATGAAGAAAACTTGGGAAGTATTAAATGATGTGCTAAAGACTAAAAAGAAATGGACAATAGAAGAAACGGTAAGACATTATTTAGGAAGGCAAGACTCACTAGAAAATATAGTTGATAACTTTTCAAAAACATTTTCAGAACAGCTAGATAAGGTAGTACATGAATGTAGGGTACAACGAAGACCATTACCTAATACAGAGAGACTTTCATCATTTTACCTACCACTAGCAAGTACAGCAGATATAGCAAACATAATTGAAGGAATGGACATAAATAAATCACCAGGCATGGATAAATTAACAGTTAAACATCTGAAAGATAACATAGACACAATAACACCAGTAATACAGAAGCTAGTCAATAAAATAATAGAGACAGGTATTTTCCCAAACGATCTGAAGACTGCCATAGTGAGACCTATTTACAAGCAAGGTTCACATTTACAGTATGAAAACTATAGACAGATATCTATTCTTCAAACTATAGGTAAAGTAGTTGAAAGATACATTGCTGATCACCTAATTTCATATTTAGAAAAATTTAAAATAATAAATGAACATCAATTTGCTTATCAAAAACACAAGGGTACAAGTAATCTTCTTGAGGAATTCTCCAATTTGATCAATGGGAAGCTAAATCAAGGTATGCACGTTTTAGCTATGTTTATTGATTTCTCAAAGGCATTTGATTCAATTTCCCATGAAAAAATTATTGCAGCCTTAAGCAAAATTGGGGTAAGAGGAACACCACTAAAAGTTTTTGAAAGTTATCTGACTGACCGAACGTATAGGGTAAAAATTGATAATATATATGGAGAAATAACTACTATTAAAAGAGGTGTTCCACAAGGAAGTATCTTAGGACCCATTTTGTACATTATTTTTGTCAATGATATAAGCTCATGTTTTAAAAACTGTAAATATTTCATGTATGCAGATGATAAACTAATTGTATCAGTACATAAAAACCCAAAAGTGGCAGAGAAGCATTTACAAATGGAGTACAACTACTTTCAAGAATGGTGCCATGATAAGGGTCTAATAATTAACACTTCAAAAACAAAAGTCTTGTACATTACTACACCAAAAATGCAAAGAGAAAACATTAAAATAACAGGCCATTCAGTTCAGTGCATTCATGATGGTGAACAAAAATCATGCAATTGTGACTATGTAATAGAGGAAGTTGATAACATGAAATATTTAGGTATAATAATAGATAGATATTTTTCATGGAAGCAACATATTAATAAGTTGTGTGAAAGACTGAGGCTAAGCTTGTTCAAAATGCAAATGGTTAAGTATATAATACCTCATGATAGCTTAAAAATGGTTTATCATTCACTTGTTGAGTCACTTATATCATATGGTGTAAGTGTATGGGGATCAGCTTCTGTTACAGACATAAACATGGTACAAATGTTACAAAATCGTATTGTCAAAGCATTCTTTTGGTATGAAAACACAGGAATATTTAGCTTAAGTGAGGATATATTAACAGGGATGTACCAGAAGGAAAGGTTCTTGAGAGTTAAACAACTTTATATATACAACATACTTAAAGAAAATTACTGGAAGCCTCAATATAGAATTGTAAATGAACATACACATGGAACAAGACTGAGGCATATAAGTTCTTTTCAGGTCATGAGGTACTACAACAAATATGGATCCAGAACACTGCAAGTTGTAGTTCCTAAATTTTTGAACAAGTTGCCCTCAGAATTGACACACTTGAAAACCAAATATCAACTAAAAAAACATGTGAAACTATGGATCATAGATAATAATATTACAGTTTAAATATTTGGTTATGAATGGAAAATGTACCAAAGACTTATCTATTTTGAGTGATACTTTCAGGGATTAAGAAAAACTCACACCACAGGACAAAATTACAATACTAATGTAAATATACATACTTTATTAATGTTGTAAACAGTAAGGATTGCAACAATGTATACAAATGTGAAACAACTACACCGGCAGATAAGCACATCAAGTGCTTTGCAGGTGTAAATAATTGCAAAGATAATGTATAATATCCTACTGCATATTTGCAAATGCATTTTAGATAAGTTATAAATAAATAAATAAATAAATAAAATTATTATTATTATTATTATTATTATTATTATTATTATTATTATTATTATTATTATTATTATTATTATTATTATTATTATTATTATTATTATTATTATTATTATTCCGAGGTATCTGAGGAACAGCAGAGGTGAAAGAAGGTGCAGCAGTGAATGGGTCTAACTACAAATGCCAAGAAAAGAAAAAATTTAAAACTTAAACTGAAGGTTATATTTCCTTTTTTTTTAAATTCAACTTTAGCTAATTTGATAACAATGAAACGTTAGGTAAAATGACAAGGCTTTAACCAAAACAAGAAAATCCAAAATTTAGAGACATTTTAACAATATGGGCTTCAAGCCCCAAGTTTTACAATTTCTGAGCTCTCAGCTCACAAACACATTTACCAAAGGGCAGAAATCCCCTAATAACATGGAGCACTTGCTCCCACCTAGCAATGTCAAGCCTCCTAGAGGCACATATCCAATACTAAAAGAGCAGACCCGCTCTCAGTTTTCCAAGGCCATTAAAGGCAATACCAGGCTTTACATTAAATTGCCATCAAGGCATAACTTATACAAAATGAAACGGGGGATATCTTGTACCCAACCTACTGGGCCTTAGTAGAAAAAGAATAGGTTAAGTAAATGGCCCAAAATGCAAAAATGAATGGAGGCGTGAATTTGAACTTCTACATGAAACTTCTTAAAACTTAAGAGGCACTAGGCCGATAAAACAGGGGCTATTTCCAAACTATGGAGGTGACTCGTATAATGAATAAATTTAACACATTAAGGAAGAGTAGAAAATCAATCACCAGAACGTAGTCACCTCAAGTCAAAATGAAAGGGAGCTCGAGAGGGTAAAGCACTCTCTATCCCCGACTTACAGTTACAGATATATGCAGTTTTTACATAAGCCGGCACAAGTTTACATTTTTAGAAAGGTAGGTTATATTGTAAAAGTCTTGGACCTTTCCCGCGGGTTAAACTGCTGAGCTAGCAAGAAATAAAGATGTTAAGCGGCCATTACCTTACTGAAGAACTGCTGCCAGATGGAAGAGGCGCATCCCGCCTCCTGCTACACGTCCATACACTAAGATGTTGATGAAGTGGCCGAGAGACAAGAAAATCAGCAGTTTTTATAGCCTCGGGGAAGGTTCGAGACCTTTCATGAATAATTAAGACACACCCACAGGCTTAAATAATTGATTGGCTAACTTCAAAACTGGCGGAAAGAAAAGATTAATATAGCCAACCCACAAATGAAAGAACGAAATTTAGTAAAAAAAAAAAACAACTTATGAGTACAAAATTTCTTCAAGGAAGTTCCTTCACTTAGCACCAGGGTGCCTGATTATAGTTTTTAGGCAGTGACATCTATGAGAGAATGTCCAAACTTCTTGATAAATAGAAAACAGAAACAAGTTGAAACTCACACAGTGACACCTTCAGAGCAAAAGTTTAAGTAGATCCTGTTTTAAGTTCACTGTTTCTTCAGTAGAGGAGTACTTTAAGGCGGAAAATTCAAATGTGCGGCGTAGAGGTGTACCACCCGGTACAATTATTATTATTATTATTATTAAAGTCAAAGTTCGAATTCGTCTGAGCTGGAGGCTTGTCACTTTTTCTTAGCTGTATCCTGAAAGAAAGTGGCTGGAGGTACAAAGTACTGTATAATGCTATGTAGTTCATTTCGAAGGGTGTCAGTTTTTAAAACGCGTCAAAATTGTATCCTGATGAAGGTTTCCTCAAAATGCAAATTAGACTACTGAAGTCTACCTCAGTGATTAAATCGATTATTTTTTAATCTGTTCTTTACGAGATGGGCGTTTTGATCCCGACTAAGGTTGATGGTATCATAGACTACGGGTGCCCCTTAAACGCACGAGTATGGCTCGTATTTAAAATTGATTTAAAGAACTGGAATGTGGTGTACTCAGTCTCTAATAATAATAATAATAATAATAATAATAATAATAATAATAATAATAATCGTATGGCCTCAGCTACCTTGTGCAGACATTTCAATTTGACGCCATCTGGCTGTCTGCTCGTCAATTTCGACGTTCCGTTTTACTCTAGGCCCACTAGATGGCAAACCGAGTAAACCGAAACTCTCTTGGGCGTCTATGGCTGAGATTTAATTAATTTTGTCGGGTAAACACCAAATGTGTCACCAGAGATCTTTTACATGCCGACAGAGTACGACATGGAGTGTCGAATGGACTTTTTTCTGCCCTTCAAAAATCCGACTACCTCTGCCGGGTTTGAACACGCTATCTTGGGATCCGGAGGCCGACACTCTACCACTGATCCACAGAGACAATCTCTAGTAAAATATTACAATTTGGAAGTGGTTTAAGATTCCACTCTCAGGCAATTCTGCAAGTGGTTTTCTGTGTTGTCAGCATGTCGTCTGTACACATAGGCAGTTTAAAATTTCTTGTGTTTATAATCTGGCCAATGTTATTATTCTGAATTCTTGTTAAGGCTTCCAGCCTAACAAACTGTTAGACTCGTTTAGACTCTGCGAACTAATGTAAAGGACAGACAGCCAATCAACAAAAGGGAATTGCTAGAATTCGGCCCGACAGAGGCATTGCAACATTCAATTGCCAACATGAACCACTGTCACTATGTCGACAAGATTCCGTGCACTCCGCTGTACATACACAGATTGAAGTATTGCGCGAGGACACTTACTACCTAGGCCACTCAAGCCACCCGGTGTTTTCATTGAAACCTGCAAGGGATATTGATTGCACCTAGTCAATAGGAAATCGTCTGTCCACCTGCGGCTATTCAGCCCATTCTGTATCCCTCTGCACGGTTCTACACTTTCAGCGATCATCTCATCAGTTCCAGCAAGTAAGTGAGTGTATTGCTTTAGGGAACAGTTGTTCTAAGTATTAAAATTACTAATATTTACAGTATCCTATGCTACACTGTTTGTAGATTAGAATTTTTTTAAAAAGAACTCTTTGCAGTACTTGGATATGAAGCTAAATTTAGAAGCTATTCACTCATCATGACTTTAAAAAAAAGTAAAGGAGGATTGTATCGGGGTCACGACAGCAAATTTTCATGTATCACTTCATGTACCACTTATCTGCATTTATGGCTGTCGTCCAAGTGGCAAATTCATTATCAGTTATTTACCAATCAATCAGTCAATCACCACTGATATGCACTTCGAGCAGTCGTCCAGGTGGCAGGTTTCCTATCTGTTGTTCACCTACTGAAAATGAAAATCCTTAGCATTTTTCCAGTAATTCGACCAGCTCAGGAATGGAATGAAGCCCCATCTAGTGGCGAGGGTAGGAATTGTGCACCGGGCAAGTTGGCCGTGTGGTTAGGGGCGTGCGACTGTGAACTTGCATCCAGGAGATAGTGGGTTCGAATCCCACTGTCGACAGCCCTGAAGATAGTTTTCCATGGTTTCACATTTTCACACCAGGCAAATGCTGGAACTGTACCTTAATTAAGGCCACGGCCGCTTCTTTCCTAGTTCTAGGCCTTTTCTATCCCATCTTCGCTATAAGACCTATCTGTGCCGGTGCGACGTAAACCCATTAGCAAAATAACGAATTGTGTTGGCTGCCGAAGCCTGTCGCACTCCTCTTGGGCAATGACTAATGACTAACAGATGAAATGATCTTGGAGAGTGTAGGTGGAATGAAAGATGACAGGGAAAACCGGAGTACCCGGAGAAAAACCCGCCACGCCTCTCCTTTTTCCAGCACAAATCTCACATGGAATGCTTGCAATTTGAACCGCGGAACCCAGCGGTGAGAAGCTGGCGCGCTGTCACCTGAGCCACGGAGGCTCCTTGTTCAGTTAGTCCCTTAAAGGAATTCAAAGAATTTGGAAATTTATCGAATATCCCTCTTGTTAAATTATTCCAGTGCCATACTTTTCTTCCTATGAACGAATATTTACCCCAATTTGTCCTCTTGCATTACAAATTTATCTTAACAATTGTGATCATTACCACTTTTAAAACCACCAAACAAACTTCTTCGTCTACTAATGTCGTTCCACCTCATCTCTCCTCCGAGAGCTCGGAACATACCACTTAGTCGAACAGCTCCTCTCCTTTCTCCCAAGTCTTCCCAACCAAAAGTTTGTATTTCGTAACGCTACTCTTTTGTCAAAAATCACCCAGAACAACTCGAGTTGCTTTCCTTTCACTTTTTTTTCAGTTTTCGAATCAATTAATCCTGGTGAGGGTCCCATACACCGGAACCACACTCTTTCAGTCTTCTCAAATTCTGTCTTGAACTTGGAAATTTATCGAACATCTCCCTTTGTAAAATATGTCAATCCCTTATCTCTCAACCTATAAATAATTATTTAACCTACAATACGTATTATGTTATAGATATTATCGAAATTGCTCGGACGGTTAAGGCGCTGGTCTTCTGACCCCAATTTGGCAGGTTCGATCCTGGCTCGGTCAGGTGGTTTTGAAGGTGCTCAAATACTTCAACCTCGTATCGGTAGACTTACTGTCACTTTAAATAAACTTTGCTGGACTGAAAACCATCATGCAGTTAGTGGGACGAAAACAAATAACAACTATTATTAACATTTGATTTCTTAATTTTAAACAAATGTACACATTTTCTACACCGTGAGTTCCAAAATCATTTTCCACCACTTAGGCAGTACCTGTGCTCGGTTGGCGCTCCAGCAGCCGGAAACTCTCCTTACGACGTACGGCCGCCTAAAGTTTGAGACGCTCAAACTTGTTCATTTGAGACTTTTCAGGAATCCGGTCTATTCTCCACAATGCATTTTTAATACTTTTAAATTCTTTTTTGTCCATATGTTGTGACTTACTGAACCCTTGGACTTACCACTCCATCGTTGGTCGGCCACAGCTGCTACAGCAGAGCAATATTGAACTCTTAAATTTTGGGTCGTTGCGGAAAAAAATTCGGTCACGATCTTAACCAAACGATGGGGTTCAGAAGAGAGCCTAACTACTTGAAATGAGGAGTAAATATGTGCTTACTAACTTTTATTAAATTCGAAATGGCACGACAACATTATTATTTGATATAAATCCTTGAAATAAAAAAAAAAATTATTATTTATTATTGAATGTTTCAAACGCAGTCACATTGCATAGCGTTGATTTATTTCTCACAATATCGAAGAGTTGCTTCGGGGAAAGTAATAAATTAGTGGACAGCGAAACTGAAAAACTGATAAAGTAAAAACATGAAAACGGGGCGCCTATTATTCCAAACGAGAACTGAGAATTAATCCACACGATCCGTGGAAAATCTGACTTTCAACAGGTAGAACGCCTGATTTCCTCTCAATTAAGGTTATTCACCAGTCGAATACCCTTGCGGATACGGAACACCCGCCGAATGAACCCTTAATCGAACCAAATTGACTATCAGTTGCTTTGGATAGGTTGCGAAATATTATGGGAAAGCATGGTGTTCACTACGAGTTAACAGCAGCATTCACAATTGAAATAAAATTCCACCCTGTATTTGTCTTTTCATGACACCCTTAAGTGATAAAATAATCCCGATGCTAAATGTGCATCACCCAAACAGCTGTTCAGAAGGAACCAACAACAACATGATCCGCGAGGATCTTACGTTACATCGTTCTGAAGGAACAAAACTGCGAAATGCAGGAAACACTTATTCATCACGCATTTAGAAGAAATGCCAAACACTGAAGTTAATTAAAAGTGGTAAATCACTTGAAAAGTATTATTATCAAACCGATTTTCAGGTTACAAATGGTTATGTTACGCTTAATAAAATTACCAATCCACATTGAAAAATACATCAAACTTAAGGAATTCTTTCCTTCTTAAACAATGACTACCATTACAGATCCATCTACTTATTGTTTGTCCCAACACACTACCTACAGGGTTATCACTTAATCGAATTCAACTACGTATAAAAATGAAAGTACGACAAAGATTGAAAATAAAATATATTACTGGCTGACGAATCGAATCCACATTCGCAACTCAAGTCTCACACTGATACATTGAGTGTCAATATGCACACTATCAAAGCGAAACGGGCGTCAGAACGACAAACAATTAAGTCCGTAAAATAAAATAAAATATCGAAGATATTTAAACTCAACACGCATGGAGAATTACAGTAAAATATTCCATCACCATTAGGTCGATATCCAATGTTGGGCAACCCTCATTTGCCGATAACGGTCCCATATCTTAGGGCGCACCTTCCAGCTGTTGGGAGCTGCGCACAAGTTGGCCTCATTATTACCGATCTAACCCTCTTCATATTTCGTATATTACTGTAGATGCTACCTTCGCCCAGGTCACTTCGCAAAAAAGAAAAAAAACATCTAATCTGAGACTTGAGTATGTACAGCTGATATCCCAAACCTATCGTTGGGCTTATTTAAAGTCTGTACACCCTAACACTAATCTCTATGTACACAATACCTTCCTAATTATATCGTCGAGCGTGAACTAGGACGTCTCATCATCAGTATACTCCTAGGATAACGTGTGACGTCCTAAATCTATTGTCGGACGGAAACTGAGTCGTATTATGCTTCCCCTAGCATATCAGGCGAACTAGCAATTTCAAACAAACTCTGACATTTCAGTAGTAAACCTGGTCAGACTAATAACACACAACGGAACAACGTCTCTTACTATTAAATGAACGCAAGTCGGAAAATGCCGTAAGTATCTATCTCGTTACAAAACGCGAACTCGAAAATAAATATTACGTGACGAACAATCCCCCAACTCAAACACGATATCAGCATGCGCAATGAAGTTTTAGGGAAGAAATAATAGTTCCCAACACACGTCTACTATTTTTAGTGGATGTTGTCCAAAAATAATAATCATCACCACCGCATTTGAAAACCTCAAATCGCCTACCATCATTTCCAAACATTTATATCCATGACTATCCAGTGAAACGAAATACAACAAATTTACACGGTCACACAACACCAACCGTGTATTCTAAATGCTCTTTTATCCTCGAGGTCACATTATCCTACTATTCATACTGACTTTACGTAACTGGTCGCTTGACTTTTACTACCAAGATTTTTAATCTCTACTAGAATCGTTTTTCACTTGGGATCTTACTAGAAATCCACTGTGCATCACACAGCAGTCGTCTCAATTTTCAGATTGTTAGCGGAATACACTACAGCCTGCCACAATACAGCCTGTCTCACAAATCCTTCCTCGGCAAACATAGCCTCTCTCAAAACTCATTCTCCTCGCCTTATCCCGGCGGTATTACTTAAAATCCAGGCCCCCTTCCACCTTCAATATTCCTACCACTCTCATCTCCACGTATATAAATTCTTCGCTCTCAATCCATGTTCTTATATTTCCAAGACCCTTTTCAAATTTCAATCCTCTTGTGAAAACAATAACCATTATAAAATACACCTCTTTATTTTACTGTTACTACAACTTTCGGACCTCGAGAATACAAGAACGCACCGTGCTTTTCCGTATCATCGACATACACGATGTCACAAAATTTTTACTTCCCATGAATAAAACATAACTTTATCGGATTTCACTGGAAATTTCTAAATGCCTGCGATCCTTGTAAATCATACTTGTTAAATGCACTTTTAAAATAGGGAAATTTTATCCCGCGGTAGACATTATTATTCTTATTCTCATTCTTATTATTATTATTATTGTTATTATTATTATTAATTTCGACAAAAATTTCTGAATTCAAACGATATTTGAAATTAAGACATTCGCCACGACTACATTACCATTATCACTTTCCTAATTTTACTCACTTCGGACAATATCTCATAGAACATTAACACCAGATTTAAACGTCGCATTTTACAGTTTCTGGACGTGAAGTTTTACAAAACTAAAGATTTTCACACGCTGACCAAAATTATAACACTTTTCGCCTGATAATTACAAATATCAACCCGACACTCGCCTTGAAAATTTGGTTGGGACAAACAATTATCTAACTACAACATAATACAAAATATAGACAGACCTGCATTGATGTCGCCTTCAGTATTCTGGCTTCATTTTGCCAGCTGACCTCGTGCTTAGCCGCACATTGACACAAGGAACATCATCTTCTTAAACATATCTATCTTACAAATACTGCCTTTTCACACGTTATTAAATGACAACACAAATCACGCACTTTCTTCGTTATGATTTTGTACAGCAAACCTCCTTCGTTCTGCAGTCGACTGCGACTGTCTCCCTTCTTCCCAGACTCAGCTTTCATTCACCCTAATACAACAGGTGTTCAACAGATAACGAAATCGGAACTACTCTGACTAGCTTTCCAACTGCCTTATCACTTTCCAACACACACGAGGTGATACAATAAAATCTGCTATGTATTTAAACAGACGCCTATGCTTTCACAGTTTTGTCGGCGAAAGTTCAGAAAAATTATATCACCTTCCCTTTCTAACAGTAGATGTGGACCACAGCCACGAACATGTACTAAGTTATTTGTAGATCAATCTTATATAATTTTCTGCTGACGACAGGCGTAAGCTTCCGCTGCTTCAGAAACCAGACCGACACTGAGAAATATGCAGAGGGGGGTTTCTTTTATAGTCTTAGGAGGTGACGCTACTCACACCACTAAGCTTGATTATGTAATCCGCTAATTTCGCGTCCAATAGACCGATTTTCATGAAAATTGTTCCAGAATTCCGGACAGACTTGCAATTTATTTAGATGTTAATCTCATAAGTTTACCACACTCGCAACAGGTGAAATAAACTATTTCTGCCCGGGCGTTTCGCGGGTTTTCTTCGTCCATTGACCTTGGCACGTGGAGCTAGTCCACTGATCTAACGCTGATTTGTACTTAGGCTTAACTGCATTTATATTTTACCCTGAGGGTTCTGTCTTCACGTAGGGTTTAAGAATAATTTAGATTATTTATTTCTGTATTTACTGTGTTGCCAAAATCTCTCGTTACGAAGAATTCCATGAGTATAAAATACTGTTGGATACTCGAAGTCCACCGAGGTGTCACGGTATTTCACGAGCTTGCCGCGGGTGAGTTCGTTCCCACGCGACAGCGAGGCTCTGGAAGTGCAACATGGCTGCTCTCAAAAATTAAAGTAGCTTGTTATTTGAAATAAATATTGAGAAAAATAAAAAAATAATTTTCTCATCGTAGAATTATGGGTTCAATATTGCGAATCAAACGGCATCTTCCACGACGTCTTACCACGCCAGAGCCGCCCGGCACGGCGATTTTAGTACCTCAAGATGGCTGCACTATTGCATCACTCAATGGTGTCATAGTGATGAGAGACCCTTGTTTGCTAGATACATTTGTCCCTCGTCTTGAAAATGAGATACTGAACATTGTTTTCTTTTTGCTAGTGGTTTAATGTAGTACTAAGTTTTCGATGACGGAAGGATGTGAAGGAGCTAGGATTGGGAAAGTAGTGGCCGTGGTCTTAACTAAGGTAGAGCCCCAGCAATTGCCTGATGTAAAAATGAGAAACGACGGAAAACTATATTCAGGGCTGCTAACAGTTGGGTTCGAACTCACTAACTCCCAAATGCAAGCTCCTAACCTCACGATCCTAAACTGAATGTGCCACAACTTGCACGGGAATTAGAAGAGGAAGCTGAAATCAGTGCACCCTGAAATTGTGCGCAGGCCAGATTTAACGGGAGGGTGTCAAGGGTAAAGCCATTTATCAGTAAAGTGAACCGAAGGAAAAGACTGAAGTTTGTCATGCAATATGTACACAAGGACACAGAATGGTGGAAACTTGTGTTCTTTTGTGATGAGAAAAAATACCCCTAGGTATCTGTATGGTCCACCTGTCTTAGACAGGTGGTATGTGATGTACCGATGCCAGTGCCCCCATTGGAGCTCCTCTGTCGGTCTGTATTGGTAGTGATCTGTTGTGTGATTTAGTTTTTAAGTATTCCTGTATAGGTAGTTAATGTACAGTATGTGTGATAGGTAAGTGGTTGCGTTCTGGTCATCCATCCAGTCGGTGGCCACGCTTAATGTTGCTTAACTGTGGTGGGTGTGTGTGTGTGTGTGTGTGTGTGTGTGTGTGTGTGTGTGTGTGTGATTAAGTATCTTGTGGCGTGTTTTACGAGTTAGATTTTTGTTACCGGAGAAGTGTGTTTTTTCATGTTTAGTATGTGTGACCAAGGGAGATGCGTCATTCGGTGGCAATGGCTAGCACAGCATTGTGAGAATACGATGTGGCTTGCTCTTCGTGGTGGTCCATTTAGAGGGTGCCTTGCGTAAGTTGCGTTCGGAAGTTTGCAACGCAGCATCGTATGTTATGGTTGCAGCTTAATCTTATATTGGTGATTAAGTTTCTACAGGTGTTAGATTTGTGGTCGGCAGCTTAATTTTTTGTAGGGTTGGCACTCCGCCACGACTGTCGTGGTACCCCTAGGTGGGTAACCATGCCCATGTTGCTTAACTGCGGGGACATGAATTGCTGATGAGTCAGAGGTTGCAAAAACGTGTTAGTTAGCTGTATATGTGTTTATTTGCTTCTAGTGTTGATTTAGTGCTTTAATTCATTATTGGGAAACTTTAGTCCAGGTTAGTGAGTATGTCTTTGATTATTAATACCCTCTGAACCGAAGGCCAGTACGCTGACCATTCAGCCAATGAGTCGGACCTATCACTGTAAGTACCTAGGTATTAATATAACGAAAGATCTTCATTGGGATAATCATATAAATGGGATTGTAAATAAAGGATATGGATCTCTGCACATGGTTATGAGGGTGTTTAGGGGTTGTAGGCTATAAAGGATGTAAATTAGAGGGCATATACAGTGGCTCAAAAAAGTATTGGTCTGCCCATAGCCGTGGTAGGAACGGAACAGTATAGTACAAAAAGAATGGTACGTATAATGGAATTATACGTATGTAGATATATAGGACAGTCAAGTACATCAGTAGGTTCAATATGGAGCCAAGGAGATACACTCTGTTTAGAAACAGACCAGGAATACAACGGCGTGCGTCATTACACGCCAAAGAAGTATTGGTCTAGTAAACAATATCGTCGTGACATTGTGTTGTCTGCCGAAACTCGGGCTCATTATGTCTGTGCTGACACATTGGAAGGTAATATTCAGCATTGTTTCCGCATTCAGCTAGCAATGGGAAGGAAAATGAAAGAAACAACCGTGGAAGAAAGGAAGATTGCAGTGTGACTATTTCAAAAAGGTAAATCTTCCATGGACATAAGTGAACTTACTGGATGAGCTGTTACAACTGTCAAAAATATTGTGTACAGGCACAAAAGAACAAAGACAATAGAAAATAGACCAAGAAGTGGCCGCCCCTAGAAGTTATTAGTACAAGACAAACGACAAATTGTGCGTGAAGTGGCCCAAAATCCTCAACTAAGTGCACCGAAGATAGCAACTGCGTTACAACAAGATGTAGAAGTGCAACCATCATCTGAAATCATCCGAAATGTGCTACGTGAAAGAGGATATGCGGGCAGAACAGCCCGTAGAAAGCCGTACAGCAGTAAGACTATTAGGAAGAAGAGATTTGCTTACGCTAAAGAGCACAGAAAGTAGAGCTATGAGGATTGGAAGACAGTCGTTTTTACCGATGAGAGCAAATTTACCCTCCTCAGGTCAGACAGACGAGTGACTGTGTGGAGGAAAACGAATTCTTAACTTGAAGAGAAGAATCTGACAGCTACTGTGAAACATGGAGGTGGTTCCCTGACGGTGTGGGGTTGTGTGAGTGCGAATAGTATAGGTAAATTAGCCTTTATTAAAGGGGCTATGGATCACAAAGCATACATGAACATCCTCAAGGCACGTCTTCCATCAAGTGTACAAAAAATGGGACTCTCAGCAAAGTACACGTTTTTGCAAGATAACGGCCCCAAACACACAGCCCTAAACACGCATGTATGGCTGTTATATAATACACCGCGTTGGATGGAAACTCCACCACAATTTCCCGACAACAACCCCATCGAGAATTTGTGGCACTATTTGGAGCAAAACGTGAGGAAGCATTCAATATCAAACAAAGTTGACCTGAAAGAAGCCTTACTCACCAAATGGACTAACATACCAAAGGAAACTACGGGAACCTTTGTACGATCGATGCCAAATAGGTTAGATGAGATTATAAAAAGGAAATGTGGACCTACCAAGTACTGAAACATTCATGAAGGGTCAAGAAAGTGCGTTATGTTAATTCAGACCAATACCTTTTTGGCGGCAAGTATAAATGATTGTTTTATGTTATGGTGTTTTAGTTATATGGACGTGGACAATGTATGTTCTTTTACAATGCACATGTTTCACAAGATGATAGGCAATCAAGGATTCTAGTATATGCCAATTTTTATCATCATTCCATTCGATTCCTCGTCCTCACATGTATCATATCTGGACAGACCAATACTTTTTTTAGCCACTGTAAGTCTCTGTTACCGGGCGAGTTGGCAGTGCGGTTCGGGGAGCACAGTTGTGAGCTTGCATTCAGGAGATAGTGTGTTCGAATCCCACTGTCGGCAGCCCTGGAGATGGTTTTCCGTGGTTTCCCATTTTCACACCAGGAAAATGCTGGGGTTGTACCTTAATTAAGGCCACGGCCATTTCCTTCTAACTCCTAGGCCTTTCCCATCCCACCGTCGCCATAAAACCTAACTGTGTCGGTGCGGCATAAAGCCACTAGCAAAAAAATCTCGGTAAGACCCCAAATAGAGTATGGTTCCGGTGTATGGGACCCTCACCAGGATTACTTGATTCAAGAACTGGAAAACATCCAAAGAAATGCAGCTCGATTTATTCTGGGTGATTTCCGACAAAAGAGTAGCGTTACAAAAACCTTGCAAAATATGGACTGAGAAGATTTGGGATAAAGGAGACGAGCTGCTCGACTAAGTGGTATGTTCCGAGCTGTCATTGGAGAGATGGCGTCGAACAACATACTGTAAGAAGACGAATAAGTTTGAGTGGTGTCTTTCAAAGTATGAAAGACCAGAATATGAGGACAAAGTTGGAATTCAAGAGGACACACTGGGGCAAATATTCGTTTCTACGAAGGGGAGTAAGGGATTGGAATAACTTACTAAGGGAGATGTTCAATAAATTTCCAATTTCTTTGCAATCATTTAAGAAAAGACTAGGGAAACAACAGATAGGGAATCTGCCACCTGGGCGACTGCCCTACATACAGATCAGCAGTGAATGATTGATAGATAGATGGATTAATAGATTGATTGGTTGGCGTAGCATCTACTGTATTGTACTGCCGTAAGACGATTCATAAACCGATGCCAGAATCTACTAGATATCTACTTGGAATAAGTTTTAGCCAAATAGCTGGTTCCTACTCTGTAAACATGTAAGACACTGGGAGTGGAAAGAGAGCAAACAAAGCGGAATTCGAATGAGTGGCGACTGTATTTTGTTGTGGAGCGTTTAACAGATACAACAGGCTGCACAAAAACAAGTCTCCAATATTTCACTCTGATTCAAACATGTACGGGGTTATTCAGCTAAGATGTCCACCTCAAATAACTCGTAAACCGTTCAATATATCGACATTCTGGTTTCGGGTCCGGTACACATTCACGCTATCTCCAATTCGGGTCTCAGAAATGTTTTAACCTAAAGGGCGAATTCTACCATGTCCGAAAAAGGAACTTAGATGCGAAAATTACGATTCTTTACAAATTGTACGTAATTATTAAATTCCAATGTGTGGCAAGCGCTACGACTGTCATGCCACGGTAGCCATGTTGATGACGTCATAGTTCATTCCTGCAACCTGTGGCAGGTCAGCCATGATGAAACTATGACGTCACGAAGCAACATTTGACATTTAAATGGACATACAAACACCAACTAAGCACCCCATGGATTACAGCAGAAAATTAGCACTTCACATCACATAATGCATACTGATTATATAAAGTCACCATATAAATCACACTGAACCATTAAAATACTGGAATTTAATAACAAAGGAGGAAAACATCCAAGATCGCTCCGATACCGTTTGAGCGCCCTATCAGTATGGGGCAATTTATGGTTCCCAATTTACGAACGCGGTTGCATGTTTGGGAATCCGAAACGCATGTACGAACGGTATAAAACGATACGTGACGCAGAGATGAGGATAAATCCATCCTTTATGCTTGCCAAGGACCCACCGCCCACTCAAACGTGTGTTATTACCCACGCAGAAAACGGAGGCTACATTATATTGCAGGTTCACACAGTAACAAGAATAGGAAGTAGTGTGTTCAAATTGTACTTACAGAAGGTTATTTAGGTATCCATTGCACGTACTGCCGGCTTCGTCCACGAAACAAGCCAGCATTAAGTTGAAAGCACTCGAGGTTAGGTTCGTCTCACTGTGATATGCAATTAAACACGTAAAAAGCACATAAAACCACCTTGAATGTACGAATCATTCCGTAATTAGTTAACTAGATAACACCGCACAGTGTGCATATACGAGCCATTAATTAAATAAATATGACAACTTGAATTGACAGTAATGGCACAACTATCACGACCGCATGGTAATTGCTGCAGGTAACCGCTCCTCCATCGTCGATCTACACATGCGCATGAGACGTACCAACCTAACGAACGTATCCACTTGGCGACTGCCTTCGTCCCCTAACGCCAATACTTACCTGTTTATTAACAACGAAAGTAACCCATAGGATTGCATGTATACGTCCAAATTCCACAATGTGTATTCGCCATGGTTATCCATTTGTTTCAATAATCACTTACGAGTCACGCATATGTGTATATTTAGATGAACCCAAGCTCATAAGGACCGCGGGAGTTATGCCCCCTTCCTGCCACGAGGAAGGGTTGGCGGCTCTTGGTTACGTCACATTCTCGCAGGTGTCCCACATGTGCTGTATATAGAGGACGTACAGAGGGTGGTGTGACGTCATAATGATGACGTCACGACCATTTTTCTTGTCCACAGTGAAATGTGAAATAATTAAGTCAGGCGCGCATGCGCAGTAGCGAAAATTCGGACTTAGTTTTCGGATATTAATTCCCTGTCTCTCTCTAACACCCTATGACGTCAGGTATGACGTCATCACCCCTCAGTCACCAAGTAAACTGGTCGCCATGTGCTCTTCCAGTCCTATATAGGGTCCTTTTCAGTGTTCTATATGGCAGGTAATAGTAAAAAAGCCTAGTATTTTCGCAGTTCTACTCCTCCCTTGTACCCTAATGAACATATCTAACAGCATATGACTGCGCCTACAAGTGAACAGAGATAGCATGATTTTGTACCGTATCCCTGGTTTCACTAACAGTAATGTTACTAAGGGGCTCACAACCAGAGTTACAGTACTTATTCATAGAATTCATAGAGTCCATATTTTCTGAGGTAATAAGTTTGATTTTTAAAATGGTAGTTTTCTACACCTATCATTAAACTTACAAACATTACAAATTCTGCACCGCGATTATTTTGAAAATCGGACAAGATACATTATTCTGTACTAAAACGTACTTCATTTGCCAACCGGGCCTGCCTTTTAGAAAACATTAGCTATCTGTTGACATACAGAATCCCTTTACCTTCCTCTCACAGATAAGTATTCGCTCTACTATGCCCATAAATACACTATGATAAATTGTATGTTTTAACACCTTTCCTTTTGTCGAACATTAACGGGTATTAGAAAAATGTAATGCGACGGCTTCTAATTGACAACATTATCATCCTGGCGTGGTATTAAAGCACAAAGGCCGAACGAGATAGCTGCGTGCCGGGTAGCTGTTAGCTCACCTTCGGGAAATGCTAGATTCGAACCTCAAACCCCACCATCAGTAAACGTGAAGATTGTTTTCTAAGATTCGCCATTTTCACGCCAGCCAAGCTCTAGGGTTTTACTTTAATTAAGGCCATGGCCACTGCCTTCCCAGTCCTAGCCCTTTCCTTTCTCATCGCTACCGAAAACTCACTTGAGTTTGTGCGAACACTAGAAAAAAAACACCCGCACGGTTGACGTCAGGAAGGACATCTGGCCATAAAACTGGGCCAGATCCACACGCGTGACACGGATCGCAACCACATCCCCATTAAATAATGGGAAAAGTGGCAGAAAAATGAGAAACATTTATAAACAAGAAGACCGGGTGAGTTACCCGTGCAGTCAGGGGCTCGCGGCTGTGAGCTTGCATACGGGATATAGTGGGTTGGAATCCCACTGTCGGCAGCCCTGAAGATGGTTTTCAGTGGTTTCCCACTTTCACATCAGGCAAATGCTGGGACTGTACCTTATGTAAGACCACGACCACTTCCTTCCAATTCCTACACCTTTCCTATCCCATCGTCGCCATAAGACTCATCTGTGTCGGTGCGACGTAAAGCAGCTATCAAAATAAACAGAAGAGAGAAAGAAAGAAAGAAAGAAAGAAAGAACGAAAGAAAGAAAGAAAGAAAGCCTAGCACGTATGAGGGTAGCAACTAATATTTCACTGGTAGTGGAAGTGAGTGTTATTAAGAAGTAACTTTTAACTACTATTAATAGTACTACAACTGGGCAATCATCCAATCGTAAACTAATCAGAACGGAAAAATGGTGTGATTCGATCCTTGGAATAATGTACAAAAGGAAAAGAACGGCCACGAAGGCCGTGAAAATTTAATTCTACCTAGGCTTCGCAAATCTAATAACGTCACAGCCAGGAAAAGAAAAGATTTGGCCAAGGGAAGTTGGATAGGAAAGGAAATTCGTTGCATATCTCCTTTTCCTTTATTTGTTACCTATGGCGATATAAAGAAATCATACATTTATCATAGTGTATCTATGGATACAGAAGAACGAATACCTACTGTAGCTGTCAGAAGAAAGTGAAAGGATTATGTATATCAATAGCTAGCTCATGTTTCATACGTAGTGCGAGTAGAACAGGGCAGTCCCCCCACGGCAAATGAAGCACGGTTGAATACATTACATTTTCTAGAGAAGTACTTGTCCGTTTTCCAAAATAATCATAGGGTGTGGAAAATGGCGTAGTTCTATTAGGAAAAACAAAGTTAGTGCCCTTATCTCAGCAGATGCCTAAACTCTAGAACAGTTCTAAGAGTCCGATTATGAGCCCCTTGGTAACATTGTTGAAAGTGAAAACAAAATGTCGATATTTTCGACGTCTCATGAGTTATTTGAGGTGGACATCTTAGGAAAATAACTCTGTATATCGACATTAAGAATGACTCAAAATTTATATAATAGGGAACTTACAATAAAAGCGTGTGAAAGTTTAGTGTGAAAACTTGAGAATTTAGGTAATGGGACCAGATGCAGTAGTTTGCACCTACACTTTCCATATGTTCCTTCACGATGATTCTTCTTATATACGAAATATTTTGAATATTTCTTGAAAGAAATATCGCGATATGTTCGACAATACTTTGAAGAAAACGAAAGAATGCTCAATATACCACTTTTCCTTCTAGCATGTTGCTAAGTCTAAATTGCCATTATTCTGTTTCACTCCAATCTACGATAACTTAGTGTGAAAAATGTGTAATCTTCCTGACGTTACAGCATATATGGGAGAATTTTCATTCACTAATGGACAGATAATTATATTTTAGGATATCCACAGACAGCTTTTCCAATAAACATGCTAGTTGTCCAACGCTAAAAAGTAAAAGTAGGAAATCTACCTGGTGATGTGTAGAAGCATATACCGGCATCAGTTGGCAAACCAACATCATTTGCTCCATCCGTTTTTTATCTGTTGTTGAACAGGATCGTTGATGTAACATGTAGATTGGCAGAGGAAACCTTGAAGTTGTAGAAACTGGATGAATTACTGGTCGCAAAATGCCTATAACCGTATATGAATTGAAAATAATGTCACGGGTTTTAGAAAAGTATGTGGAATTTAAAGAAGTCCGTTAAGAAACACAGGCTAGAATGGAGAGTTTGTAGTCGGCGGCGAACACTTACACAAGAAAAGAGCCACGCAGCGCAATGTTATTCCAACCGAAAGGTACGTACGACTGTGATCACCACTACGCATGAAGCCAGTGATCGAAAGTGTTGACTCCTTCGACTCCAAACATCGATGTCTCTTCGGATGAAGTCTCACGACTTGAAGCTGTGTGAGCGCGCGTTGTGAAGCCGTGCACGTGGTGAAGCGAGGAAGATTTACAAAATAATGCGATGCATGTGTACGCTGGTCCGCCTCTGTGGTGTAGTGGTTAGCGTGATTAGCTGCCACCCCCGGAGGCCCGGGTTCGATTCTCGGCTCTGCCACGAAATTTGAAAAGTGGTATGAGGGCTGGAACGGGGTCCACTCAACCTCGGGAGGTCAACTGAGTAGAGGTGGGTTCGATTCCCACCTCAGCCATCCTGGAACTGGTTTTCCATGGTTTCCCACTTCTCCTCCAGGCGAATGCCGGGATGGTACCTAACTTAAGGCCGCTTCCTTCCCTCTTCCTTGCCTATCCCTTCCAGTCATCCCATCCCTCCACAAGGCCCCTGTTCAGCATAGCAGGTGAGGCCGCCTGGGCGAGGTACTGGTCATTATCCCCAGTTGTATCCCCGACCAAGTGTCTGAAACTCCAGGACACTGCCCTTGAGGCGGTAGAGGTGGGATCCCTCGCTGAGTCCGAGGGAGAAGCCGAACCTGGAGGGTAAACAGATGATGATGATGATGATGATGATGATGATGATGATGATGTGTATGCTGACTTCTTCTGAGTCAGAAACTACCAGCAGAAATAATTAGAGGCGTTTACGTTCACTTCATTACTTGTTGAGGTTAGGGAAACTTCTTGTCCGACTCATTGTCTGAATGGTCACCGGGTTCGATTCCCCGGTCGGATCGGAGATTTTAATCGCCTTTAATTAATTATTCTGGCCCGGGGACTGCGTATTTGTGTTTGTCCCAACACTTTTCTCTTTATATTCAGACAACAGCTCGATAGCTGCAGTCGCTTAAGTGCCGTCAGGATCCAGTAATCGGGAGGTAGTGGATTCGAACCCCACTTTCGACAGACCCGAATATGGTTTTCCGTGGTTTCCCATTTTTACACCTGGTAAATGCTGGGGCTGTACCTTATTAAGGCCACGGCCGCTTCATTCCTACTCATAGCCCTTTCCTGTCCTATCATCGCCATAAGACCTATCTGCGTCGGTGTGACGTAAGGCAACTTGTAAATTGTACCAATCACACAGAAACACGCAATAGTGATTACATTCCTCCATATAGGGTTGGCGTTAGGAAGGGCATCTGGCCCTAAAACGGGAACAAAAAATGTGTGACACAGTTCTCACCCGCAATCCCATAGGTGTAAGAAACGCGGTAGAAAAAGAAGAAGGAAAACTCTTCTTTTTCCTAATTTATGTTGATTAGCACTTGATGTGGACTTGGAGCATTTTACGGCCAGATGCCCTTCCTGACGCCAACAGCATGTGGACGGACGAATTTATTATTGCGTGTATTCATGGTTGGAAATGAGGTGAGTTGTGCGTATATTGAGACATATGTATTAAGACGAACGAAAATGCCCAGTCCCCGATCCAGGCAACTTAACCATATGCACTTTAAATCCTCGTTCCGACTGAGAATCTAACCCATGGCCCTCTGAACAGGCCAAGGAGCTAGGTTAGGAAAACCTATATGCATCTACCGATCAGAAATCAGTGCTTTAGTTGAAATGAAGTGTTTTTGGATACTCACCTTACTTTAGAATCTTCCATATACTCTCGTATGTACGGTCCCTTTCCTGCATGCAGTTTCATCTGCTGACCCTTGTCTCTTCAAAAGCTGCGTACGGACATAAGGAACTGAACTGAATTCTGCCAAACACAAGAAATAAACAACTGAGCAAGTGGCTGAGCAGTTTTCAAGCTGTCAGCTTGCATTCGGTAGACAGTGGGATCGAACCCCATTGTTGGCAGCCTTGAAGGTGGTTCTCCATGATTTCCAATGTTCACACCAGGAAAATGTTGGGGCTTAATTAATTAATTAAGGCCACTGTCTCTTCCTTCACACTCCTATTCCTTTCCTATCCCATCGTCGCCGTAAGAGATATCTGGGTTGTTGCGACGTAAAGGTAATTGTAATATACATACATACATTATCATTATAGACCGTTATGACTTTCAGCGTTCACTCTGCAAGCCTCTGTGAATTTCCTAACCGTCGCCACAATCCTCTATTTGCAACTAGTGCTGTGGTCTCATATAGTTCTATACCTTTTACATTTAAATCGTTAGAAACTGAGTCTAACCATCGCCGTCTTGGTCTCCCTCTACTTCTCTTACCCTTAGTAGCAGAGCCCATTATTCTCCTAGGTAACCTATCCTCATCCATTCACCTCACATGACCCCACCACCGAAGCCGGTTTATGCGTACAGCTCCACCCATCGAGTTCATTACTAACTTAGCCTTTATCTCCTCATTCCGAGTACCCTCCTGCCCTTATTCCCACCTGCTTGTACCAGCAAACATTCTCGCTACTTTCATGTCTGTTACTTCTAACTTATGAATAAGATATCCTGAACCCACCCAGCTTTCGCTCCCGTAAAGCAAAGTTGGTCTGAAAACAGACCGATATAAAGATAGTTTCGTCCTGGAGCTGACTTCCTTCTTACAGAACACTGTTGATCGCAACTGCGAACTCGCTGCATTAGCTTTACCACATCTTGATTCAATCTCACTATATTACCATCCTGGGAGAATGCACAAATACTTGAAATTATCTACCTGTTCCACTTTGTATCACCAATCTGACATTCAGTTCTGTTGAGTTTCTTACCTATTGAGATCAATTTAGGCTTCGAAAGGCTAACTATCATACCATACTCATTGCACGTATTTTCAAGTTCCAAGATATTAGACTGCAGGCTTTCGGCACAATCTGCCATTAAGACCAAGTCGTCAGCATAGGCCAAACTGCTTACTACATTTCCATTTGACTGAAACCCTTCCTGCTACTTTACACCTTTCAGCGGATGACCCATGTGAACTACGAACAGCAAAGGTGAAATATTACAGCATTGTCTAACCCCTGTATGTACCCTGAACCAAGAACCCATTCTACCATCAATTCTCACTGAAGCCAATTGTCAAAATAAATGCCTTTGATTGATTTTAATAATCTACATTTAATTCCATAGTTCCCCAGTATAGCGAACATCTTTTCCCTCGGTACCCTGTCATATGCTTTCTCTAAATCTACGAAACATAAACACAGCTGTCTATTCCTCTCGTAGCATTTTTCAATTACCTGGGGCATACTGAAAATATGATCCCTCTGTGGCCTGCAACCTTACTGGTTTCCATCAAACTTCCTCTCAACCACTGATCGTACCCTCCCTTCCAAGATTCCAGTGAATACTTTGCCTGGTATACTAATGAATGAGTTACCTCTATAGTTGTTGCAATCCTTCCTGTTCCCTTGCTTATATAAAGGTGTAATTACTGTTTTTGTCCAATCTGAAGATACCCTTACCAACACTCCATGATTTACTGCTCTGTGAAGCCGTTTCATCCCTGCCTTCCCACTATACTTCACCATTTCAGGTCTAATTTCATCTACCCTGCTGCTTTATTAAAATGGAGTTCATTTACCATCCTTTCCACTTCCTCAAGTGTAATTTCACCAACATCATTTTCCTCCTCCCCATGATCTTGGTTGTTCGCGACACCACAAGGAGGATGTCCTTTTACGTTGAGAATATTTTCAAAATGTTCCCTCCATCTGTCCAGTGATTTCCTGGAATCTATTACTAGCCCACCTGAGTTACCCAAAATACTGTTCATTTCCTTTTTCCCTCTGTTCCTAAGATTTTTTTTTTTTACTGTCCAGAAAGGTTTCCCTGCTGCTTGACCTAGCCTTTCCAGGATATTACCAAAATCTTCCCACGACTTCTTTTTGGATTCAACAACTGTTTCTGTTTCTTTCAGCTACGCACAATTCCCTGTCTGCATCGGCCCTCGTTTGGAGCCATTTCTGATAATCCTTCCTTTTACGTATACAAGCTGTTCTCCCTTCATCATACAACCGAGATGTCCGCTTTTTCCCATCTTTACACACAGTCGTTCCAAGGCATTACCTTGTTGTTTCTACCACAGCATCGTTGTATGCCACCAATTCCCATTCAATATCTTCAACCTGCTTACTATACACTGTTCGAAACTTCTCATTAATCACATCCATGTACTTCTGTCTAATTTCCTCATCCTGGAGATTTTCTACACTTATTCGTTTGGAGACAGGTTTCACTTTCTCTGTCCTAGGCCTAGTGATAGTTCAGTACAGATCAGATAGCGGCCTGTATCACCGAAAAAACTCGTACATTCCTAACAGAATTCCTGAATTCGAAATCGATTAAGATATAGTCTGTTATGGATCTGGTACCCCTAGCCCTTCATGTGTAGTGGTGAATAGCCTTATGCTTGAAGAATGTATTCGTAACTGCTAAACCCATACTAGCACAGAAGTCCAGCAAGCGCTTCCCATTCCCATTAGCTTCCGTATCTTCCCCACATTACCATTCATCCTTTCGTTTCCTTCAATTCCATTTCCGCATCCGGAAGATAGTGGATTCGGACCCCACTGTCGGCAGCCCTTGTTTTCCGTGGTTTCCCATTTTAACACCAGGCAAATGCTGGGGGTGTTCCTTAAGTAAGGCCACCGCCGTTTCCTTCCCACCCCTAGGCCTTTTCTGTCCCATCGTCGCCATAAGACGTAAAGCAAATAGCAAAAAATAAAGTTATATTTCCAACTCTCGCAATGAAATCGCCCATTAGCACTACCCTATCCTTGCTGCTTTCCCTGACTGCGATGTCACTTAATGCTTCATAAAATTTGTCAATTTCATCCTCATCTGCGCCTTCACATGATGAATACACTGAGACAATTCTCGTTCTAATTCCTTCAACTGTCAAATCTACCCACATCATTCGCTCATATACGCGCCTAACAGAAACTCTGTTGGGTGCAATAGTCTTCCTGATGAACAGTCCTAACCCACACTCCGCCCATCCCTTTTTAACACCCGTCAAATACACTTTATAATATCCTATCTCTTCCTCGTTATCTCCCCTCATCCGCATATCACTTACTCCTAGCACATCCAGATGCATCCTCTTTGCTGACTCAGCCAGTTATACTTTCTTCCTTTATCTCCATTAATATTGATAGCTCCCCCTCGAATTCCATTTCGCAAATTATAATCAATAAAAGCCAATACTAGAACGTTCTTTCACAACAAACACACTTTTAATTTGGTGACTGTTCCTCATTACTTTATTCATTGTACCGAACGATTTCTCGCATATTGATGCAGAAACAGGACATCTATGAATGATTTCTAGAAATGTATCTAAGCAGTTTTTGTTTTTGTTTGTGTCAATGAATTCACTAAATAATGAGTTAATATACTTCTCGCATCTCAGCTAGTTGTAAGATTTCACACAAGTTACTTACCCTACAGTCGGTAAGTTTCAGCCGGGCATTGTGCAGTCACCAACTTTATAACTTCAAACAGAACTTCCAATTTGCAATCATTCCTGGCTTCCTTACTTAGATGAAATGACTCACCAACATCTTGCCAACTTAAACTCATGTTGAGGCATGAAACAATAAGAGAGAATATGACACTTTACACTCTCAGGAAAGTACAATTAAATCTAAATTACGTCACCTCTCTGTGCGGCTTCAAAATAGATGGGACTTACTATGTTGTAGCAGAGAGAAATAGGATACCCTTGAAAAAGTATATTAAATACTTTTGACTTTTAAAAATTCTTTATGAACCTAATCACAGAATATTTCCAGAGACGGCAAAGCAACTTGATGCGTGTTTTCCCCGGTACAGCGTACCGTTCCGTACCAGCTCAACTAAAGAAGGGGGGTAAATCAATATGAATCTAACCTTAATAAAATCATGAAAAAGAGACGCGGTGAATGAAATCCTCAACCAAACCCTCCAGTGTAGACTCTCATACAAGTTAACTACTATGCAGTGTCCAACGAGTTAAACCGATACAACGAGCAAGATGCACTTGGTCCCATAACTGAAGTTACGCGAATGGGCGATGCTAATGACGTGTTTCCAAGCTACGAACTGTACGAGCAATACGAATTTCTAAATAATAAACCTTCGGTTTATTTTTGTCCACGTTTATCTATAACTGGCATGTGTATTCTTTCTTCTTTCTTTCTTAATCCGTTCAATATCCAGGGTTAGTTTTTCCCTCGGATTCAGTGAGGGTTCCCACCTCTACCGCCTCAAGGGCAGTGTCCTGAACAGTGAAATGTTTGGTAGGCGTTCAGTGGCGGCTCGTGCTGAATAATGTTGGTGGTTCTGCTCTGTGACACCCAGTCCATTGCAGTAAGTGTTATAGACAAATCTAAATTCGTACTGCATACGGAAAGTGTCAGTTGAGCTCGTGTGAATCCGTCCTCCAACCCCGCTGAAACGCTTTACTCCATGTCTTATCAGTGTGAAGTTCTCGAAAATGTACCGAAATAATACCGGTAGACGTTCATCTCAATTTGTAAGACCCCAATTTCGAGGGACATCGACAATATAAATAACTGACTTGTACAAAAAACAACAACTAAAAAGTTACAAAAAATAAAGCCCTTCTTCTGCTTATCGAAATTTTTTTTTGACCTATCGACACATTCATATTTACAAACATTCCGAGACCTTTGGCAGCCGGCTTTCTTAATAGAGGGGGAACATCATCTGATGGTACTAGCGTATCTGTTTTCATTTTCATGACTACCTAACTCGGAAGAATTCACTACCATTACGGAGAAACAGTCATGATTACTGTATATACTTGTAGGCCTAAGAACTTGCTCATTCTCTTCGTACGAGAGAATGTTTTTGGTCGTTGGATAGAATTTTGCTGAAGTCCTGGTCATTTACACCAAAGACAGAAAAATATACATACCTCCAATCATAAGGCACGTTGTTTGAAGACTTAACATGGAAAGTAAATTGATTTTGTGTTACTTAACCATCCTCTTTTATCCCATATGTCTGTTTTGGACACCCCCTGGGGGGTGCCTGGTGCGGTGCCAGTACCGGTGCGCTATGCAGCGCTCCTCACCTGGCCTGTAGTAGGAAATAAGGTATAAAAATAATAAGTATATAAGAATTGATAATAATAATAATAATAATAATAATAATAATAATAATAATAATAATAATAATAATAATAATAAAAGAAAAATGGTGAAGTTTGTACTGTAATTGATTGCGGTTATGTGGGAATATGGTAAAATTCAACATTATCCGTGTGTGCCGTGACTGAGCTAGTAAGATGTCTAACTTTTTTGGTTTAACGACAGGTGGCAGACTCGGCGGTCACCCATCCGGGTACTAGCCATGCCCAATGTTGCTTCACTGTGGATTTATCAGTGTAGGCGCCAGAAGGCTCTGCCGTTGTTATTGACCCAATTAATTTATTGCGTGTGCGAGCTGTTAGTAGCACTGTAATTGTGGCTAGAAGCATCTTTATGTGGACTGATGTAAAGTTAAATATTAAAGCATCGTTTATTGGCAGCATGTAGTAGTGCACCGCCTCGTCTCCCGCGACCAGTGTTTCATCTTGAGATGTTATATTTGAGATGTTATATTGCAGTTAAGGAAGTGAGGATTTGACTTGATAGTTCTTGTTCTTGGTTAGGACTGGGGGGGGGGTACTGATTAGGACTTTTCAGGGTCTCGGCTACTCGGTCCACCGAGGGGGCCCTGAATTTGACTGGATATGATATTGGAGTAGGTTGAGTATGAGGGCAAGTAAGCTATTGTTTGACATGGTCTGCGGGGGAGTTGGGGTGGTCAGAGGTGGCTGAGGTGTGTTTGGTTGTGTGTTAGTTTTTGTCTGTTGCTTGTGGAGTGTAATTTTGTGCTGTTTCTGTTTTAGTGCTTTTTTAAAGTACGGGCAGCCAGGGAAAGACGCCGCGTGTTTGCCTTGGCAATTCGCGCAGGTCGCCTGGTCCCGGGGTACTTGGCATGCGGAGTGATGGTGAGGGCCACCACACCGATTGCATCTGGTGGCATTTTTGCACTTGGCGGCATGGTGGTTCAGTTGGAGGCAGTTATAACAAAGTATAGTTAATGAGGGGTGAGGAGGTCGAGGTTGGGTTTTTGTTTTGAGAACTGTTGTTGGTGAAGGACCTTGGTTCAGGTTTTGAGTGAGTTTAGGTTTCTTTTGTTGGGTACTGATGCGCGTTAATTGAGTTGCCTTGTTTATGGTGAGCGGGGGTGGGAGGGGAGGGGGAATTGGGATGGTTTGTGTGTCAATGTCTTGGGTATCTGGGGAAGTTTGTGTTTCCTGCTGAAGAGTGACTGGAGTTTGGGTTCGGGTGATGGTACTTATGGTAGGAGGGGAATGTTTGGTTTTGGTTTTCTTCGCCGCAGCGGCTTGGTGGTCAGCTTCTTTTGTTGTGTTGTCCGATTGGATGTTCTTGATGTCCGTAACAGGGGCTGCTTTCATTGTTGAGTCATCAAGGATATCATCTCTTTGAAATGTGGTGGTGGCAGAAGTTTGAGTTTCTTGGTCTGCAGTTTCCGGTGGAGTAGTGAGTTGTTGACTGACATCTCCGTTCAGTGGATTTATGATTATTGGAGTTGAGATATTCGTGTGTTCCAGTGCGCGAAGTATGTGAGGTATTGATTTGTTTCTCCGTGGAGTGACCAGTAACAGATTGTTGTGAGATTCTTCGATGACCGCTATGTGCTCATCGAAGATCGGCATGAGGGAGCTGATGATGGTCTTTCTTGTCATTGGTACTGGATCAGGAATTGTTAGATTGAAGATAATGACCATGCACTTCTGAGAGACTGGGAAGGTGGTGTTCCCGCGAACACAGAAGAGAGGGACTGAGTAGTCGACTTCTTCGCTGCTGGGTGCAGGTTCATCTTCTTTTTCCTCTTCAAAACTGTCGCTTCGGTTTGCTACCGGTGGGGTAGGCTGGATGAGCGGTGGTGGGGGTGAGTGCTGAGGAGAGGCGGGGGAATAGGGTGGAGAGTAATTTCTGAGCGGGCTGGGGGTGGATTGAGGTGGAGTGAACTGTGAGTAATTTCTGAGCGGGCTAGGGGTGGATTGAGGTGGAGTGTATGGAGTGAATGGTGTGTCTAGATAGGCTGATATTTCGTCTTGAATATTTTGAAAATTGATATTTAGTTGTTCCTGCCAAGTAAGTGGTTGGTTCATAGTGAGTGATAGTGTACTGGAGTAGGTAAGATGAAACACTGGTTAGGTCAAACTCGGTTTTGAGGACCGGCGTGGTTGGCGCTCGCTCAGTGGGTACGGTCGGAACAGGTGTAGTTTTTCCGTATCTCAACGGGACAAGTTCCGAACCGGTGACCACACTGAGGGCTCTGACAAATTGCTTGGCCTGTTTGTACGGGGTTTACAGGCTGGTTTGTTCTGCCTTTATTCTTGGAAGGCAGTTGGTAATTGTTGCTATTTAAACAGGCTGTTGATGGTGGCCTGTCTGCAGGGGCTGCCGTCCGGCGATCGTTCTTGGCGGGCGCTGGGTTCGAGAGCTTAGGGGCTCTCCGAAAATCAAGTAGATGGCGGCGAGAAGGCTTGCAGGCTGGGTGCAAGTGTCGTGGCTGTCGCTACTAGGCTCTTCTAGGTCTGCTCTCTTCGAGCGCTGTGTGTTGTGTGTGTGTTTGTGTTCATCCTCTTTTATCACGCATTTATCCTGTATTTAAGCTATTTGGGCTTTCTTTCTACTGAACAGAAGCATCACAACTATACTGTAGTATCTAAGAATGTTGACATGTAAGAATTTTAAACCATATCAATATCCACGCAGTTTTATAAATTCTCTATTTACACTGATGAGTACAATGTAGGGAGCTTTTCCCAAACAGCTGAGGTTATATCGCTGCAGCGATTCTCTCACGGACGGTGGCGCTGTCTAGTGTATTATTTACTAACTCTATGGTCACGGGAATAGGTCAGACGAACTGCAAGTTCATACAGAACCTTATGGGCGACCCTTAGCCACCTATCGGAAGAGAGGTGTAGTTAAGTGTGCTCTTCTCACCGCCGTCTCGATCCTCCTATACTGCCTGCTCTATGCGAGCCTTTTTGCGACTACGCTGCGACAAAATTTCTCCGCTAGATGGCAGACATAGACGCACAATGGTCTAAACTGATTCTAATGACGACAGCCTACAAAACACTATGCAGTATGGTCATATGTTCACTGAAGCTCGTAAATTACATCAGTAATATTAAATACCGGCAATATTATCTGCACGAAGTCGCAGTTGGCCTCTTCATGCACAATTTAAAGATTTTCCTGGACGAAGGCTTGGAGTGGTACCGTACTTTTTGTGTTCTTGCCTACGCAATATGAAATAATAGAGGTCTTACGAACTTGGCGAGGATAATATCACTAACATTTTGCTAATGTTCTTTGACCTCATACTGTAACAAAACACATTCTGACAGTTTTTTTAAATATTTGTGTTACCTCGCACCGATACAAATGGGTCTTATGGCGATGATGGGATAGGAAACGCCTAGGAATGGGGAGGAAGTGGCCGTGGCCTTAATTAAGGTACAGCCCAGAATTTGTCTGGTGTGAAAATGGGAAACCACGGAAAACCAACTTCAGGCTTGCCGACCGTGGGGTTCGAACCCACTATCTCCCGGATGCAAGCTCATAGCTGCGCGCTCCTAACCGCACGGCCAACTCGCCCAGTATTCTGAAAGGGAAGACGTCGCAAGTCCTCGTATTACGCTCGTACGCTTGAAGGACTTCGACAATAGGGCACATCAGTTTAAACGAACTCCTGGAGATGCTTCACCAGAGCAACAAAACTAGGTTTTGGGTATCGAACTCCTCCTCTGTCCTGATGTATAATCAGTTCCATTTAGAGGTGTCGAAGCTCTAGGCAGTGAGATGTTGCTGACACAAATGTCACACTCCATCCTCTCTTCAACAACACGAACCTGGTACCCGCAAGTTAGGATTTGATTTCCTTTTTCTAGTTTCATTGGAATATTGTCGTCTGGATATCTGAGGTTGTCCAAAATGCCTAAACATGAAGGCGTTTTGTGATTGTCCGTCACAATTTTTATCACAAGGAATCCACTATCCTCCACGGCTTTAATCACCTTCTGGAAAAAAATGCGCAGCCGTTTCCCAGTCATTCGACCGGGCCAGGAATGGAATGAATGAAGCCCCATCTTTTTTTTTTTTTTTTTTTTGCTAGTTGCTTTACGTCGCACCGACACAGATAGGTCTTATGGCGACGATGGGACAGGAAAGGGCTAGGAGTGGGAAGGAAGCGGCCGTGGCCTTAATAAAGGTACAGCCTCAGCATTTGCCTGGTGTGAAAATGGGAAACCACGGAAAACCATTTTCAGGGCTGTCGACAGTGGGGTTCGAACCTACTATCTCCCGAATACTGGATACTGGCCGCACTTAAGCGACTGCAGCTATCGAGCTCGGTGAAGCCCCCATCTAGCAGGGAGGATAGGAATTGTGCCGGCTAGCGAAGCCTGTCGCACCCCTCCGGGGCAATGGTTAATGAATGACAGATGAAATGAAATTATATTCGAGAGTGTTGCTGGAATTAAATATGACAGGGAAAATCGGAGTATCCGGAGAAAAACCTGTCCCGCCTCCGCTTTGTCCAGCACAAATCTCACATGGAGTGACCGGGATTTGAACCACAGAACCCAGCGGTGAGAGACCGGCGACTTCCACCTGAGCCGCGGAGGCTCCATCAGATTCTGAAATAAGGTGTAAAGGCACAGATGCGAGCTTAATCTGAGGATATCCAATTACTTCCTTCATTAGGTCCTTGCCTAGATAAAGCCGACAGCCGCTTTTCTCTCAATTCTCTTCTAGACGGTATTTCATGGAGTCGTATATTTTCTGGCTGCGAACGACCTTGCCGATATTGGCAAAATGGTATACAACAGTTGAATATTTCGGGGAAAGAATCTGAAGTTTCAGTTCTACGAAAAATATACCTTGCACGAACGGAAAGAAATAAGTACCCACACCTTAAAATCACTTTTGAAATATCTATAAACATAACATAATTAATTCATTTCACAGTTCTATTCAAACTATATCTTGTACGAACGAAAGTGACCAGACACGTTTACTCATTCTACAAAATAACTCAGGTTTTCACACACATTCATGCACCAATAATACAGTGCTACACCCACACTGACAGCGAAGATTGTGCGTCTACTGCTGCACTCTTACGGCGATTTGGAGAACTATTGGTAGTCGCGCCTTCCTGTGTTAAACTAGCGGCATAGAGCAGGCAGTATAAGAGGATCGAGACGGCGGTGGCTCTTCTAATGCTCTGTCGTTCACAGTTCTAAACAGGGTTGCCAGATCACCAGCAGCTGCATGGTATCGATCTTTGGCTCGATATAAATACTCAGTATGAGGGATGGGATCGCTAATCGCTATATATTACTGTATATCTTTCATGGTGGTGGTTCTGCAACTCTGCAGATCGTATTATGGAGCCGCGCCTATAGGCGATACAACTGTGGAGGAGGACTAATACCTCGCCCAGTCGGCCTCACCTGCTATGCTGAACAGGGGCCTTGTGGGGGGATGGGAGATTGGAAGGGATAAACAAGGAAGAGGGAAGGAAGCGGCCGTAGCCTTGAATTTAATATGCTTACAATATTGTCATGTTTTATTCCACCTTTTCAATACAATTGGTTTTATGTTGTTAGATCATAATGCTACAACACTATTTTATAGGGACATGTTTCGCTTGAATTTCAAGCATCCTCAGCCTATATAATCATCTCAAGGTTAAGACAAAGAGTAGGTTTTTTTTTTTTTTTTTTTTTGCTACGGGCTTTACGTCGCACCGACACAGATACGGCTTATGGCAACGATGGGATAGGAAAGGCCTAGGAGTTGGAAGGAAGCGGCCATGGCCTTAATTAAGGTACAGCCCCAGCATTTGCCTGTTGTGAAAATGGGAAACCACGGAAAACCATCTTCAGGGCTGCCGACAGTGGGATTCGAACCCACGATCTCCAAAATGCACAAGGAGTAGAACCACAACAGATAACAGTCACCGTAATGTAACAAAGTCCACAAGGTTTTGTAGTAGCAGTCAAAGGGACGCACCATCATTCAAATATTATGAAAGACACAAATCAACTCTTCAAGATTTTGGATTGACGTCCCTTTTGACTAAAACCCTCATAAATACAAACTACTACCAACGGAAAATCTGATCACAAAAACAAGACTAGTTCGATGAAACTAACTAATTCAACATTTTACTGTCTGTCTGTGGAAATACAATGGGCAAGGAGGTTGTGTAACCCTAAATTATCTTCAAAATACACTGGCGGTAAATGAAATTCCAACACCGAGAAGGAGTTGTGCTAGATAAACGAAAATCGGTAGGCGTATTTGCATATCTGAAAGATGATGCCATATCAGATTTGTGCGCAAGCTGACGAATAACAGTGCTAGTAGCGCAAGTATGACCTTACAAAGCAGGTTTCCTTCAAATACGCGCTGCACACTTCATGAGCCTTAGACATCGTCTGGTGTTGAAGTTATAAGGTAGGTGTGAGTTAAACTTGGCTTTAAGGAAAAGAAGAAGGCAGTATCAGCAGCTCGCTGAGTTTGATCGAGGCCGTATAATAGAGCTACGAGAAGGTGGATGCTCTTTCCGTGGTATTTCAGGAAGACTTGGTAGGGCATCAATGTTAGCAACAATGGTCACGGGAAGGCGCCTTCTCAAGAAGACTGGGGTCCGGCCGCACACGGGCCACTACAGAGTGGGAAGAGCGACGTAATCGCAGAATAGTTGTGGCGGATCGTACTGCATCTGCAATAGCCACGACAGTTGCAGTTGAGACCAGTGACATAATGAAATGTAACAAATCGATTACTTGAGGGTCACCTCCGAGCCAGACATCCCGTACCGTGCATGCCACTAACTTCGAATTATTGCCATCTGCGACTGCAAAGGTGTCAAGCTAGAGTTCATTGGAGGGCGGAGTGGAGATTTGTTGTGTTATCAGATGAGAGCCGTTTCTGTCTTTGTGCCAGTGATGGCCTTAGGTTGATAAGAAGGAGACCTGATAAGCGCTTGGAACGAAGCTATCTGCGGCCTTCACACACTAGACCTACACTAGGAGTTATGGTCTGAGGAACGATATCCTTTGACAGCAGGAACACTCTCGTCGTTATACCAAGAGACTTGACAGTGGATTTGTACGTCAGACTAATGATTGAACCGATTGTGCTGCCAATCATTCGCAGTATTCAAGGGGCTGCTTTTGAACAGGATAACGCTCGTCCTTGTACCGCTGCTGTCACCCAATGTACTCAACGGAGTTCCGACCAATTGCCTTGGCCTGCGGGATCACCAGACCTTTCGCCCATTGAGCACGTATACGACATTATGGGAAGACAAATCCAACATCATCAAATACCAACATTAACCGTTCCTGATTTGACTGGCCAATTGCAACAGGCGTACGGAACTCCATCCAACAAAATGACATACGGCACCTGTACGACAAAATTCACGCACATTTGTATACTTGCATTTAAAAGCGTGGTGACTACAGCAGTCATTAATATACCATCATGTCATATGTCTTCTCGCGCATACTTGAACCTGTCGCCTGGAAACTTTATTAAATTAAATATGTTTCCTGGACAATTGCATTCCTCTAACCCAGGGTTTTCCCAAATTCTTGTTTCTGAGGCTCCATGAGCATAGCACATGCATGTCCAAGGACATAACACATAATACTGCATTCAGTAAACAAAAACAGAATTTTGTAGTGACACCATATTTTGTTTTGTTCGTTTTCTTTTTTTGCTAGTGGCTTTATGTCGCACCGACTGTTTAGCTGGTATGATATTTAGGACTAGTATTTACTTTTTGAAAGTTTAATAATTAACTTCATTTACATAAAGATACTTTATAAATGCGCAGAAATTATAAAACAATGTGACACTTGGCTAATGATTACAACAGCCTGACTCTGGAAACTTACTAGAAAAAAATGCACTTGCTTTCCAAAGACCAACCGTTTTAAAAGCGTAGTCACTAGAACCGAATATCAACCTCTACATCAGCTTTGTTTCTGTACTTCATTTTCGTTTGTGTGAGAACAGAAACGGTACACTCACACAGGTATGTTGTCATGAAAGGTATTAATCTCATTATCTCCTTTGTAGAAAGTTAGGGTATAGGGTATACCATGGACAAAAAAGTCCCTCAAAAAACGTGGAGTTGTGACACATTCGTGGAACTTCCTGGAGCTAAACATTCCACTCCATCTGATTTTCCAAATACTTCAATTTACTTTTCACTTCTCTCTGCCAAGATACTTCGGCTACGTAGTCTTCCTCAAGGGAGGAAAGTTCATGTTCAGTTTCAAAGAAGTGATTTCTGATCCACAAAACTTTCTCAACCAGAGGCGGAAAATATAGTCTGAGTGTGGATACTAGCAATTCCAAGTGTCTCACAATTAAATCACACACACTGCCTTGTAATATTCCTTCTTTTTCCGCTGCTAACTTGTACCATCTCTCGACCAAGTTAAGAGTTACATATCGTGGCTGCCGGGACAAAACCTCCTATGTGAGATATTTTAGCTTAAAACTTTGGCCGGTAAGGTACTGTCATCTAAGGTGCAATATTGTGTGAATATTGTCAAGGCATTCTCGCTCTTCATAATGTATGTGCTGCGGGTCAGTATATCTCCAAAAATATGGTCACATACGAGGTTGTGTCCCGGCAACGACGTTATACTGTGTGTAAGTCATACAAGAGTGAAGACATAGTTCCTGAATTTAGTGTAATGGTATATGAGTTGTGTGTGTAAAATAACACTCTACTCTTCAGATACTTACAACTTACATTATTGTTGCGCATCCCTTGGATTACCCTCGAGGGCCCCACGGGTCCGTGGACCACAGTTTAGGAATGATTTCCCTAAACCTGTGTATGATTGGTGTTGAGATTTCATTTTCCGCCACTATATTAGGCGTTCAGTTTCCCGTCTTACCACTCTCATTTTCTTAGCTACTTCCTACTTCAGATGAAATCTACGGCAATCATTAAACTATGTATGCAGAGCAGGTCATTGGTGAGCAGGAAAAAGGAAAAATACATCGCTAAAACTTGCTCCAGCTCGTAAAATAGCATGAAACTCATTTGTATACTGTGATCTCTCCACACTACATTACACGAGGAAATGAAATATGAGTGATGACATTAAATTACCCTCACAGAAGGGCGCGCGCTCTGTCGTTCGTTATCATCGCCCTGTGAGAATAATTTTTCACTGCCTACCGACATGTTGAAGAATTGCTTGTTCTTCTGTATGTTGTGTGAGAATGGAAGTGCAGTCGTAAAGCACAACTCCCGTGATGTACACTTCCGCGAACTTCGCTAATGTAACTCTTTCCTTGCATTTGACGCCGACAAGGTCATAAATATTCTAGTAATATTTCCACGTTAGATGTAAATACCCGCAAAATGGTCATTACAGTACAGTTAACGTTTTTATGTCTCACGACAGTAAAAGGTTAAATCATTATATTCTCATTGAATTTCATGTCTGTTTTTAATAACTCTCTTTGCCCACATTTGCCTTTTCTATGAATGGTCTCAGAGTTAATGAGAAAACTTTTTAGCGTATAATATGTTTCTTCGGAGGATGTATTTGTTACAAAGCGACCTACGGACGGTGTGTGCGTATTCTTTGCGTGGTCAGAGTTACGGTGGTGGAAATTATTGTTTTAAGACGAAAGAGAATTGGGCAACCATCTTCTATATAACACTATATCAGAGAGAAAAATGTAAGAGATACGACACTTCGAAAAATGGAGGTGCCGCTCAAAGAAAGACAAGGGCCACAAAGAGCGTGAAATTGAAAGACCACCGAGTGAGTTGGCCATGCGGGTAGGGTCGCGCAGCTGTGAACTTCCATTGGACATAGAGGGTTCGGATCCCACTGTCGGCAGCCCTGAAGATGGTTTTCCGTAGTTTCCCATTTTCACATCATGCAAACGGCGTGAAAATGTTCCTTAATTAAAGCCATGGCCACTTCCTTCCCACTCCTAGTCCTTTCCTATTTCATCGTCGCCATAAGACTATCTGTGTCGGTGCGACGTTAAAGCCAATTGTAAAAAATGAAAGACACCCTAGACTTCGAATGCCCCAATTCCGGCGGGGTCGGAAGAGAACAAGAGTTGACCAAAGGAAGTCGGGTAGGATAGATGAAAGTGAGGATTCTGGCATGACTAAGTGAAAGCACTGCCAGGACTCAGCTAAAGGCCCTTTGGTATTCAACCCACACTCTCAAGTTAAGAGTCCTTGGGAACCCTTTTAGTTCCCTCTTATGACAGACAGAGGATACCTTGGATGTTATTCTACCACCCCCCACACACAAGGGAAACCATAAGTATACCGCTAGCTGAAATACAATATAGTGTGTTCCTAATTACTGTTCATCCTGTTCTTTTAATAAGTCGTCAAAGAAGATTTTATCTTTTAGAAATTTCATTCCTGGTGATAAGCTTCTAAATTAGTCTATTACATCAGCTGCTGAGGTTAAAATTATAGAATTCTTGTATCTCCTTTCAGGCATGCTTCCATATAATGAAATAGCTTCAAGTATCCTAATGATACTTTTTATTTCCTTAAATTATGCTACAATTCCCTGCATGTTATTTGGAACGTTATTGTTTCTAGTATCCTATCTGCTGTAAACTGAGGTCTTAAGAAGTCATAAGACTTATTAAAACGATGCACTTGAGCGCAATATTTCAATGTATTTATATGTCGTTCAAATTATTATTATTGTATTTCTAGATGGGAAGAAACATGTTACAATTCAAAAAAGCAGTTCTGGGGGAAATATAAACCTCCCACATTTCTAATTTTCCCCTTTGAGTCTAATACCCGGGCCGAGTGTCTCAGACGGTTGAGGCGCTGGTCTTCCGACCCGAACTTGGAAGGTTCGATCCTGGCTCAGTTCGAGGGTATTTGAAGGGGCTCAAATACGTCAGCCTCGTGTCGGTAGATTTACTGGCACGTAAAAGAACTCCTGCGCGACTAAATTCCGGCACCTCGGTGTCTTATTCCGAGGAGGTTTTCAGTTATTTGGCTTCATGATAAGGAAGCTTCTAGAAGAAACTGGAAGCTGATTAGCAATGGGCCACTCTTCCAGAATGATCTGGAAGTGGGAATTGCCAGGATCGTTCACTGGCCTTGATAAAGAAGCTCAAATGGCGCACTTTTGGGGGGAAAATATTACATTTTGACTTCACTTTTGTCGGATGAAGCTAGGAATTATAGGAGTCATTAAAACAAGCAATTTGTACAAGTTGTCTTATCAGCTATTTATTTCCTTTATTTTCTTTAATTATTATCAAAAGTATTAGTGGAAATAAGCGCAAAATACCGTTCGTCCCGGCTAAGCGTTTTGTATTGCGCCACAGTGAGCAGTGGAGATTTTGCATACGCTGTGAGTAACAGGGGTATATTTTTTTGCCAAGGTCATGGACGCTGAGGTATGATTCACCCTCTTGCTGCGCGCATTCGTCAGTCTCTCTAGTGTCTGCTAGTTTTTTAGTGTGCAGTCAAATTCTAAATGGTTTTCAATTGCATAATCACAATGTACTTCCTTTTAATTGTAATGAATATGTCACACTGTTCCTTTCGTTAAGTTTTATTGTACAGAATTAAATCAGAATCTCAAAAATCTATTATTACCGAATTTAAATTTGTAAACTGTCAACGTTTACCTCTCTGTCGAAATTCGCTCAGAGAGCATCAACAAGCTTTTATTTTGTTCAGTTTTGATTTATATAAACCCCTCGTCCGCTATGTCCCACAAACCCGGATACTGTTTGCTGTCTGTATTGTTTTGCCCCCGCAGTTTTAATTACCAATCGCCGCTACTGTAAATAAATGCCATAGAAAAGAATTACGTCTATATTTTGAAATATTTCTTTGAAATTTTTATTCTTATTAATGTTTTTTATTATTACGCTAGTATGATTTGCTATCATTTGTCTTCCAAGTGCATGTAAAGGATTTCTCTTTTTTACATACAAATGTAAGACACACTTGCAGATTATTTTTAATTGTATCACTTACAAATCATACATTATTTTAAAGCCCAAAGTCATAACATTATAATATTGTTTTAATAGATGAGCTCAATTTTACACTTGCATATGCATATTCAGTTAGTTCAAGTAGTGTATACCATGAAATAAACCCCCGCAAAATTATTTTCCTCTCTTCTGAAAGATTAGTGATTTATCGGTTACATTTTTATTCCGTGGAGATCTTCAATTATCTTGCTGGCTGCTGGCACTGCTCACTTTGTGGCAACTGCGCCACAATTATTGTCTCTCGCTGGATTTATTGACAGCCACTTTGCACTCAGCTTTCTTTGTTACAATATCACTACAAATAACTTACTGTCAATGATGAAGGAAATTCACTCCTTTAATCCAAATCTCGTGGTTTTCAGACCTTAATATCACTCAGCGTCGCTCGTATTATAATGATAAAATGATTTTAATGGCTGATATGGATCCTCAGAGCCCGTGTTATTTTAGAAAATCTTACGTACTTAGTGCATTCTTCATATTTGACAGTGTGGTACTATTCACCCCTACTACTTTGCAGAGATTGTAGCGACTGTCAATATATTAGTATCGTACTTGGATACATATTTATAATGCCCGGCATATACAGTAATACATCGTTAAACAAAATTACACATATTCATTTCCATGGTACTTCACACTTTTTTCACATTAGGTCTTCAGTTTGTGTTGCGTTTTATTCATTTCATTTCCCAAACAAATGAATTGTGTTTTTGTATAACCAGTAGCAATCAGGTGATTCGATTTCCGGTAACACTCCGTGGAGGGACGGTTTCCTTACGATTCCCATTTCCGTAAATCATCAACAAAGTGCCTCTTTCAAGTCGTTGTGGTTGATAGCTCCCAGTTTTTCCGATGTTCTTTTTTTACTATTTTATCTGAGAGCTGTTGAAAGTAGGTCATTTATCTTCGTCACCGTAACTCTCCTACTTGCCGGTCTAAGGTTCAGACATATGGAAATATACGTACAAACACGTTCATACAAGATTTATACCTGCTATTTCTGTTCATCACATCCATAAATTTATGTCATATACAGAGACATCGTGTGAAAACGCACATTTAATAACAATAACACTAATACTTTTCTACGTTCACTCAAGACTATGTGCCTATATAGGCCTACATCTATATTTATAGCGTTCATTTGATCTCTTCTACCTTTAAGTCTGTTACTTGGAAATCATTCAGGAAGGAGTTCAACAATCATCTTGTTTCTTATCATCCACCGCTAAGTGCATCTTTCTTTAGGTAACCTATGCACGTCTATACTTCTCAAATTACTACATCTTCCATAACGGATTCTTATGCATAACTTCAACGAACATGTCTTTTACGCAGCTTAGCCTTATGTTGTATATTCATTGCAAATGCCTTCTTCCCATTGTTGCCAAATGTGCATGCGAACAAACATTCTCACTGATTTCAACTACGTAATCTTCAAACTCTGCACGCGATATACGGATCTACCTAGCTTTCCTTCCTGTGCAGAACATTTAGTTAAAACGCAGATCGATGTAAGGATTTGTCCCGGAACTCACTTTCATCTCTCAAGATATCGTTGCAAACAGAGAAATATTCACCATAAATGTAATTATTATGATCTCCATATTTCAATGTTGTATTTGGTGCTTGGCATTCTATCCTTGAAAAAGTTTTCGCCACCAAAACCATTTTAGTCTACGGAAAGCTTACTTTTACTTCATCTCAAGTTCACTGAAGCCTGTGAACTAAGTGATGTCGTGCTATTACTTTGGATTGAACTGGGTATGTACATTGGCAATATTGAAGAAAGGATTGGCATTGCAGTGTGATATTTCCATGTGTATCAAGTTTAAGTCAATTAGACAGGCTAACATTACGGACCCATCCACCGGGCGAGTTGGCCGTGCGGTTAGGAGCGCGCAGCTGTGAGCTCGCATCCGGGAGATAGTGAGTTACAACCCCACTGTCGGCAGCCCTGAAGATGGTTTTCCGTGGTTTCCAAATTTCACACCAGGCAAATGCTGTGGCTGTACCTTAATTAAGGCCACGGCCGCTTCCTTCACATTCCTAGGCCTTCTCTGTCCCATCGTCGCCATAAGACCTATCTGTGTCGGTGCGACGTAAAGCAAAATAGCAAAAAAAAGGACTTATCCCAGTTTGGTATTCACTGATAATGGCTGCACGGAACTATGGAGAGGTCAGCTGATGGTCAAAAGCAGTAGGACTGCCACTTGTTTATTATGTATAACAGCCGTACAGTTTCATCAGCTACTTCGAGAGAGGTCGCATTATTGGCAAGAGAGCATGCAACGTGATATACAGAGACATAATTTAATGTGTAGCGTGTACATCGTACCAAAAGTCTGCTGGAAGAACAATATATACGAGTAAGTATTTATTCCTCTTTAGATATTTTACGTTTATGAAATAACTTAGCGAAAAATGAAATATATGACTCAAAGGAATTGAATGACAAAGCTAAGCCTGTGCCATTGCTAGAGAATAGCATATGAGATCTGTAGAAAAATAAGGAAGGAAGTACTGTCCATCAAATAACTAAAATACATCAACAGCTATGCACTCGTACAACGGGTAGCATGTAATTGTTAGCGTCGTTATGGCCCTAGAATTGTGTTGAACGTTAGTGACATGTCAGTACGACGTAACTGCGCATCGCCCCTCAATTATTAACAGTTTCCATAAGTCTACATGTAGCCCTGTTGGTGTTCAGATCACTAACTGAGAGAACTTCCCTGTACCTGTCATCAATTTCCTCTTTTCACCAGCATAATACACGCACTGTTACTACACTTGCCATTCCCTTTAAAAGATCAGCTGACTATAATCGCTCATTTATTACGACGGGCACTAGATTACGGAACTCTGTTCCAAACAACATCCGAAGTAGCAACTCACTAGAGTCTTTCAAGTCTTCTTACAGAAGGCATCTCTTAGATGTATAAGCCCACGGAGTGAATCTTGATGAATGAATGGTGCTGTATGGATGTGTGTATAATTTAGTTAATTTTTCTTTAAATTAATTTAAACTTATTTATCATTAGATTTCATATAGTAGTTTGACAAATGGTATGTTCATATTGGTATAATTATGATGTTGCATTTATTTTGAATTTATGATACAAATTAGTTTCTTTTAAAATATTTAATATTCTTTATGGTTTTTCTGTACAATGACGTGGTTAAGTGTAAGAGAGGACCGTAAGTCCTAACTTCGCCACTATTAAAGACAAATAAATAAATAAATAAATAAATAAATAAATAAATAAATAAATAAATAAATAAATAAATAAATAATCTCCATATTTGCTCAATATGGTGGACGAGAACTGTGAACAGTGCATCGATGTTATTTAAAGGAAGGAGTACGTGATCGTACTGATTGGTTCTGGATTGACATATAGCTGTACATAAAGGCCGTCACACTTTATAAGCAACAATTATAGACGAGGGAAATTTGCAACCATTTCTTTGAAACTGGGTCACGATAACCAACAATTTGGCAGCACTGTACAGGTCGCGAATCTGGAGGTTCACATTCGGGAGTTGTTGTCTTCTAGCACCACCATCAGTAGCCCTGGGGATGGTTTCCGTGGATTTACATTTTTACACTAAATGAATGCTTGGACCTTTCTACCCCACAGTCGTCGAAAATCTATCTGAAACAATGTGACGCTGAACCATTACCAAAATGAAAAGAAAAAAAAAGAGTTACGATCGCCAGTCCTACTAGGAAGACTTCCACACATGCCTCATCACTGTCCATTTCTTGTCGAAATAGGAACATCTGGAAGGACGACTGGTGAAGCATTGTACAGTATCGAGCGATGAAGGCAGGTTCTGATTTTTGTATGTGTGTGCGACATTGACCAGGTAAATGGCACATTTGGACCTATAGCCTCAATGTTAAGCCCCTTTAAACAACAACCCACCATCAAGATTTTTTTTTTTTTTTTTGCTAAGGGCTTTACGTCGCACCGACACAGATAGGTCTTATGGCGACGATGGGATAGCAAAGGCCTAGGAGTTGGAAGGAAGCGGCCGTGGCCTTAATTAAGGTACAGCCCCAGCATTTGCCTGGTGTGAAAATGGGAAACCACGGAAAACCATCTTCAGGGCTGCCGATAGTGGGATTCGAACCTACTATCTCCCGGATGCAAGCTTACAGCCGCGCGCCTCTACGCGCACGGCCAACTCGCCCGGTACTCTCAAGATTATCATAATCACCATCATATGACACATTTTGCAATGTCATCAAAAGTAAATGAAACAATATCTGGAACAATGGTGTAAGGAGCCATAGCTACTATGCCTTTGATGATTCTACACATAACATTGAATAATGAAAAGTATCTGTAAATCGTTGTACAACCCTCTTTTCTTTCGTTCGTGCAAGAGAGTTACGTCCTAATGCGTTCAAGAGCTTGTCGCTTGTAGAAACTAACAAGATGTCTACGAAGTTCACCAAATTCTAAAGCCATCATGATCACCAGACTGGTCCTTAACAGCATTTGTAGAACACAGACTGGACATCTGTAAACGGCTTTCACCACTGACAGAAGCACTTCTTTAACTGCGCCACCATAGGGAAAGTACACTGGATTCTATTTCAGGTTGATATTCTTTACCTCTACCGGTATTTCCATGAGAAAGGTGCGGTTTAGGTCACCGTCTTGCAAATTGCATGGATTAGCGAAGCGGTCTTACTACATGACATACAGGTTGTAGACACACGAGTATGACACGATTGTGTATAAAACGTTATTTGCTAACAGGGGAAGTGAATTAAAGATGCATCTCCTAGGCTAAGGGCTTCAGTTTCCATATCCAATAAATAATTGGGATTAGAATTCGTAAGCGAGCAAGAAAGCGGACGTGACCTATAAGCTGGCGACAATCCTGACGCTCACTTGGATTTAAAATGCGGAATGAAAAACTACAGTATTCCTAAGAAAGGGATGAAATTAATTTCTTACCTGCATAATATTTCTTGAGATTGAGTGGAGCCTGATTCAGTCCCATAAATCAAACTTAAATTGAAAGGAAGTCAGAAATGGAACGCTGTTCAATCGGGAGGAAAACTGTTGTGTTGACCGCCGGACACAGTGACGAATCCCTCTTACTGGACCGAGATGAACGAATACTTCCTATTCGGTCAAAATGTCCACATATGAGTAAAACTAAATTGTATTTCAACTGCTTTATTAAGGGTATATTCTCTAAGCTCGTTGTATAACCTCACTAACTATTAAAATTCCGCAACCTCTTTGAGGCCATTTTTTTGCTAGTGGCTTTACGTCGCACCGACACAGATAAGTCTTATGGCGACGATTTGAGGCCATTTTACTGGGCTATTGACATAGCAATGAAAATGTCCCATTCAATTCCTGGTAAAAAATACCTACTGATATGGAATTACTGTTCTGATTATACAGTCCTTTCTGGAGATTTCGTAGTCTTTCAAGTTTACAAAACCAGCATTCGTTGTTTGAGTTATTTTAAGACTCGCCAAACGGCTGATTTGTGAATCTGTTCTTCCTACAAATAAACACCTAGAATCTGTTAATTAACAAGTGAAAATTACATTGTCGAGACTGTTTGAACATGATTACTACCTTGTCCATATAGATAGATAGATAGATAGATAGATAGATAGATAGATAGATAGATAGATAGATAGATAGATGGATAGATAGAGAGATAAATGTCTTTATTGGCGTAGTTAAGGCCATTGGGCCTTCTCTTACACTAAACCAATTAGTATACATTAAAGTCATTAAGTAATACTACAGTAATTAAGACTAGAAGACACAATTAAAACACAATCAAAATACAACTGAAATAAAATTCCACCACAGTGAGGCATACTTACAACAGCAATAATAATAATAATAATAATAATAATAATAATAATAATAATAATAATAATAATAATAATAATACCCGTGTGGGGATTTACCGGTTACCTCCATCGGGCGCGTCCCATTGGAATTGGGGAAGCTAGCTGGCTCTGCCGCCAGCAGAGTCAGAGGGTAGTAGGGAAATAAAATACCACCGTGAAAATAACTGGTCCCTTGCCAGGGTTATGGCGAAGACTGGTAAATGACCAGAAGCCAGAAAACATCTTGAGGCAACCTCTAGGGCTAACAACCCTAGTTGTAAAAGGATGGGTACCCGTCCAAAGCAAAGTCAAGTCAAAAAGCATGATGGCACAACATTTCAAGAAACATACCCCAGGGGGTAAATCTTCGGATAAATCCCTCATCGTGAACGCTAAGGCGCACGAGTCTCGTTCGGATTCTGGGGGAGACTCGACATCGTGCAAGAGACGAGTCGGAGCGTCTCGGTGTACCCCGAAGAGTCAAAAACTCAGGCCAAAATCTAAAACCTTTCTAGCAACTTTCAACATAAATTCACTTACACAAACTGGCAAGCTGAAAACCCTCACCAAAGCTCTTCGCGAAAATCAGATATCCATAATGGCCCTACAGGAAACAAGGTACCCAGATGAAGAGATTTTTGAATCCGAAGGCTATCGAATTTTCAAGAGCAAAGCGCAAAGAGGAATTCTCAATGGAGCTGTGATGCTTGGAACCGTGTTTGCTGTTAGAAACAAGATCCTTAAATCGGTTGCAAATTTCGAACCTGTGAATGACAGATTGTCTATTCTCACAATTAAATGCGCGAACAAGATCTACGACCTAGTTAACGCACATGCTCCTACAAACGATAAGAACAAGTCTGATCCAGACGTTGATAATTTCTGGGACCTACTGAATGAAAAATTAAACAAAATCCTCAAACACCATGTCAAGCTTCTTTTGGGTGACTTCAATGCCCAACTAGGTCGTGAACAGAAGTACAAGACAGTTATAGGAAATTACCCTGCTCACAAAAGAACCAATCCCAACGGCAAAAGACTGGTGTCCATTTGCGAAAATCACAACCTGCAGGTCATGTCGACCCACTTTCGCTATCTACCCAGAAAGCAAATGACTTGGCGTTCTCCCGTCCAAGCTCTCGGAGAGTTCCAAATTGATCATGTTGCAATCTCCAGGAGAAACAGCCCTGAGATTATGAATGTCAAGGTAAAGAAAGGCATCAATGTGGCCTCAGATCATTATATGTCTCTTATCAAATTCAAACCAATTCCCGCAAACACAAGAAAGACAACCAAACAGATCACACGCTTCAACCATGATAAACTTCGGCAAAGGGTCGAGGAGTTCCAGAAGAAGGCTACACCAAATGACTATGACTTTAACAACGCCAAAAGTCTCCTTGTTGAGGCCGCCAAAGATGTTGCAGAAATCAAGAGAAGCAAAAAGCATGCCTGGTGGAATGGTACCTGCGAATCAGTCCTCCAAGAAAGACTCAATGCGTGGAAGCAGTACTACTCTACAAAATCAGAAAATGATTGGGAAACCTACAAAACCCAACGTACCCAAGAAGCTAGGGTGTTCAGAACTGAGAAACGTAAATACGAAAAATCTCTCATTGAAAAGATAGAACAAAACTTTAGGAAGAATGAAAGCAGAGAGTACTACAGAGCCTTCAAACGCAAACTCACTGGCTATAAACCCCCATCTCTATGGTTTGAGCAAAAGGACGGCACACTGGTGACGTCAAATGAAAAAAAAAAGCAGCATTCTGGCAGATTACTTCAATAATTTACTTAATTGCTCTAAACCTCAAAGCGCCATTGAGACCAAGGAACCCTTACTCAGGTACCCAGATTCCAGACCACCCGACAGAGATGAAATCAAGTGCCACATTGCCCGTCCCAAAAATAAAAAAAGCGCCGGGGGAAGACTCAGTAGTAGCAGAACTATGGAAATATGCCCCAGAGGAATCACTTGATATCTTGCAAAAGCAAATAGAAGAAATTTGGAACAAGGAGACCCAACCCGAAGATTGGAAAATAGCTGTGATCCATCCATTACACAAAAAAGGCAGCATGAAGAACATCAAAAACTACAGAGGAATATCTTTGATACCCGGGACTTACAAAATTCTATCACTTGCCATCTCGGAGCGTTTGGAAGCACAAGTCGAACATCAAATAGGTGAATACCAAGGAGGGTTCAGAAAAGGTCGCTCGACAGCTGAACAGATCCAAAATCTCAAAACGATCATCAGATATTGTACACTAAGGTCCAAGCAGTATGTATCTGTCTTTGTGGACTTTAAGAAAGCGTACGACTCCATTGACCGGGAAGTCCTGCTAAACATCTTAAATGAATTTGGAGTTGATTTGAAACTGCTGGCATTAATTAGAGCCACCCTGACCGATACAAAATCCAAGGTGAAGTTCCACGAATGTCCCTCGCATTCCTTTGACATCAAAACAGGAGTCCGACAATGTGATGGGCTATCCCCGATACTCTTCAACTGTGTTCTTGAAAAGATCATCAGAACCTGGCGGGTGAGATTCCAGGAAACCAACTACAGTCCATTGAGAATAGGAACCAAATCCAAGGGGATCGCAACAGACTGCTTAGCATTTGCCGATGATATTGCTGTTCTCTCAAACGACATAGAAACCGCTAGAGCTCAAGTTGAAATTTTAAAGGAAATTGCCGAACAAACTGGTTTGCAGATATCGTTTGAGAAAACAGAAGTAATGACTAACATCAAAGAGGCTCCACCAGAACTCCATACAAAATACGGGGGCATCACCCGAGTAGACAAATTCAAATACCTGGGTGAGATCATCATGGAAAATGGACTGGACAAGGAAGCACTTCAGGAGCGAGTACGCAAACCGGAGATAGCCTACCAAACATCCCGCATAATCTACAACAAAAAATGCCTTTCACAAAACACCAAGATGCGTCACTATGCAACAGTTCTGAAGCCAGTATTTCTATATGCAGCCGAAACCCTGTCTCTAAATGCCAACAAAGGACTCCTTCAAGAACTGGAGAAAAGAGAACGCAAAATTGTGAGAGGAATCTTGGGATCAAAGTACAGAAATAGAATCCATCAAAAGAGATCCAACAAGGAAGTCTACAGCAAAATAGAGAAAATTACCTACACAATCAGAAAAAGATGGGCACGATTTTACGGTCATCTGAAAAGAATGGACGGAAGAAAGTTAACTAAAGAAATCTTTCACTTTTTGATTCAAACACCAAAACCACAATTCCCTGGTTTAGAAATACCAAAGAAGACCTGCAAATGCTACATATCTCAGCTGAAGACGCCCTTAACAGAGATCTCTTCCGCAAGAAAATATTGACGGACGGGCTAAACCGTGACGAGCAACCGAAGAAGAAGACACGGTGCCCCTTGGACAGAGGAGCGTAAGCAGGCCCACTCACAAAGAATGAGGGAAATTTGTGCTCTAAAGAAGGCCAAGTTCAGTGTCAAATGCAACAAGAATTAACGTGGTCCTTGATGGCCCCAGCGAATTATATAATAATAATAATAATAATAATAATAATAATAATAATAATAATAATAATAATAATAATAATAATAATAATAATAATAATAATAATAATAGCTAGTAATGATATTGTAGTAGCACGATCACTGAAAGGCCAGAAATTCACAGGTCACTCGCATCCTGTTATACCTCTTAATTCTCTTTTAAATATAGGTAGACATTAGGATAGAAATAGCATGGACTAAAGCCCTGCATGCCCAAGTATGAAAATAACGTAGGTTAAATGAAATAACCTGACGCCCGGCTGTATAAGCTAACCCCCAATCATTTCTGTGTATGAGTGTTGTATAGTGCCAACGAGTACGGAATCCGTTCCAGTCTTTTTATGTTCAGTCTTTTCTGCGTGTTTAACCTTCAGCTAATCCCTTTGCTTTTTCTAGTGTAATCATACCACAACTAATAGCATGCAGCTCGGGGTTTCTCCGAACTAACAGTCGGAGATAGTGGCTGCAGTTTTATAACGATAAGGTCGTGCATGGGCTAAAAAAGACAATGGGTTGGGATATAGTACCATATCTGAAGTACTTATTTGATTATTGTTTGGCCGAAGGAGCTATACCAGATGAATGGAGAGTTGCAATAGTAGCCCCTGTGTATAAAGGAAAGGGTGATAGACATAAAGCTGAAAATTACAGGCCAGTAAGTTTGACATGCATTGTATGTAAGCTTTGGGAAGGCATTGTTTCTGATTATATTAGACATGTTTGTGAAATTAATAACTGGTTCGATAGAAGGCAATTCGGTTTTAGGAAAGGTTATTCCACTGAAGCTCAACTTGTAGGATTCCAGCAAGATATAGCAGATATCTTGGATTCTGGAGGTCAAATGGACTGTATCGCGATTGACATGTCTAAAGCATTTGATAGGGTGGATCATGGGAGACTACTGGCAAAAATGAGTGCAACTGGACTAGACAAAAGAGTGACTGAATGGGTTGCTATATTTCTCGAAAATAGATCTCAGAGAGTTAGAGTAGGTGAAGCTTTGTCTGACCCTGTAATAGTTGAGAGGGGAGTTCCTCAGGGCAGTGTTATCGGACCTTTATGTTTTCTTTATATATATAAATGATATGAGTAAAGGAGTGGAATCGGAGGTAAGGCTTTTTGCGGATGATGTTATTCTCTATAGAGTGATAAATAAGTTACAAGATTGTGAGCAACTGCAACGTGACCTAGAAAATATTGTGAGATGGACAGCAGGCAATGGTATGTTGATAAACGGGGCTAAAAGTCAGGTTGTGAGTTTTACAAATAGGAAAAGTCCTCTCAGTTTTAATTACTGCGTTGATGGGGTGAAAGTTTCTTTTGGGGATCATTGTAAGTATCTAGGTGTTAATATAAGGAAAGATCTTCACTGGGGTAAACACATAAATGGGATTGTAAATAAAGGGTACCGATCTCTGCACATGGTTATGAGGGTGTTTAGGGGTTGTAGTAAGGATGTAAAGGAGAGTGCATATAAGTCTCTGGTAAGACCCCAACTAGAGTATGGTTCCAGTGTATGGGACCCTCACCAGGATTACCTGGTTCAAGAACTGGGAAAAATCCAAAGAAAAGCAGCTCGATTTGTTCTGGGTGATTTCCGACAAAAGAGTAGCGTTACAAAAATGTTGCAATGTTTGGGTTGGGAAGAATTGAGAGAAAGAAGAAGAGCTGCTCGACTAAGTGGTATGTTCCGAGCTGTCAGCGGAGAGATGGCGTGGAATGACATTAATAGACGAATAGGTTTGAATGGCGTCTATAAAAGTAGGAAAGATCACAATATGAAGATAAAGTTGGAATTCAAGAGGACAAACTGGGGCAAATATTCATTTATAGGAAGGGGAGTTAGGGATTGGAATAACTTACCAAGGGAGATGTTCAATAAATTTCCAATTTCTTTGAAATCATTTAGGAAAAGGCTAGGAAAGCAACAGATAGGGAATCTGCCACCTGGGCGACTGCCCTAAATGCAGATTAGTATTGATTGTCGTTGTCATTAACATGGCATGTTAGTCCATGCTCTATCAAAATGATTCACTTGCGCTCATTGAACAACTTTCATTCTTCTTCATTCAAAGAATGCATGCTGGCACGACCGTTTGTCAACACTTCCCTTCTTGTCACCAGATTCACTTCACAGTTCAGAACATCACTGTAATACTTCTTTACTTACTTCCACTCAAATGCTTCCAACCACTGCTAGTAACTTTGAGTGGTAATATGTGACTGTGTTATTCGTGTATAACATTGTTTCATAAGGAAAACCTCATAATTCCAAGAGTTTCAATGGCTGATAGACCGAGCGAGTTGGCCGAGCTTGCATTCGGGAGATAGCGGGTTCGAAACCCTCTGTCGGCATCTCTGAAGATGGTTCTCCGTGGTTTACAATTTTCACACCAGGCAAATTCTGGGACTATGCCTTAATTAAGGTCACGGCCACTTCCTTTCCACTCCTATCTCTTTCCTGTCCCATCGTCGCCATAAGATCTATCTCTGTCTGTGCGAGGTAAAGCAAATAAAAAAGAACTGAAAATTCTTAGATTTAATAATAATAATAATAACAATAACAATAATAATAATAATAATAATAATAATAATAATAATAATACTGAGCTCGATAGCTGCAGTCGCTTAAGTGCGGCCAGTATTCAGTATTCGTGAGATAGTAGGTTCGAACCCCACTGTCGGCACACCTGAAAATGGTTTTCCGTGGTTTCCCATTTTCACACCAGGCTAATGCTGGGGCTGTACCTTAATTAAGGCCAAGGCCGCTTTCTTCCCACTCCTAGCCCTTTCCTCTCCCATCGTCGCCATAAGACCTATCTGTGTCGGTGCGACGTAAAGCAAATAGCAATAATAATAATAATAATAATAATAATAATGCTATTTGCTTTACGTTCCACTAACTACTCTTTTACGGCTTATGCCGTGTCAAGAAAATAAGGTGAAATTCTTAACATTTCGCAGAAAACTGTGCTCTGCGTCCTCAGAAGAAATTTCGACTGTCCACGAGAAAGGCTTATGTGATTGTACATATATCACACCCCCGAATTATATGTAGAAGTTAGAGATATTATTGTCAGTATTCGATTTATTATTATTATTATCATTATTATTATCAGTATTTCATTTGTATATTTTGCCATTTATATTGGTAAGCTGCAAGATATCCACATATGTAGGTATGAGTAATTTGTTTTGCACGAGTGGGAAAACATTGCTTTAATAACTCTGGTAATTTGGTTGAGTCATGTGGATACCCCAGTGTTTGTTGTGATGTACTTGTGTCGGGATATTCAATGAGTCATGTATATATCCCAGCCTGATGAGATGAGCTTGTTGTTGTATTAGGGAAGTTCGTTGACTCATCCGAGGCAAACCCCAGAGTTTGTTTATCTCTTGGGAGCAAGGTCTTGACAAGAGGTTCACTCATGATTGGCTGGCAAGCGCCAATCCGGACGTATCATCTGAGATAAGGGGATGTTGATGTCTATAAAGGTGGATCATACGGCGGCAACAGGGGTGATGGTAAAGGAACGAGAAGGAAGATAACTACAACCTGTGACACTGTATAAGAGAATTACAACTGGCACACTGTACGGGAAGGAAGTGGTGCTGATACACGATACTGGACTGACATGGCTGCAATGGACTGGACTTCAAACGTTCGTGGAGCGTAGTCTTGTTATGTTCGTGGAAAGTGGCTGATTGTGGAGAGTGCTTGCGCATTAAGTATTGTAGCACTTGTGGCGGCCTAGCATTATATGTTGGTGAAAGCTATCTCAGACTGTCCATAATTTATGTTGAGGATCGACAGACGTGTGTGTGTGTATATATCTTTACAACAAGTGTTAAAATATGTGAACACAGTAGTACAAGATACAGTATCTGTGTGATGTGATAAGTGCCGATTATGAGAATAGGTAAGTCGAATTGATATAGAGACAGTGGAGGGTATTTTTCTTCTTATATGTACATTGTATATCGGACTATTTACAAAAATTAGCTTAGTTCTCGCTTTCGTTTTCCCACGATTTTCATTATTATTGTACCGGGCGGTACACCTCCACTCCGTTAATTTAAAATGTGCGCCTGTTGGAACTCCTCTGCTGGAGGAGGGCTGAACTTTATCTACGCTGTTAATTCTTTACTTTCTCAAAAGATGTCACCATGTGGAAAATTTTGAGTTTTAGAACTGTGTCACTTTTGATGTGTTTTTGTTTCGCTTGAAGTAAGAAGTGTGAACTTTCTCTTCTAGAGGACACTACTGAAGATCTACAATAGTGCAACCTAGTGCGGAGTCAAAGAACTATTTTGTTGGAGAAAATTTAATTTCAAGAGTTTGTTCTTTGTTAAATTTCTTTCTGTCATTGTTTAGGTTGGCAATATTTACCCCTTTCTTCCCCTTGTTATGAATGTAACCAATCCCGAATTTCTTTAATTAATTTCTGACCAATCAGGGGTATCTTCCCCCAACTTGAATCTGTTGCGGGGTCCTATCCAATAAAGAGTTTGTGGGAGGGTGTTTTCTTTCCCCTAACGCCTAGAAACTTCCGCGAGAGTATTTAAACTGCTGATTTTTGGGTCTCCGGGCCACTTCTGTTCCATCTTTCAGTGTGTTAAGTACATAGCAGGGGGCGGGAAGCGCCTCTTTCTTCTCCAGCCGTTCAACACAAGGTAATGGCCGATTAATAACTTCTTTCTTTGCTAGCTCAGCAGTTTAACTTTCGGGGCGGGTTCTAAGCGTTCTACCATGTAACCTTTTCCTAAATGTAACTACTCTTTTATATATTCTCTTTTAAAGCTTCATATTGGGATAGAGAGTGCTAACCCTCTCGAGCTCCCACTCATATTGTTGTGAGGTGAACTTAGTTTTCTCAACCTATTCTTCGATAACGTAAAACAAGTGTTCTCTTCTTAAGTCACCTCTTTAGTATGGGATTAGCCCTTGTGTTAACGGCCTAGTGCCAAGTAGGTCTTAATCAAAGTGTACTAGGAGTGCAAGTTTGCCTCCTCCCCAAATTGTTATTTTAGAGGTCATTTAATTAACCTTCTTTTTCATTTAATAGACCTCAGTAGGTTGGGTATTTTACCCCTGTGTATATGTCCTTAGAGGACAGCTTGAAGGTGAAGTTTGGTGTGGCCTGTGATTGGCTTACACTTTGAGAGCAGATTGCGCTTTTGGAATTCAATTTTTGTATGCCTCGAGGAGGCTTTACTGTGTAATTCGGAGCAAGTGCTCCAGGGTTTGATTGGGGTCTTCTGCCCCTTGGTTAAAAATTGTATATCGGAAAGTTGGGCTAGTTGCTCACGAATTGTGAAATCAGGGCTCGAAGCCCAAATTCTGTAATCTCTGTAATTGTACATTTCAAATTGTGTTTCGGCTACTAAGTACCTGTTCTTTGTTATTACTTAATTTTGAAAAGAAAATATAACCTTGTTAAATTTTACAGTAACTTTGATTCCGTAGTTTGAGACTCATTCACGCCCGCACCTTCTTTCACCTCTACCTACCACCAAAACACGGTAACAAGTGGTAGCAGAGCGTGGTTGAATGGGTCTCAATTTAGCCCCTTTTGACGGCTAAACATTGTTTTGATCCGAACTCTAACTATTTTCCCAGTTGCTGGAATCTTTTGAGTTTTACTAAATTGTTCTGTCATCATGCCAGGCCCTCGCGATGTTCTCCATCTTAATTATTTGCGCAAGGAGGAGTTGATATATGAATTGACTATTAGAAATGTACAATCTGGAGGCACGGTTGCAGTAGACACTAACAAGCTTAGAGAGTCCCTAGATTTGCCCATTTCCATCCCCAATTTGGGAGAGAAAGAAATTGATGACTCTCTTTCCACGATCGTCGAGAATATTACTGGGCTAGCTTCTGTTGTTAGTTTTTTTGATGAAAATGATCCGTCTCCTAATCAAATTAAGCGTGTGCAAGGCAGGCTATATCATTTTTCGAATAGGGTTAACGATCTGTTGTCTCTAAAACTGAATGACGTTCAGAGGAAGGAAGCTAGTACGCTCCTGGAAAATATTTCCGAATTATCTAGTAAGGTCACTTTATTGTTGACTGGGGAAGTTCCTCCCAAATCTGATCAACCCACCATTGTGAATGCAGGTAGTGAGGAAGCGCCTCCCAAGGGAGACGTTAATAGGATAACCGTTGCTGCTCAAACTATCTCTGCCCCATTGGACAACGAGCCTGAACGCCGTGCATCGTTGAGTAACATTCGTTCGGAATTAACTTCTTTGCCATTGAAACCTTTACCTACTATGTCACCCGGGTTTAGCAGCTTGCCTCATCCATTGGCAATGTTGCTCAGAGGGATCTCTAAGTTTTCCGTTAATACCACCAGTGATGTAATTTCTTTTTTAAGATTTCTAGTTGAATTTCAGGATCATGCCCTTGTGTTTTCTCTTTCTCCATGTCAAATTTTGCAGATTATCTATCCGTATGCTATTGGTATTCTTTCTGATAAAATCGTAAGAGCCATTGCCGAGCAATCATCTATTGAGGATTTCCATGCCCATTTGCTAGCTAACTTCATCCCTGCTAGGGCTAGGTCCTCCCTTATTCAGAAGTACTATTATCGGGTACAGCGCTTGGATGAAAACTTGGCTGATTTCATACAAGACATTAAGTTTTATACCAGGGTGTTTGCTCTTCACTTCCCTGAGGATCAAATTGTACAAGCTATTGTGGAAGGGATTTCACCACCATACAGGTCATATTTGTGTTTCGCGGCGTGCCCGCAAACTTTTTCTGAACTTGAAGCATTGGCCGTCTCAGCGGAAGGAGTTAGATACGCCGATTCTTTGCGTGTCGCGAAAGAACCCCCTCCTTCGTTTAGTAATACTCGGCCTCCACCTCGCCGACCAGTCACACCCCGTAAATGTTATGCTTGTGGGTCGCCCGACCATCTGCGCAATAAGTGTCCACTGATCAAGTCTAGTAGGGCAAATAATGGAGCTGGTTCAGCACAAGGCTGTTTTAAATGTGGGGCTTTCTCACATATCGCCAAGAATTGCCCAAACTCGAATAGCACCCCCTCCTGCTCAACTTCTGGTGCAAATTCCACCTATGCCAATAATAAAAAGTGACTAGTGGCTTCGGCTGAGTCGACTAATCCATCTTCCCGAGACTCAGCCCCGGGTAAACAGGTTGTAAATTCAGGGAACGTGCAATTTTCAAATTCATCTTTTGAAGGTCCCAAAGAGTGTCTTAGGATTGCGGCGGATACCCCCGCACCTGTTCCTTTTCTTAAGATTGAGTTAAATAACGAGCCTATAACAGCTCTCTTAGATTCAGGCAGTGTTTGTTCGATTATTTCGGCTGAATGGTATTCTAAATTGAAAACGGTTTGTAAACTTCCTGACTATGTCTCTTCTCCTGTTCAATACGTTTCGGCTAATTCATCTCCATTAGAAATTCTAGGTTCCTTCCTGGTCAAAATTCGTGTTTTTAAGTTTACATGGAAAGTTAAATTGTTTGTGGCCAAGCAATTGTCTAGCCCCATTATATTGGGAGCGGACTTTATTTCTCACACTGGTCTTGTGCTCGATCTCCAGTCTAGGTCGTGCACATTCAAATTTGCTTCTAATTGTAAAATACCACTATTAAAGTGTAATTCTGTGTCATGTTCTTCTATTTCGCCTACCCAGGATGAGATGTTGTTAGACCTTAGACATCTACCTGAGGAGCAGGCTAATAGTATTCGCAAACTGTGTCAGTCGTTTCCCGAGGTTTTCTCTGATACTCTTGGTGTTACTGACCTTATTGAATACAAAATTGAGGTCACGGATTCGATTCCTGTCCGTTTTCCACCTTATAGGCTATCTCCACCTAAAATGAAGGCTCTGAAAGAAATTATCGACCAGATGTTGAAGGATGGTATTATTAGGCCCTCTAAGTCGGCGTATTCATCGCCTATTTTTCTAGTCCCGAAACCCCAAGGAGGCTTCAGGCCTGTCATTGATTACAGGGCTCTCAATCGGAAGGTGGTGTTGCAATCTGTGCCCCTTCCTGACCTTCATTCTTGTTTTTCATGGTTTCGTAAGGCCAAGTTCTTCACCATCTTGGACTTGAATCAGGCCTATAATCAAATTCACCTTGCCGAAGAGTCTAAACATCTTACAGCGTTTGCTACGGACTGGAATTTATACGAATACAACCGCGTGCCTTTCGGGCTCCCCACGGGAGCAGCTGTGCTCACTAGGCTACTAGATAGGGTCTTCTCCGACATCAAATTCGAGTACTTATATCACTACTTAGATGATGTCGTCGTATTTTCAGAGACTTTTGAAGAACATCTAGATCATCTGCGAGAAGTTCTCGATCGCCTTCGTAAGGCGGGGTTAACTGTTAAGTTGTCCAAGGTTGCCTTTGCTAAGCCCTCTATGTCATTCCTAGGGCATATTGTGTCACCCGATGGGGTAGCAGTCGATCATTCTAGAACACTGGCCATCCGTGATTTTAAACCTCCCAAGGACATTAAAGTTATCGCCAGGTTCATTGGTATGGTGAATTTCTTCAGAAAGTTTATTCCTAACTTTGCTAATAGAGCGGCGCCCTTAAACCTTCTTCGTAGGAAAGGCATCAAATTTGAGTGGGGACCTTCTCAACAAGCCGCTTTTGAAGATCTGAAATTAGCTCTCTGTAATGCCCCTGTCCTTGCTATGCCTGATTTCTCGAAGAAATTCATCGTCCAAACCGACGCGTCGTCGTCAGCGGTAGCTGCAGTCCTTCTTCAAGAAACTGAACTAGGGAGGCGCCCCATCGCCTATGCATCTAGGACTTTGTCGGCTCAAGAAGCCAAGTATTCCATCTATGAGCTCGAAGGTTTGGCAGTCTTATTCGCCTTAGAGAAGTTCCGTCTCTATCTGGAACATGTTAAATTCGACCTGGAGACAGATAATCAAGCCTTAAGCTGGGTCTTAGGTAGGCCGCGTCGTACTGGTCGTATAGCCCGTTGGGCCATCCGTATTTCTGCCTTCCAATTTGACGTCAGGCATATCAGAGGTACCGAAAATGTTGTCGCTGATGGACTCAGCCGTATGTTTTCAGACGACGTTGAGAACCATGAACAGGTCGACAGTTCATCACCTCCCGAGTCCATGCTATCTGAGGTTAATGCCATCCTAACAGATGCTCCCATGCTTTTTAGGGACATTGAGAAATACCAACGTGAAGATCCGACGCTGGCTCCGATAATGGAAACCCTTTCTTCTGGGGAACATGTTGTCCCTTATGTTCTGAGGAATGGTGTTTTATGTTGCCCTTCGAGGCATGATAAGATGATGAAAGTTGTCGTTCCAGCTGTTCTTGTGCCTATGATCTTCAAGTATTATCATGAAACCCCATTAGGAGGGCATCTGGGTATCTTTAAAACTCGTGAAAAGATTCGTGAAATGTTCATCTGGAAAGGTATGGACGGTGAAATCCGTGAACTTGTAAAAGCTTGTAAATCTTGTTTGCTCAGTAAACCCACCATGTCCACCAAGGTAGGCCTTTTGTCTTCGCATCAAGCATCGCGCCCCATGGAACGCCTGTATATTGATTATGTAGGACCATTCCCCCAGTCAAAGGGTAATGCCAACAAGTTCATCCTTGTGTGTGTAGATGGCTTTACTAGATTTTCCTGGTTATTTCCGACTAAGCTGGCTACCGCTCAGTCTACCATTACTTGCTTAAATTCTATTTTTGCTTCTTTTGGTCCGTGCCAATATATTGTATCTGATAATGCTAAGGCTTTTACATCTAATTTATTTCGTAAATTCTGTTTTGACTTGTCCATCTCTCATGTAACTACTTCTGCTTATTACCCTCAACCATCTCTGGCTGAACGGGTTAATCGTAATCTCAGGTCCGCACTGATTGCCTATCATCATGATGATCCTTCCAGGTGGGACACGTCCCTGCATTGGTTAGCTTTTGCTTTGAATTCGGCGGTTCATGAATCTCACAAGTTTTCTCCAGCTTCTTTGATGTTCAAGTTTGTTCCCAACTCGCCGCTCTCTAACCTCTGGTCTCTGAGTGACATTCTACCCGAGACAATAGATCCGGATAACATTAAAGATCTTTGGAAGAAGGCTAAAGCCAATCTTAAAGTGTCTCATGAAAAGGTTAGGGAAAGGTATGATCGTGGACGGAGACCCACCCCCTTGAAGGTAGGTGACCAGGTGATGGTCAAGAATTTTGTTCCCGCGGGCAAGCTTGCCCCCAGATTTCATGGGCCTTGTATCATTCTTGATTTTCTTACGCCAGTTACGTTGTTAGTAAGCAATCCAGCCACCGAGAGGATATTTAGGGTTCACCTGTCACAGGTGAAACCAGTGTAAATTTTGTGTCAACTTGCTTCATATAATTTGAAAGGAATATGAAGGTTATATTTTTTTTTTGAGTTCAACATTAAGGCTTTCTGCCCTTTCTATAATATTTTGGTCTTATATGTAATCCTCTTGTAAAACCTTCTCCGATCCGTTAAACTGCCATTCTGTCTTTGCCTCGGCCATTACCACGCTCCCGTCTCCTGCTTCAATACACACTGTGGCTTAATTTGAGTAAATGCCATGGATATCTGCACGCCGCTGACCCCTCGACCTCCTCACCAAGCCTGTGCCCTCAAAGAAACATGATGGTCCAACACAATTCTGCCGCCGAGTTTTTATGTTTCAGTGCCCCCGCAGCCGCGCAGCGCCGTGCAGCAACTGGGGAGGGGGATGGGCCCCCTCCTCTCCAGCGAGGACGACATGTGCACGGCGAGCCGGAGCTCTCCTCCCGGCCAAGGCTGATGTGCGGCGCACAACCCGCTACTTGCCCGCAGCCTATATATGTTCACCGCGGGCGCGGCGTACTTCAACACCTCTGCTCCCCTCATAGTGCGGGCGAGCGGTATCTCAGGGTACTTGAGGGGTCCGAGCGGCTTCCTTTGGACGCAAGCTGCAACGGCCGGTCTGGCCATCCAACTTAGCCTACATCAACTACATGGACAGCCACTATAAGAGATGACTACACTTGGGAATTCAACAACAAATTTGGTGGACATTGCAAAATTTTTCATCACATTTTAAAAGATTATCTTCAGAAATTCGCCTTCTACAAACATAAAAACCTTACGTTACCAATTACAACAAAAATTTTGGAACTGAATTAAGAATTTCTCAAATACTTCTGCAATTTATTTTAATATCAACATCAAAACTTGGACTTTGTTTTCAAACTGACTTCATGTGAAATCCCTGGAGGAACTTTTGGGGGGGAGGTCTGTACCGGGCGGTACACCTCCACTCCGTTAATTTAAAATGTGCGCCTGTTGGAACTCCTCTGCTGGAGGAGGGCTGAACTTTATCTACGCTGTTAATTCTTTACTTTCTCAAAAGATGTCACCATGTGGAAAATTTTGAGTTTTAGAACTGTGTCACTTTTGATGTGTTTTTGTTTCGCTTGAAGTAAGAAGTGTGAACTTTCTCTTCTAGAGGACACTACTGAAGATCTACAATAGTGCAACCTAGTGCGGAGTCAAAGAACTATTTTGTTGGAGAAAATTTAATTTCAAGAGTTTGTTCTTTGTTAAATTTCTTTCTGTCATTGTTTAGGTTGGCAATATTTACCCCTTTCTTCCCCTTGTTATGAATGTAACCAATCCCGAATTTCTTTAATTAATTTCTGACCAATCAGGGGTATCTTCCCCCAACTTGAATCTGTTGCGGGGTCCTATCCAATAAAGAGTTTGTGGGAGGGTGTTTTCTTTCCCCTAACGCCTAGAAACTTCCGCGAGAGTATTTAAACTGCTGATTTTTGGGTCTCCGGGCCACTTCTGTTCCATCTTTCAGTGTGTTAAGTACATAGCAGGGGGCGGGAAGCGCCTCTTTCTTCTCCAGCCGTTCAACACAAGGTAATGGCCGATTAATAACTTCTTTCTTTGCTAGCTCAGCAGTTTAACTTTCGGGGCGGGTTCTAAGCGTTCTACCATGTAACCTTTTCCTAAATGTAACTACTCTTTTATATATTCTCTTTTAAAGCTTCATATTGGGATAGAGAGTGCTAACCCTCTCGAGCTCCCACTCATATTGTTGTGAGGTGAACTTAGTTTTCTCAACCTATTCTTCGATAACGTAAAACAAGTGTTCTCTTCTTAAGTCACCTCTTTAGTATGGGATTAGCCCTTGTGTTAACGGCCTAGTGCCAAGTAGGTCTTAATCAAAGTGTACTAGGAGTGCAAGTTTGCCTCCTCCCCAAATTGTTATTTTAGAGGTCATTTAATTAACCTTCTTTTTCATTTAATAGACCTCAGTAGGTTGGGTATTTTACCCCTGTGTATATGTCCTTAGAGGACAGCTTGAAGGTGAAGTTTGGTGTGGCCTGTGATTGGCTTACACTTTGAGAGCAGATTGCGCTTTTGGAATTCAATTTTTGTATGCCTCGAGGAGGCTTTACTGTGTAATTCGGAGCAAGTGCTCCAGGGTTTGATTGGGGTCTTCTGCCCCTTGGTTAAAAATTGTATATCGGAAAGTTGGGCTAGTTGCTCACGAATTGTGAACTCAGGGCTCGAAGCCCAAATTCTGTAATCTCTGTAATTGTACATTTCAAATTGTGTTTCGGCTACTAAGTACCTGTTCTTTGTTATTACTTAATTTTGAAAAGAAAATATAACCTTGTTAAATTTTACAGTAACTTTGATTCCGTAGTTTGAGACTCATTCACGCCCGCACCTTCTTTCACCTCTACCTACCACCAAAACACGGTAACAATTATTATTATTATTGTTGTTGTTGTAAATATGGAGTCTTCCAGCAATATTTTATGTGTGTTTTATATGTATAATGTTGTATGTTGATGAGGTGCTCATGCACGGAATTTGTTAAGAATATAGTTAGCTATTTTAGAATCAGTGTTATTGATGAATCTAGGTGCAGTTCCGACCTAATTAGTCGTTTTCAGGAAGTTAGGTAAGGCCTGCAGCAGATGTACCAGTACGCAGCATTATGTACACGCCCTGGGATATAAAGTTTATCATGCTCTTATCTAAATTCGAGGGATCCATTCTGGTGAACTCTGGCGCCCATACTACGGACATTTCGGTTAATTATGCTTATTAATTTTATTAAGTTTTTGAGTAATTTTATTTATATATTTTATTTATGATTTTATTTATTATTATCATCAAAAAGTTACAAGTAATACATCGTATATTTAGGATAATCTTTATATGTTAATCCACATATACTTCTAATAAAATTCTCTATGTAAGTACTTCCAAAATAATAAAGTCTTCCACATTTTACATCTGGTATTTTATCTTCTGGTCCACATTTATGGTAAACATTAATATCTAAAAAATTATACAAAAAACATGATCTTCGCTTTATATTCTATCTTTTGTTACATAAACAGACACGACAGACAAACAGAACAGACAGCTTGTTTTACAGGCCTGTTTGTCTGTTGTGTCTGTTTGTCTGTTTGTCTGCTGTGTCTATATGTTTTGTCTGCTGTGTTTGTCTGTCTATTCTGTGTGTTTTTATGTTAATGTATAGTGTTTGTACATTATATCTGCTTTTATGTTTATACTTTATATCCCTAATATATTTGTTAAAATAAAAAATAAAATATAAAAATATAAAATAATGAACACAACTAAATTTAACAAAATAAAATATAAAAATATAAAAGAATTAACACAACTAGATTTAAACAGAAATAATACAAAAAACAAATCTGCTTTAAATCCAGTCTTGTCTATAATTACTTCCAATTTTCTTAATATCTTCCTCTATATCTTGTTTTCCAACTCTTACAGGTTCCTCGTTTGTGTTTTCGTAATAATCTTCTGTATTATCTGTCTCGCTTTCCTCGCTTTCCTCGCTAGTAACTTCCGAATCATTTTCTTCCTTGTTACAATTTGTAAGAGCTTTAAGAATTCTATTTATGTACCTTGTTCTTGCTCGTTTATTAAGATCGTTTAGAAGTACAAACTTGTCTTTTTCTTTGTTGTAAACCGTAATTTTTGCACAACCATTTTTAAGTAGTATTATATCTAAACATTCTACTTGGTACTCTTCGTCCAGTAAATTATTTAATTTTTCTCGTGTTTCTTGGTAATGTATCTTATTTCCATAATATAAGTCTATAATTTTAGAATTAAACTCTTTGGACTCCATTTAAAAAGGATAACATATAAACCTGTCCTTATTTATCTTTCTCCAGATATTTTTATTAGAATCTCTTGTTTATTTTCATCTCCCCGAATTCGTGGAGACGAAAAAGTATAAAAATGTACATTATAATATATTAATCTTTTAACTCTAGTCCTAACGGTAGAAACGAATATAAGTGTTACAAAACCGATTCGTGGATAAATATAAGTCTCTTTTAATTATATGTTAGACCGCTATTCGGTAAGCTCAAAATTTCCTTATTATATTTAATTTTTTACTGTGTAAAATTTATTTTTACTATTTAAATGTATAAGTTAATTGTTCCTAAAGATATAGCTCCATGGCACTGCGATGTAGATATTAATGTAGAGAATAGAAAGCGAAGATTATGTTTTTTGTATAATATTTTAGATATTTATAATGTTTACCATAAATTTGGACCAGAAGATAAAATACCAGATGTAAAATGTGGAAGACTTTATTATTTTGGAAGTACTTACATAGAGAATTTTATTAGAAGTATATGTGGATTAACATATAAAGATTATCCTAAATATACGATGTATTACTTTAAAAGGAATAATATAATAATACCAGAAAATTTCGATTTTGTTGCTGTAAATGCTTAAATTTGTGTTTAATATATATTTAACTGTAACAATTCGTTATTCTAAATCTTTTAAAAAGTAAATAGTATAATTTTTATTTAATTTTAACTTCTAAAAAATTAAAAATTATGCAACAAAGACTAGTCTCTCTTTATTTTTGCTGGTGTTGTTTCAATTCTATCTAATTTGTGAATAGTTAAAACTAAAATCAGATATTATATAATTCATTATTTTATTTCTATTTGTAATCCAGTTAGTTTCTTAGTATTTATGTTCCCCCAATATACATACTGTAATAAATCTTTAAAAACAACACAACAACTATTTATTAGATTATCTGTTAATTTTGTCCACATTTTATATATTGGAACAGAATAAAACGGAGCATTTTAGAAATATTTTCTGTTATCTTGTATTAAATTTAAACAATCTTTTATTGGATCGAATTCTTGTTTGTTTTTATCAATAATTATTTTATATTTCGTTTTATTTAATATATATATAGCCGCCAGTGGAATTCTCCCGCATATTATTTACTTCTAAATATGTAATTAATTCTTTTGATTTCTCATTTTTTCCGTTCTCTAAAAATCATTCCACCTTCTTGGGAAAAGCTTAGTTGCGTTAAAATATCCTAGTTAATTATTTAAAAGATCCAACCATCTGTCCTAGTGTAGACGCATTTTTTCATCGTTTTAGGTATTTAAACAACTTTTTCGTCAGGGCCCAGTTAGGACAAATAGGAAAACAATTATGTGTTGTGAATCGGCATGCTGGTGAATCAAAAGGAAAAAATATGTGTTAGGACAAATAGGAAAAAAATTGTTGTTGTGAATCGGCATGCTGGGGAATCAATAGGAAAAAATTATGTGTTAGGACAAATAGGCAAAAAATTATGTGTTGTGAATCGGCATGCTGGTGAATCAATAGGAAAAAATTATGTGTTAGGACAAATAGGAAAAAATATGTATTGTGAATCGGCATGCTGGTGAATCAATAGGAAAAAATTATGTGTTAGGACAAATAGGAAAAAATGATGTGTTGTGAATCGGCATGCTGGTGAATCAATAGGAAAAAATTATGTGTTAGGACAAACAGAAAAAAATTATGTATTTTGAATCGGCATGCTGGTGAATCATAGGAAAAAATTATATGTTAGGGCAAATAGGAAAAAAATATGTATTGTGAATCGGCATGCTGGTGAATCAATAGGAAAAAAATATGTGTTAGGACAAATAGGAAAAAATTATGTGTTTTGAATCGGCATGCTGGTGAATCAATAGGAAAAAATTATGTGTTAGGACAAATAGGAAAAAAATTATGTGTTGTGAATCGGCATGCTGGTGAATCAATAGGAAAATATTATGTGTTAGGACAAATAGGAAAAATTATGTGTTGTGAATCGGCATGCTGGTGAATCAATAGGAAAAAATTATGTGTTAGGACAAATAGGAAAAAAATTATGTGTTGTGAATCGGCATGCTGGTGAATCAATAGGAAAATATTATGTGTTAGGACAAATAGGAAAAAATTATGTGTTGTGAATCGGCATGCTGGTGAATCAATAGGAAAAAATTATGTGTTAGGACAAATAGGAAAAAAATTATGTATTGTTAATCGGCATGCTGGTGAATCAATAGGAAAAAATTATGTGTTAGGACATATAGGAATAAAATGATGTGTTGTGAATCGGCATGCTGGTGAATCAATAGGATAAAATTATGTGTTAGGACAAATAGGAAAAATTATGTATTGTGAATCGGCATGCTGGTGAATCAATAGGAAAAATTATGTGTTGTGAATCGGCATGCTGGTGAATCAATAGGAAAAAAATTATGTGTTAGGAGAAATAGGAAAAAAATTATGTGTTGTGAATCGGCATGCTGGTGAATCAATAGGAAAATATTATGTGTTAGGACAAATAGGAAAAAATTATGTGTTGTGAATCGGCATGCTGGTGAATCAATAGGAAAAAATTATGTGTTAGGACAAATAGGAAAAAATTATGTATTGTTAATCGGCATGCTGGTAAATCAATAGGAAAAATTATGTGTTGTGAATCGGCATGCTGGTGAATCAATAGGAAAAAATTATGTGTTAGGACAAATAGGAAAAAATTATGTGTTGTGAATCGGCATGCTGGTGAATCAATACGAAAAAATTATGTGTTAGGACAAATAGGAAAAAAATATGTGTTGTGAATCGGCATGCTGGTGAATCAATAGGAAAAAATTATGTGTTAGGACAAATAGGAAAAAAATTATGTATTGTTAATCGCATGCTGGTGAATCAATAGGAAAAAATTATGTGTTAGGACATATATGAATAAAATTATGTGTTGTGAATCGGCATGCTGGTGAATCAATAGGAAAAAATTATGTGTTAGGACAAATAGGAAAAAATTATGTATTGTGAATCGGCATGCTGGTGAATCAATAGGAAAAAATTATGTGTTAGGACAAATAGGAAAAAATTATGGGTATTTTATATTTTTCCGAGGGCTCACTTAGGTTAAATTATAGGCAATTAAACAAACTTTTTTCGTCTGGGCCCAGTTAGGACAAATAGGAAAAAATGATGTGTTTTAAATCGGCATGCCGATGAATACTGGGACTGTCTTGGATGGGCCCCTACACTACTAGCACGTATGTTCCGCTGCTCTTCAAGAACTTTCTTCTGGCTTCATCTATGTGATTGATCCTCGACTTCTTCAGGATTTTGGTGACTTTTCAACACGCAGTGCTAACCCTTAAAGTATTATAGTGCTTCGTGAACTGCATTTGCTATTGTTTTCACGTGTATTGTTTTTATATTTTATTTGATCGGCTAATGATGACCAGGAACAGTGGTCGAAACCCGTACCGCGTGTAATTAACTAGGAATGTATCATTACATTTCTATTTCTACTTGTATTGAATAGGTTGATCCATTATATATCTTATTTTAATTTAATTGTGAACTCAGTTCAATACGGAACATTATTAAATTCTTATCTTTAAATCTCACAGCATGGTTAGCCCTGTTCGAGACCCGTGAAGAATTTTCACCTTCAGAATGTTGACCGGCAGGTTAAGGGAGGTAGGTAATCACTAGATTGAGTGCCAAAGGCCTCGATTCAATTTTAAACCTATCCACGGTGTTCATTAGGGTATATAATGCTGTTGGTGGTGATTCATCCATCGGAGGGAGACACTAACCCTTGAGCAGAGCTGTTGGTGTTATTCGACAGGAGTAGGCTATGTGCCGACGCTGGGTTTCACCCACCCCGTACGTTATTATCACTATCATCTTCTCACACCCAGACACGCAGGTTTCCCATGGGAGTCAACTAGAAAGATCTGCACCAGGTCCTTCCGGAGACCACAGCACCAATGTGAGTGGGGGCGGTGTCAATCTTAATTGGCTCAAAGCTTTAGAATCGTACTAGCACACTGCGCACCCATTAGCGCACCGTTGAAATGAAAGAACGAGTATAGATATACTAAAACAATGTTGAGATGTCTTATTCATTATTCTTCCTTCATTTCTTTCTTTCTTTCTTTCTTTCTTTCTTTCTATTTACTTTTCCTTCTTTTGTCGTGCCATGGCACAACAGCACTACCCCATAAGCCACCCCTGCCTATAACTAAATTATGGTGGAGCTTTACTGAACCCAAGGGTGCCCCTTGTCAGATCAACCTAACTGATTACAGAGGTTAAAAATTAACAGAATCATTGGTAAGAGAGAAGAGCACAGATCAATATTTCATAATATTAATTATTATTAACAAATACATCGCAATAGGGAAATATCTTGGTGGCAATGGCCACTTACAGTAGTGTGATTATAAAGTAAAGTTAAAGCATAATTACCCAACTACTACTACTACTACTACTACTACTACTACTACTACTACTGCTACTACTACTACAAGAGTACAACAAGCAATTCCATGGAAAGATAACATTACAAGAAATACTGCCTTTTTTTTACAATTGGCTTTACGTCGCTCCGGCACAGATAGGTTTTATGGCGACGATGGGATAGGAAAGGACTAGGAGTAGGAAGGAAGCTGTCGTGGCCTTAATTAAGGTACAGCCCCAGCATTTGCCTGGTGTGAAAATGGGAAACCTTGGAAAACGATATTCAGGGATGCCGACAGTGGGACTCGAGCCCACTATCTCCCGAATACAATCTCACAGCCGCGCGCCTCTAACCGCACGGCCTACTCGCCCGGTACACTACTAGATTAACATTACAAGTGATAAAAACGTTAAAACATAATAATATGGAATTTTATGTTCTTATTTTGTTACCCGAAGTATTCTGTTTTAGAAAGTGCATTAAGGTAAAGGTCATTTGCTTGTTCTAAATTGCCATCATTGATCAAATTACTTCCATATGGATCTTTTAGAAAAAACAGCATGTCGGCTCCGTTTTCTTCCCGTGTTTATTTTTCTAGAGTGACCTACTGTATTTTCTGTCACCTATGCACCTAATGTATGTGCTTATCGGTCGTCTTTCTGACCTTTAAAATATATTTTAGAGTGAAGGAAACCTCCCCTGTGGATTATGTGACGTTGCCGCGCTCGGGAGGCTTGCGCTGGAAAAAACTATCTAGCGAATGGTCCATCGAGAGTTACAAGGGCGGCAATCTGAATAATTGACTGCTATGGCCTTGTAATAATATTTAACATGGCTTACCTGTGTTGGTACTGTTCCACAGCTGAAAACAACGGGAAATTACAGCTGTAACTAAATCCCGAGGACGTGCAGCTCTTTCTGTATGAATGAATTATCTGCTGATGATGGCTTCCTCCCTCATAAAATATGCCGGACCGAGCAAGTGGCTGTGCGCTTAGGGTCGCGCAGCTGTGTGCTTGCAGTCGGGAGATAGTGGGTTCGAGCCAGTGTTGGCAGCCCTGAAGATGGTTTTCTGTGGTTTCCCGTTTTCACACCAGGCAAATGCTGGGGATGTACCTTAATTAAGGCCACGGCCGCCTGCTTCCCACTCTTAGGCCTTTCCTATCCTATCATTGCCATAAGACCTAACTGTGTCGCTGCGACGTAAAGCCAATTGTAATATATATTGCGAAGGTAAAATAGTCCTCCGTTCAGATATCCGTTTGGGGAGTACATGAGAGGGGCAATCATCAGGAAGAAGAATACTGACATTCTGCGAGTCGGAGCGTGGAATGTTCGAAGTTTGAATCGTTGTGGTGGGTTGGAGAATCTGAATAGGTAAATGAATAGACTAAAATTACGTGTATTGGTATAAGTGAAGTGCGCTGACAGAAAGAGCAGGATTTTTGGTCAGACAACCATAGAATTTCCAACACAAAATCAAATACGAGAAATGTAGAACTTCATTTAATAAGGATTAAGAAAACAGAGCAGCGGATAAGCTACTACTACCAGCGTAGTGAACGAATTATTGTTTTCAAAACACAGTAGACACCAAGGCAATGCCCACTACAATAGTGCAATACCTATCAGTTCAGCAGATTATGGAAAAATGCAAAAAAAAATGAGTGAAGAGAGAGATTTTACACAATATGTAAAAGGAGACGAGGATATAATTATGATGGGAGACTCGAATGCAGTGGTAGAGAAATTAATGCCGTACGGCAATTCGGACTAGGGCGAAGGAATGGAAGAGGAATTCGGCCAGTTGAATTCTGCACTGATCATAATTGGTTCAAACACCACAAACGATTGTATATGTGGAAGAGACCTGGAGACAGATGAAGGTATCAACTAGACTTCATTACGATAAGGCAGAGGTTCCAATTTCTTCCCATGTTTCTTGCTCAAGAGTGAGCTATTTTCTACCACCTGTGATGTGCTTACCAACCTTGCGTTGTCTGTAATGGGAAAAATAAGGGTTAGGGTCATTGTTAGTCTAAGCTTTAACGAGCAGGTGTTAAATAATCATGTTGGAGTGAAAAACTTAATGAAATCTCAACGGGGATAGTGTCAATTTTCACTTCACTTGACTATTTTCTCTTTTGTGTTATGCTATCTATTAAGTATCTATTTTGACCAGTGGTTCACTTTTTGATACGTTATAGGTTGGATGGTGTTATGCAGTAGGAAAATAAGGGTTGGGGGTAATTATTAGTCCATGCTTTAATGGGTGTGTATAAATATAAAATAACCATGTTGAAAAGAAAAAGCATGATGAAATCTCAAAGGGAGTTAGTCCCAATTTTCAATTCAATGGACTATTTTTGTTACGTTATTTATTAAGTTAATAATGTTATTTGGACCCGTGGTTTATTTTCTGATGCGTTATAGGTTGGATGGTGTTATACAGTCAGGGTAATTGTTTATCCATGATTTAATGAGCGATTATAAAATAATCGTGTTGGGGCGAAAAACATGATTAAATCTCAACGGGAGATAGTGCCAATTGTCACTTCACTGGATATTTTTCTTTTGTGTTATGTCATCTATTAAGTGAATGATTTTATTTTTACCCGTGGTTTATTTGCTTATGCGTTGTAATTTGGATGGTTTTATGCAGTAGGAAAATAAGGGTTGGGGTAGTTGTTGGTCCATTCTTTAATGAGTGGGTATAAAATAATCATGTTCCAAGACATTCCCAGGAGATAACATGGACTCTGACGACAACTTGGTGGTCATAAAGTATCATCTGAAATTTAAGACATTGTAAAAAGCAAGAAATGAAAGGAGATGAGGTCTAGATAAATTGAAAGAAAAGAGTGTGAGGGATTGCTTCAAAAACATGTTGCGCAAGGGATAAATGAAAACCCTGAAAGAAACACAATAGATGAAGAATGGACAATCGTCAAGAATTAGATCAGTAGGACTGCTGAAGAAAGGTTTCGAAGAAAGGTAAGCTCATGTAAGAATCAGTGGATAACGCAGGTGATATTAGACCTGATTGACGAACGGCGAAAATACAAGAATGCAAAAGAAAATGAGGAGGGCAGGCAATAAAAGAATGAAGTACACGGAAAGTTGAGAACAGCTAAGGAAGAATGGGTGATAGAAAAGTGCAAGCATGCTGAAGGTTGTACGATCGTAGGAAAGGTAGATGCTGCATACAGGAAAATCAAGGAAAGCTTTGGGAAAAGGAAAACTAGGTGTATGAACATTCAGAGATCAGATGGAAGACCACTTCTAAGGAGAAAGAATTAGGCAGAAAGATGGCAGAAACATATTAAACAATTGTACCATGGAAAATAAGTAACAGATAATGTTCTGGAAAGCTAATGATGTTGATGAAATGATAGACCCAATTTTGAGGTCAGAATTTGAAAGAGACTTTAGAGACCTAAAGAGGAACAAGACACCTGTAATTTATGACGTACCCTCAGAATTACTGACCGCCTTAGGAGAAACCAGCATGGGGAGGTTATTTCATTTAGTGTGTAAGATGTATGATACTAGAGAACTGCAATACCAAGATATCAGGTACTGACAAGTGTGAAAACTGTTGCAAAATTAGTTTCGTATCTCATGCTTGCAATATTTTCACAGGTATTATTTACAGAAGGATCGAAAAACAAGTTGAATCTCAGTAGGAAGATGATCATATTGGCTTCAGAATAAATGTAGGGACACGTAAAGCAATCCTGACTTTACGTCTGATCTTAAAGGATCGAATTAATTAATGCCAGCCTACGTACATGGCACTCGTAGATCTAGAAAAGGCATTCGATGATGTTGATGTTGAGATTCTGAAAGTGATCGGGTTCAAATACCGAGACGGAACAATTATCTACAATCTGTTTAAAATTCAATCTGCTGTGATAAGAATTTAAAGATATGAAAAGGCTGCAGCAATCCAGAAAGAGGTGAGACAAGGCAGCAGTTTGTACCCTCTCCTTTTCAGAGTTTACATAAGACAGGCGACAAACGAAATAAAAAAGGAAATTGGAAAAATTAAACACAATCCAAGGAGAGGTAATAAAAATTCTGCAATTTGCCGATGATATTGTTATTTTATCTGAGTTTGCAGAAGACTTCGATAAGATTCTGAAACGTATGGACACAGTCTTGTAGAAGGAGTATACGATGAAAATAAATATCTACCTTAAACAAACTGCACCGCTCAATTCAGAACAAAAGGCTTGGCGTGCTCAGTAAGGGCGTCCATTTGCTTCATGACAATGCCCGCCCACATGTGGCTCATCGAACCCAAGACCTCATCACATCATTTCGCTGGAAATCACCGTCCATACAGTCCCGATCTTGCGCCCAGTGATTACCACTTGTTCCTGCATTTGAAGAAACATATGGCCGCCAAACGCCACGACGACGATGATGGTGTCAAGATGGCCGTGTTGCAGTGGCTGACAAATCAGGCGGCCAACTTATATGAGGATGGTATGCAAAAACTCGTTGTACGATATGACAAGTGCCTCAATATTGGTGGGAATTATGTTGAAAAGTAGAATAATGTACATGCTTTTATCTATCTATATATATATAAAGTAGCTTGTCCTGACTGACTGACTGATTCATCATCGCTGAGCCAAAACTACTGGACATAAAGAAATGAAATTTTGGGCATAGATTCATATTAAGATGTAGGTGCTCGCTAAGAGAGGATTTTTGGATATTCCATCGCTAAGGGGGTGAAAAGGGGGGTGAAATTTTAAAATGAGTGTGTCTATATCTCAAAACTTTAAAAGTTTACAGATGTGAAAATTGAAATTTAGAATCTTCTTTCAAAATAAGGAAACACGTATTTTTTTGTTTTCAGACAATCCCAATAGGAGGGGTGAAAAAGGGTGAAAAAGGCGTTGAATGCCTTTAATCCGGATACGCTACTTATATATCAGAAACTGAAGATATTACAGACCCCAAAATTGGTACTTTTGATCGCTGTGAAAAATAAAGAAACACAATTTTTTTGTTTTTGGAAAATCCAATTAATGCGAGGGTGAAAGGGGGGGGTGAATTTTTAAAATGAGTGCATCTATATCTCAAAAGTTTTAAAGTTTAGAGATGTAAAAATTGGTATTTAGAATCTTCATTAAAAATAAAGGAACACGTATTTTTTTGTTTTCGGAAAATCCCAATAGGAGGGGTGAAAAGGGGTGAAAAATGGGTTCGGATGCCTTTAAAGAGAATACTTATATCTTAGAAACTGAATATATTACAGACCTGAAAATTGGTATTTGGGATCTAATTTAAAAATAAAGAAACAGGTATTTTTTCGTTTTGGGAAAATCCAAATAATGGGGGGTGAAAAGGAGGATGAAATTTTTAAAATGAGTGTATCTATATCTCAAAACTTTTAAAGTTCATAGATGTAAAATTTGGTATTTAGAAATCTCCTTTAAAAATAAAGAAATACGTACTTTTTTGTTTTCGAAAAATCCTAATAGGAAGGGTGAAAAAAGGTGAAAAATAGGTTGAATGCCTTTAATGAGGCTACTTATATTTCAGAACCTGAAGATATTAAAGACCTGAAAATTGGTATTTGGGATCTACTTTAAAAATAAAGAAACAGGTATTTTTTCGTTTTTGGAAAAACCAAATAATGGGGGGTGAAAAGGGGGGTGAATTTTTAAAATGAGTGTGCCTACATCTTAAAACGTTAAACGTTTACAGATGTAAAAATTGGTGTTTATAATCTCCCTTAAAAATAAAGGGACACGTATTTCTTTGTTTTCTCTAAATCCCAATAGGAGGGGTGTAAAAGGGTGAATAATGGGTTGAATGCCTTTAATGAGGATACATATATCCCAGAAACTGAAGATATTACAGAACTGAAAATTTGTAAATGGGATCTCCTTAAAAAATATAGAAACACGTATATTTTTGCTTTTGGAAAAATCAATTAATGGCGGTTAAACAGGAGTGGCAAATTGGGGTGAATTTTTTGAAAGACTATATCTACAAAATATTTGAGAAGCGTAAAATGTTACAGACGTAAATAGTGGGTATTTGGAATCTCCTGTAAATGTAAAGAAACATAGGTGATTTGTCTTTGGAAACTCCACTTAAGGGGAACTAAAATGGGGTGAAAATTTAAAATGAGAATTTCTACAGTATATCTCAAAAAACTTAACATGTACAGAAGTGAAAAATGGTCATTTTTTTATCCTATTAAAAATAAAGAAAAGTGTATTTTTAGTTTTCGGAAATACAACTTGGGTAGCGGGGGTGGGGGGTAAAAGTGACTGAAAATGGTGTTGAATTCTTTTAATTAGGCTACTGATATCTCAAAAATGAAGATGTTACACACGTGCAATTTTATTTTTGGAATCTGCTTTAAAAGTAAACAAACACGTATTCTCGGAAAATCCAATGAAGGGGATTTGGAGTGTTAAAGGATAGAAAAAATTAATTGACTTAATTGTATGAGAATACATACATCTAATAAAAACTAAAGTTGTTACAGACGTGAAAATTGGTATTTTGATCTCCTTTAAAAACAAAGAAAAGAGCGTTTTGGGGGGAAACAATCTTTTGGGGGGAGGGGGGAGTGAAGAGGAGTTGAGTTCCTTTCATGAGGACACATAAATCAAAAACTGAAGAGGTTAGAGTGGTGATAATTGGTATTTAGAAGATCCTTTACTATTAAAGGAACAAGTATTTTTTGCTTTAATATCACTTTGTGAGGGAGGTGGGGGGGAGTGTGGAAGGAAGTTAAAAACGTGAATTATTTTTAAGGGGATACTTATATTTCAAAACTGAAGGTAATAAACGTGAACATTGGTATTTGGAATCTCCTTTAAACATAAAGAAACACGCCTTCTTTTAATTTTTTGGAGGGTGGGGGTAAATAAACTTAACGGCGATGGGGTGTAAAAGGAGGTGAGACCAATTGATTTTACTGTTCGTAATGTACTTATAAGGAGCCTCCGTTGCTCAGTAGGCAGCGCGCCGGCCTCTCACAGCTGGGTTCCGTGTTTCAAATCCCGGTCACTCCATGTGACATTCGTGCTGGACAAAATGGAGGCGGACAGGTTTTTCTCCGGATACTCCCGCTTTCCCTGTCATCATTCATTCCAGCAACACTGTCCAATATTTCATTTCATTTGTCACTCATCGATCATTGCCCCAGAGGGGAGCTTCGGCAGCCGGCACAATTCCTATTGTCGCCACTAGATGGGGCTTTATTCATTCCATCACTGATCCTGTCGAATGATAGGAAACAGGCTGTAGACTTGCGATGTACTTATTCTGATCATAAACCGATCATTTTTAATCTTTCCTGGGTTCTTTTCCAACAGCCATATTTTCCTTCGGAGAACGTTCTTAGATTAGAGTAGATTCTCCTGGCATATAAATAAAAATTTAAACACATTTGAAATAAACGATAGGAATGAGATTGGCCGTCAAATTGTTCACCTCTATAATAAGGTCAATAATACAAGGAGGTATGTCATTCGTATCGCCAGAAATTCCGCACACTTGCCTACGCGCAACAATGGTGCTGGTCACATTGTTAGCAATGACAATGGCAGCAGATGTATTTTACCGCCAAGTAGCGGTCTTGCATATTGCTGTGGGGTCCAGAACATCAATAATAATAATAATAATAATAATAATAATAATAATAATAATAATAATAATAATAATAATAATAATAATAATATCCTGGACCGTCGTCAACATGTGCGGACCGTGCTGGAAACGGGTCCTGGACGGGTAATGACTACGATTGCAGTCCGGCCGCCGGTTTAGTACCGCCAAGGCACCTAAGAGGACACCACGCCGGATCTCCTCAAGGATTTGATCCACATTTAAAATGCTTATAGGAAAGCATGGGTAAGATTTAGGAACCCAACTGACCGGGTGGAATACCTGGACCTAGCCCGGGAAATACGAAATCGATTGCTGGAAAGAAAGATTGAAAAATGGGAGGAACGTTGCCGTAATCTCTCAGTAAACGAGTCAGATCACGAATATCGGCGGGTTGTATATAAAACGATAAGCATTCAATTATAAATTTCAATATATTACCGTAGCGAAGCACGGGTATCTTGCTAGTATAAAAATAAAATTGTTAAAGAATCTCTGTTTGTTTTTCATTTATTTCAAAACGATACTTACTTAAAAACATGCCTCGTAAATCAAAAGTAATGGAGTGCAGTCGAATGAAATATTAGGTTAGGAAATTTAGTCTTACTGTAGAGGAAAGAGATTAATATTGTTACTTGGGTAGCAGAATAATTAACGATGGCAGAAGTAAGGAGGACATAAAATGCAGAGTATAAGCTTTTGAATTTTGGTATCACAAATGAATGCTGAAGGTGATATTGGTATATGGAATCACGAATGGAGAGGAGAATGCTGGTAGGAGAACGATTTAGCGAAACTTAACCAAAAGAAGTGATAGAATTATAGGACACATCTTAGGACTTGTTCTGTTAGTTTTTGACAGAAATGTAGGTGGTGAAAACGGCAAAGATGATGGCAAAGTGAAATTGAAAACTAGCAACCTCAATGGGATAAAACAATTCAAGTTCCTTGTTCCATATTTGAGAATTAAACAAATAATAATATTATTGTGAATATGGCAAATAGATTAGAGTAGATGTAGGATATAATAGTTACATTGAAAAGTTAGCAAATAATAGGGTGGCATGGACAGCTGCATAAAACCAGTCCATGGACTGATAATCCCAACTACACAGTGAAAGAATAACACAGAACTGTGGACTTCTTGCTTAATTCACCAGCTGAAAGGCTCAGAAGGTTCAAGCACTGGTCTTCTGACTCCAACTTGGCAGGTTCGATCCTGGCTCAGTCCGGTGGTATTTGAAGGTGCTAAGATACGTCATCCTCTTGTCGGTAGATTTACAGGCACGTAAAAAAACTCCTGCGGGACTAAATCCTGCGTCTCGACGTCCCGAGAACCGCAAAATTAGTTAGTGGGACCAATAAGATTATTATTTGTTTAATTCTCAAATATGGAACAAGCAACATGAACTGTTTTATCCCGTTGAGGTTGCTCGTTCGCAATTTTACTTTGTCTCGAAGACAAGTGACAGTAACTATTTGAAGAGAGCCATAAGCGATTTTCACCTACCATCGATATGAAACCACTTGACGTTTCTCAAATGCCAAGATAATGCAATCACGACGTTGTCATATTGCGGAGCTGGCGTGCGTGAAAAAATAGGTTTCGCGGGTACCATGCCGACGAGCTGGTCACTTTTTCTTTCGTTTAAATAAACAACCATTCAAAAATGATGTTCTAATATTTTATGACTGATTTTCAGAAGCTAATGTCTAGCAACAAAAAATGTACCTACAAAACTATCCTAATATAAATATATAACAGCTTGAATACATATAACAAAACCACGTACAGTACTATGAATTATAGATTTAAAGAAATATGTTATTGTATATTTCCTCGTTCAGAGGTGCGGCTAGTTGTGTGCCCTCATCCTCTTAACCATCACTGCCTTTATCATTATCAAAACCACTGTCACTGTCACTGTTGTCTTTAAAGAACTCCTGCGGGACTAAATCCTGCACCTCGGTGTCTCCGAGAACCGTAAAAGTAGTTAGTGGGACGTAAAGGCAATAACATTCGTATTAGGAAATTAAGTCTTAGGGGAAAGAGATGAATATTGTTACTTGGGCAGTATAATAACTACTTTTTTCCTTCGCAAAATCATTTCTTGAAATTGCTATGAGTGTTTCACACAAGCAATCTAATTTGTCCTAGTCATGGTATTAATTTCTGTTAACAAGTCTGCAACGTCTGATATTTTGGAAGTTGTGCTTTTCATAGCGACTTTTCCAATCATCTAACTAACTAACTAACTAACTAAGCTTTCATTCCTCTCCGTGATGGGGTAGGCGGGCCACCTAGTAGGGAACACCTACTCTCTGGCCAAGAGAGTTGTGGGGGTTAAAGATGGTGTGCTTTATGTGGGAGAGGGTAAATAGAGGCGATGGAAATGGGAAATATGATTGTGGGGCGTCTTGGGTTTCCTCTTTCTGTGTTCCCTTCTTTTTAAAAAAATATCGATTCATAACTTTATTGGTGATTTGTTAGTTACATAAATGCACAGTGATACAAAGACAGAGTCATGTTGTACAATGCAGAATTACATGGAGTGATAGGAGAAAATATGGAAGGCAATGAGATGGAAGGAAGAGGAGAATGTAGCAAGAGAGGTTAAGAGAAGACGGAAAAGATTCGTTGAAGGCGGGGATGGGGAAAATGAGCTGTGGGAGGGTGGAGTGAACCAAAGACGTTGTCGAGGTGAGTGAAGAGGAGATGCAGAAGACCGGGGATACCGACGGGGTGAGGGAATACGAGATTGAAGACGAGGAGGAGAACGAGATGGTTCTACACGATAAGTACGGCCAAAGAGTTGAAGTCCATGTGTGAGCAGGTGATTGACGGCTTCAGGCGTAGCGAAGTGGAGACGTACCAAAAAACGTAGGTCCAGCAGAGTTGTATATCCTGGAGGTCCCAGTGACAAAAAGTCCAGCTTGATGAAGGGCAGAAGTGATGACTTCAACTGGAAGAGCAGGATCAACACCACAAGCGACACAAGTATAAGTGGCAGTGCTTTCAGACGGCGATGACAATGTTGGATGCTCAGGAACAGTAGAGGAATCAGTTGTAGCTTCGTCGACAGGCGGTTGTTGTGAGTCGGACCGTTGAACAGGGTGTTAAGTGGTAAGAGGAGGAAACGTCATGACAGGGAATGGATGGGACATAATGGTAGTGGTGGCAGGAAAGGTAGAAACGGCAGAAACTAAGACTGTAGTGGTGATAGGGGTGATGGTAGTGGTGGTAGTAGCTGGGACGAATGGCGGTGCAACAAGTGTAGACAGAGCAGGCGGTGGTTCCATCAGCTGGGCGGGACGACGTGAAATATATATGTAGGCCGGTCGGGAGAAGTGCATTGGTGGAGACAATGTCAGCGGCGGTGCAACAGGCGTAGTCAGAGCAGGCGCTGGGTCCATCAGCTGTGCGGGAAGACGTGAAGGCAGTATGTGGGCCGGTCTGGAGAAGTGCAGTGGTGATGCCATTTGGAGAGAATTGAGGACGCAAGTGAATATAGCCGACTTCCAATTGTGGTGTCGGCCTTTGTGCTTGCGCTCGGCGAGGTGCGATTTACAGATGAGGCGTCACCCCGGCCGAAAAAAATAGAGGATCTCTGCTGCGTGTCTTTTGTCTGTGATGCGTTGCGTGTGTACAGCCAGCAGTGATGTGTTGCTCTGCTGTGATTTTCTCCTGCTCAATCATCTGTGCCTATAACAATTTCTATCGCATTATGCTGACAATGATGAGGCAGGAATATGAAAACTTCATGCTTCCTTTCATTGGCCAGTTGATCGATTTCTTATATTTACTCGCTTCCTTTGAAAGGCTGTATTCGTTTTCTGCTCAACTGAATAGAATGATATGGAGCACCGTCCATAATAATGAAATGATGACATGAAAATACGGCCTCCCTGTATTTTGTCTAACCTCCTTACTATTATCCTGCGTGCCATCTAGCAGCAAGTACAAGAGCTTCATTCAGCCGTGATCATGATATGACCTACGGCCCTCGCTGAACGCTATCCGATCCATCTAAATCCTATTATACGCGCCATCTAGCGCTACCCCTTGAAACCTTATGCAGTATTGACAAATTGAGCTTTTGGGGTTGGTACCCCTTTCTGAACTGTTAAAATGGCACTAAGAGTGTCCAATTATTTCCCCATGAAATGGCGATTCAGTTTCTCAGTATCTGTCTTCCTTGCTTATGAAAGTGAACTTGCAGGCGTCGCATGAGCTGACTGGTGATAAGGTAAGGGCAGTCTACAAAATGTAAAGACTAACTCAGATCGTCGTGACTCCTCTCTTGGTTGAGGGAGATACTTTATAGGCTTTAAATTGTAATATTTGTATTATGTAACTGTTAGGACAGAACTTCAGGTTCCTTTTTCCAGTAAATTATGTAGGGAATTTCCTTGAGATTTACCAGATCATGTGCAAGTGTTGGTTCACCTTATGCGATTTCGCCATGCAAGGCTAATATAAGAATTTGGAGGTTCGGATGATTTACCCCGGTGTTCTTCTCAATTAACCGAGTGATTTGACCGTGCGATTAGAGTCACGCAGCTCTGAGGTTTCGTTCGGGAGATAGCGGGTTCGAACCCCACTCTCGGCAGCCCTGAAGATGGATTCCCATTTTCACACCAGAAATATGCTGAGGCTGTACCTTAATTAAGGCCACGGCAGCTTCCTTCCCACTCCTATCCCATCGTCGCCATAAGACCTATTTGTGTCGGTGTGATGTAAAACAAATTGTAAAAAAAGAAACTCCTCTCTTTTCTCTACGTGTGACCAGGTTTCTCCAAATTTTAAAATCTTGTTAAACGCATCGGATTCCAACATTCTTTTTCCTAGTCCCAGCGTAGTTTGGGCTTATACCCTGATTAAATTGGGCGCTTGTACCCCAGCTGAATATGTTTTGTGTTGATATTTAGAGATCTCCAGTGTATTTTGGCATCCGTCACCTGTTGATATTTTTTGGCTTTTTCAGAATTTATTCTCTTTTAGGAATATCTTGACGCCACTTTCGTAGTATGATATTCATTCCCCTCTGTTTTGTGACCCATACTTTGCCAAGTATTTAAAACTCGAACCTTCTGTAAGGTACGTGAAAGGCCATTAGCTTTTATGTAACTAGTAAAATGGGACTAAAAACAAAATTAGAAATCTCTCAGTGCTATTATTAATTGCTAGAGTTTATTAGATGTTATTATTGTTGAGATGTCCGGCTCCATGGCTAAATGGTTAACGTGCTGGCCTTTGATCACAGGGGCTCCGGGTTCTATTTCCGGGAGGGTCAGCAATTTTAACCATCATTGGTTAATTTCTCTGGCACGGAGGCTGGGTGTATGTGCCGCCTTCATCATCATTTCATCCTCATCATGACGCGCAGGTCGCCTACGGGAGTCAAATCAAAAGACCTGAATCTGGCGAGCTGAACGTGTCCTCCGACACTCCTGGCACTAAAAGCCATACGCCATTTCATTTTTCATTGTTGAGATCACTTTATTTAATTGTTATCGCTTTATTTACTTATTTACTTTATTTACTTATAAAAAGTAAAAGCGAGGGTTATAAAATCATTAACTAAATTGAACTGTTTGTTATTCTCTTAAATACCTCGACCAGACCTGAGATCCTGCCATTTCCTTAAAACCTACCCACTGCCGTAACAGTAATGATACTGCCTTCCTCCAAATAATTGATTTTGTTTTCAGAAAACACTCTCGAAATGAGCCTGATGTCATTTCCTCATGATAATCTCCAGTCTTCCTTTTTTCTTCCTTTTTACCTAATGCTCACTTTCACTAAGAAATGAAACCCGTTTTAGCCGATCCTACATGACACACAATTAATTTTCTCTCATATCCTCAGGTTTTTCTTACCTCCGTTTCTAGCCGAGTTCTGCCAGACATATTTCATGGTATAGTTTTGGTTAATTGGTTCATATGGATTAAATATGGGATGAGTCCCTCCTGATTCCCTGATGGTGTACACTCTGCGCAAGGATTTCAACCTTCATCATCATCATCATCATCATGATCATTTAAACGTCTCCAGTCGCCCGGGTGTGGTACAAGAGCGCTCTCCATCTTCTGTTAATCCAGGTACATTTCTCCCTTCTGAACTTGGTTCCATTCTACTCCTCTTCCTTCTAGGTCCTGCTGTACTTGACTGATCCACTGCCTCTAGGTCTTTTTCCTTCCAATTCCTTTTCTAGACACTTTCTTGCTGTTCTCATTTAATCTATTCTTTTTACATGGCCATACCATTTGAATCTTGATGTTTCAACCTTGCCTCAACTATATTACTACGTTCCATGAGGAATTTTCGTCCGTCATGGATTTATTTTACTGGAATCCCAGCTGTTTCAGTAGCATTTTAGTGAAGGATACTCAGCCACTTAAGCTAATTTCTCTTGGCTTGAAAAAAACTCGAATAAAAGACAATGTAATCCATAGTTCATTCAGAATCGTAAAATCCCATCTCTACAGTTAGAAATAACCAGCTAATTACAATGTATTTACACAGACTATAAACTTACAGCGATCCAGGCCAATATTCTACATTGTACTAGTTTACTTTGTCCACAGTGCCAACCTGTAAATTCCGGAATTTTGTGGTTCCACAAAAAATAATTTTTCTCTCCAGCGTGGGTATTAACACATCATTCAATATGAAGCTTTCAGTGCGTGAACCCAAAAGATAGCTTAAAAATCAAACATGGCCTGGCTCGGATTTCGTGAGAATTCTGTTAACAGGGCAGCCAACGTTAGCGCATTAGCCTACACAGCAGAAACATTGGGTTGAACTTTATTCTATGTTCGACATTGGAACAAGTTGAATTACACCTGGACGGCAAGTAAAACGGGTTTGGGAACATGAGCCCCCAGGTTAAGGCAGGCCTACAGACCTCTAATAGTATCCCATGGACAACACCACATGTCTGCTTAGGCCATTGGTCTTGTTTGATGAAACCATTGATCTGCAATTTCAAACTGAGTTCTTCTGTTATTTTGGTCGAATGTGGCAGCGCTGAAGCCAAACATGACGTGAAATCTATCGGAGATAATATAAATTTTGCCTTCGTCACAGCCAGTCAATAAGAAATGAAAATCCACCGCCAGTTTCCAGTCACTCGGTCGGGTCAATAATGGAATGAATGAAACAGCATCTAGCGGCAGGGATATTAACTGCACCGGCTGCCAAAGCCTGTCGCACTCTTCTGGGGCAATGATTAATGCCTGATAAATGAAATGAAATGATATTGGAAAGTGTTGCTGGAATGGAAGATTACAGGGAAAACTCAGTACCCGGAGAAAAATCTGTCCCGCCTCCGCTTTGTCCAGCACAAATATCACATGGAGTGACCGGGATTTGAACCACATTTTTTGAGGACAAATACCTGACCGGTGATGACAGGGTATCGAACGAGGAAATTAAGTCACTGCCATACAGGGCAGTAATATTTTTGGCAACAATATTCTCGGCCTGTATGAAACTGGGATACTTCCCTGACATTTGGAAGACTGGCAAAATGATAGTCATTCCAAAGCCAGGGAAAGACAGATTATTCCCACAAAATTATACACCGATAACTATGTTATCACATATATTATAACCTTCCTATGAATGTGGGATTGGAGTCGGTGAAGACATTGGAAGCTTATGGTGAAAATAAAAATCAATGAAATCATATGTCCGATCACTATACGTCCAAGTGTATCAGAAACACAAATAACTCGTTCGATTAAATGAACAACAGGTAACGGATTGAAGGAATCGGCAAAAATGATAAGCTATGAAGCCCGTGGTATGTCTTTAAGTTACGGTGGGTAATAATAATGTCATGGCACGTAATACAGAATTAAGTAAATATCGCAGTTTCCTCAAGTAAAAGTTTAATAAATGTAAGTACATGGCGAGAATATCAATGATAGAAATGTATCGGAGGCTATGGAATGACTTGAATTAAATGGGCTAAGTTCAATCTGTATATGATGGGCGTACCTTGCCTATCTAGTCCGATTCGATTTGATAATCGAGATTGGTGATGAAATTGTCGATTGATAACCGAAATATTACATAACAGATTATTGAATGAATTCCTTTGCCGACGTAAACGATTATGTAAGAGTACTCCATATTAAGAAGTCAGGTGTTTAATTGTCAAAATTAGACGGAAAGCTAGGAAATATGGAATAGTCTTTTAAAAGCAAACCGTCCGTTATTATTGTAACTTGGTATTAGATTTTGTTTCAAAATAAGGGAAGTTTACAGTTCTGTTGGAAACTTAGAGGGTATCAGGAGTGTTGCACACGTATCGGAAATACACTGACTGACAGAGCAAATGCAACACCAAGAAGGAGTGGTTCGAAAGGGATGAAAGTTGGGGAAAAAACAGAGACGGCACGGACGAATAATTGATGTTTATTTCAAACCGATATGCAGGTTACACAATGCGCACGGCATCGACTCAGTAGGATGTAGGACCACCGCGAGCGGCGATGCACGCAGAAACACGTCGAGGTACAGAGTCAATAAGAGTGCGGATGGTGTCCTGAGGGATGGTTCTCCATTCTCTGTCAACCATTTGCCACAGTTGGTCGTCCGTACGAGGCTGGGGCAGAGTTTGTAAACGGCGCCCAATGAGATCCCACACGTGTTCGATTGGTGAGAGATCCGGAGAGTACGCTGGCCACGGAAGCATCTGTACACCTCGTAGAGCCTGTTGGGAGATGCGAGCAGTGTGTGGGCGGGCATTATCCTGCTGAAACAGAGCATTGGGCAGCCCCTGAAGGTACGGGAGTGCCACCGGCCGCAGCACATGCTGCACGTAGCGGTGGGCATTTAACGTGCCTTGAATACGCACTAGAGGTGACGTGGAATCATACGCAATAGCGCCCCAAACCATGATGCCGCGTTGTCTAGCGGTAGGGCGCTCCACAGTTACTGCCGGATTTGACCTTTCTCCACGCCGACGCCACACTCGTCTGCGGTGACTATCACTGACAGAACAGAAGCGTGACTCATCGGAGAACACGACGTTCCGCCATTCCTTCATTCAAGTCGCTCTAGCCCGGCACCATGCCAGGCGTGCACGTCTATGCTGTGGAGTCAATGGTAGTCTTCTGAGCGGACGCCGGGAGTGCAGGCCTCCTTCAACCAATCGACGGGAAATTGTTCTGGTCGATATTGGAACAGCCAGGGTGTCTTGCACATGCTGAAGAATGGCGGTTGACGTGGCGTGCGGGGCTGCCACCGCTTGGCGGCGGATGCGCCGATCCTCGCGTGCTGACGTCACTCGGGCTGCGCCTGGACCCCTCGCAAGTTCCACATGTCCCTGCGCCAACCATCTTCGCCACAGGCGCTGCACCGTGGACACATCCCTATGGGTATCGGCTGCGATTTGACGAAGCGACCAACCTCCCCTTCTCAGCCCGATCACCATACCCCTCGTAAAGTCGTCTGTCTGCTGGAAATGCCTCCATTGACGGCGGCCTGGCATTCTTAGCTATACACGTGTCCTGTGGCACACGACAACACGTTCTACAATGACTGTCGGCTGAGAAATCACGGTACGAAGTGGGCCATTCGCCAACGCCGTGTCCCATTTATCGTTCACTACGTGCGCAGCACAGCGGCGCATTTCACATCATGAGCATACCTCAGTGACGTCAGTCTACCCTGCAATTGGCATAAAGTTCTGACCACTCCTTCTTGGTGTTGCATTTGCTCTGTCAGTCAGTGTGTATATATGGTAGCTAGCTGAATTTTCTCTTATAAACTATTTAGTTGCCGCTTAGAGCTGATGTAGTTTTTACAGGTTAATTTCAAGGAGGACACCAGAGCTGCAGAGTCATCGTAGTTTTGAAACCATTGTAGTTGATGATGATTATGTTTTCAAATGCCCATTATTTAGGTGCAGATGCCGATGGCGCTCAGAAGAGATCAATTTAAATTCCTATTTGTTCAGTGTTATTATTTGAAGAATTACGATGTTGTCTTATGTTATTCGATCATTTTCTTGACCTAAACGATAATGATAAGCAGAGGTTACCGGTGTGTTCAAGTTGTTAGATTGATTTTTGACAAAATAAGCGATGACATAAACATAATAACGGGATGTTGAGACATTTATTTGAGTCAGTGAATAGGTGTGCCAAGCCAACAAGAATCAATGATTTTTAACCATCAGTTTGAAGATGAATGTGGTGAATGGTGGACTTATTTTAAATTTTAAGCCCTCAGCATCGTGATATTGATTTTACTTTGATTTTTCTGATTAATTTGAAGTTGTCATTGATGTTGTGAACGAAATATTGACAAGAGTCAGAAGTTAAGATTGTTTCTTTTAGTTAACGTAACGTTCAATCATTTCCAACATCCATTTGTGTTGCTTTTTAATTTCCTTTAGCATTGTAGATGATATTTTAAACGACTTTTTTTAGTCATTAAACGGAAAATCCTTCCATGAAAAGTTATATTTTCGGTGTTCTCATTTGATAGTGTAAGGTACGTCAAGATGATAGCCTAGATTAAGATATTAATTAGCAATCGGCTTGTCACGTCAGTCGAATCAACTTAAATCCAACCATACGATTCTGTGGCCCAACTCAATGAACCTTCACGTCCCTTGAGTGGAACCTCTTGTATCTCCGCTTGACACCGGCCGAGGCGTAACTTTAACATCAAGAACCCTGAACTTAGAGATGCGTGAAAAGTCACAATATCTAAAATATTCGAGAGACCTCTTCTCACACGCCTCAATGGATACCTGGGTACCCGCAACATACTGCGACCGGAACAATTCGGCTTCCGGTCTAAGCGCAGTGCCCCATCCGCGGTGCTGCGCTTAACATAGTATGTCACAATGTCGTTTAATATACCCGTAGCGTGTCAGCAGTATTTTTTGATGTAGAGAAAGCTTCCGACACTGTCTGGCACCATAACCTAATTGTTAAGCTCCTGAAACAATACGAGCTTCCAAAATACCTTGTCAAAATTGTGCAGTCAAATTTGACGAACAGGAAATGTTACGTTTCTTGTGAGGGGGAGCTATCCACTCCAAGGGTACTCAGAGCTGGAGTCCCACAGGGAGGAGCGCTGTCCCCCACCCTATACGGCCTATAGGTGAACGATCTTCCAACCAGACAAGGAGTGGAGATCCAACAATAAGCGGAAGACATAGCCATTTACACCAGTATGAGAAGAAATGACTATGCTGCCCGCGCGCTGCAAAATGGATCTTATCCCTCTGGGAGTGGTGTGTCCGAGACAGGGTGAAAATAAATCCCACAAAAACTCAGACAATTATTTTCACCAAGCGTCGGCCTAGATTTGGTCACCTTAGTATAAAGAATGTCCCCTTGTCTTGGACAAACGAAATTAAATACCTCGGCCTAACTATAGACAGAAGTATGTCCTGGATATACAATATATAACAGGCCCGACAGCGTGCCACGGCACGGCTGAAACTCTTGAGACCTTTACTGGGAAATAAATATATCTCCGCTATTATTAAGAGAAATATTTGCCTGGCATGTATTAGGCCCATCCTACTGTATGGCTGTGAGGCCTGGGGGTATACTGCTAAAACTCCGCTTTCTAAATTAAAAGTTTCCAAAAATATGACAGTCAGAATGATGACTAAAGCACCAATATTGGAATCTGACAAGAAGATACAAACAGAACTTCGTATTCCGACTGTCAGATCTCAGATAAATAAAGTAGTAAATATGACCAAAGCTAGAATCCTTCTTAGCCACTCAACCGACCCTGGCATCCTACTCTAAAAAACGGTTCGTAAAAACCAAGAAGCCGAACACACGTTTTAAACATCGCGACCCTTGGCTCACTTACGATCTGTTTTAACTTGAAACATGAATCTGTTTTGGCCTTTTTCAAATTATTGAATACATCTCTCACTGAATAACTTCCAAATTAAACCCCTGAAAGAGGCCGTTTGTTGAGAAGGAAAATTTCCTCCCCCACCCCCACCCTGATAATAGCTCTCCGACTCATAATTTGAATTTTTTTCGTCAGCGAAGAGAGGGTTTCATCTCTGACGAGAGGAAAATACCGCCTCTCAGCCAGATCGTTTTCCCCCACCAGTGTAGATCCAGAGACTTTTCCGACTCATCGACACTCTCAGAAATAGATGAGTAAAGGGGATTTGATCCACGAAACCCAGCGTTAAGAAGCCGGCGCGCACCCGCCTGAACTCGTACAGACGGCCAATAGCAACACAGAAAATGGCTGCATTTGAGGTCATTTACACAGTCTCGTTTAATTCTTCTATACAAGTACAAATACTACATAGGTTGAGCGCGTGGGTCCCTGGCAAGGATAAAGGAAGGACATCTCTTCCCTGCTACTTCACATATAGCATTACATAACGTCTTTATGTTCCGTAAGATGGATAACTGCAATCGAATCTTCACCGTTTTAATATACAAATGTATGTCACATAGGCGTGCCTTAACTCTGCAATTAGCAGAGAAGTTAATGACTCGGGTTAATATTGCTTTCTCTATTCATTTCTCAAAGCCACTATTGTTAACGGAAGAATTAAGGAGTCCTTGCATAGAAATATATAGATTTAAATTAATCAACCCAAACAAAACTTTATTTTTCATTTTAAGTTTATTGCACATAGAAATTAACTAACAAATCTAAAAGTAATAACAATAGTTCTTACATTTAATGTAATATTTAAAAGAAACGAAATAAAATGGTTCTATGGGAATTCTATTAATATTTTTGAAAAAGCAAATTTAAGATTTTCTTTTAGATAAAAATAGTTCCAAGCCACTTCAGATATTACTGTACAAACATGAATTTAATTTCATGTTTAAAAGGCAGTATCAGTCCAAGCCATATCGGTTTCAAAACTCAACTTTCTTTTCTCCATTCTCTTTAGTAGTCTACTATTGTGCTCAGTAGGTTTTGTTTTTTTCTCTCTAACAGGTTTCTCTTTATCGTTGAGCTACAACCGGCTAGATGCAATAATCATCCAACTGATCGGCAACTATGATGATCCTTTTCGCAGTCTGTATTAATAGCAGAATTCTCTAATTTTGGAAGAATACAATAAGGAATGAGAGGACGTCAATAATGAAAGAAACGGAAAGAAACCTAATCAGGGTTACGAGATTATTGCGGCGAACCCCTCGATTTTGTACGGTAATGGCATAGGGCTAATCCCCAAGTACAATACGACAGCATCATACATAAAAGTATCTCTAGCGGCAATGTTGGTAACGGGATACCATTTTTCATGTCCTGGGAATTAGTTGCTAAGGAAAGCCGTTCCCAAACGGTGAAAAGCTTTCAAATTCATATATCGTTAAAATACTGTAGTGAAATTGATGTCCGACACCTTGGCTGAATGGTCAGCGTTGAGACCTTCTGTTGAGAGATTCCTGTGTTCGATTACCGGTCGGATCGGGGATTTTAATCACATATGATTAATTATTCTGGCTTGGCGATTAGGTGTTTGTGTTTGTCCCAACACTCACCTCTTCATATTCAGACAAGACCCCACACTACCAACTACCACAGAAACAAACAAGCGAGTTGGCCGTGCATTTAAGGGTCCGCAGCTGTGAGCTTTCATTTGGGAGACTGTGCGTTCCAACTTCACTGTCGGCAGCCCTGAGGATGGCTTTCCGCCGTTTCCCATTTTCACACCAGGCAAATGCTGGTGCTGTAGCTTAATTAAGGCCACGCCGTTTCTTTCCCACTCCTAGCCTTTTCCTGTCCCATCGTCGCCATAAGACCTATCTGGATCGGTGCGACGTAAAGCCAATTGCAAACAAAGTGTGACTACATCCCTGCATATAGGGTTGGCGTCAGGAAGGGCATGCTGTCCTAAAACATGTGCGACACCATCCGCACCCGCGACCCCACAGGTGTGAGAAAAGCTGTCACAGTAGTGAGATCGATATGATATTGTTGTCAAATATTTCTTATTCTATAAAACAAGAACTTAGGACATGAAATTCAATAAAGGTCTTATTGTTCTTCCCCCTGTGGGTGGGGACGTTGGAATAACATCCACGGTATCCCCTGCCTATTGTAAGAGGCGACTAAAAGAGGACCCAGGGTCTCTCAACTTGGAAGTGTGGGTTGGCAACAACGGGTCTCTGAGCTGAGCTCCGGTATTGCTTCCACTTACTTGTGCCAGGCTCCTCAATTTCATCCGTCCTATAAGACCTCATTTGATTAACTCTTGTTATTTTACGACCACGACGGTATTAAGCTTGCGAGGCCTGGAGAGTTTTTCATTTTCACGTACTTTGAGCACAATACGGGGACAATGTCTTGCCACAGCTACGGGTTTACCAGTGGATTGAACAGTTCAAAAGGGATCGCACGAGCGTAAAACATAAGGAAAAATCCGGGCGTCCTTCTGCAGCCGTAACTCATGCCAATATTAAACAAGTGCGTGATATGATCCTGAATAACAGACGAGTGACTGCTCTATGAATTTCCGCGCCTGGCACACCCTCAGACCACAAAAATGGGATTACGGAGCGCTGTTCTTTCTTGGTGCAAACAGAGAGTGGTGCGGCCATTCTTACGTCGCAACAGCGCTAGCTGTTCTGATCTGATAGCGCTGAAGCCTACCTACCACACACGTAGACAACGGTGCCATCTAGCGGATGGTGAGTACACAGCACCGTAGAGCCAACCCAAGGACAAATATAGCAAAATTTCAGATACTTATTGACTTGCCCTCGTACTTCCTCTTAAAACAATAATCACCACCACCTCTCTAAGAATTCCTCTTCTTGACACAGTGTAATATCTCCAGTTGGTGTGTCCTGTCTGCCCGAACGAAATCATTCTGAAATGAAGACTGGCCAGTGCCTGACAATATTGAAGTCTTCTAGACTAGCAGAGCAGAAGAGGAGAAGGATATAAAACGTCAATTGTAACTGGTCCAGTGAATCTGCGGGCTGGTCACGTCTCGCTAAGTAAACTTCATCCCAGTACGTAACATGTGTTTGAGAAGTGTCGCCTCGCCAACCAGGCAACTTGATTGGCGTTCTGCTCTCTTGGCTCGTGTCCAGACCTCTATGTTCACAACATTTACGAGCTGCACACCAAATTGTTCATGCTATCCTGACAGTTCTAAACAACACACTTGTCTCCAAAATTCATGAGTGCTCGTGCACTGGGAGAGAACGAAAGGAAGCCGTTCAATAATTAATGATGGCAGTATAATGTGTCTGATGTCCTTTAAGAGAAGCAGAACTGGCAGAATTTTTGTACGGCTCATTGGCTAAATGGTCAGCATCGATACCTTCGGTTCAGAGGGTCTTCGGATCGACACCCGGCCGGTCGGGAATTTTAATCGCGTCTGCTTAATATCCCTGGCTCGGGACTGGGTGTTTTCGTCTTAATGCACTATTTATCGTTCAGTCACGGCATACCACACCTCTAACCACCAGAGAAACACTCAATAGTGAATACATCCGTGCACATACGTTTGGCATCCGGGCCAGATTCATATGTGTGACACACATCGCACCCGCGACCTAACTAGGATATGGGAAGAGTGCCGGAGGAGGAAGAAGAGAAGCAGGAGGAGAACTGTCAGATTTAGACAAGAAAAGAGGTTCTCAGTGTTCTTGTATTTTTTTACAAGCTGCTTTACGAATGGGTTCGAACCCATTATCTCCCGAATACTGGATACTGTCCGCATTTAAGCGACTGCAGCCATCTAGCTCGGTCGAGTAAATCATATTGATATTAATGTTGCTTCATACAAGCTGTTTGGACAATATGCACTCAATAGCTTCGGGTACTTTTTACTGTGAAGTCTCTTGGACGATATGTGCAGCTTAGGCGTCTATAATCTGAACTAATGAATGGAACTGTAATGATGCATAAAAGAGGGTATCAATGTGAAACCCGGCGAGGGATATATCCTTCCTGCGCTTGCTCACAAAAGGATCCAGGAGGTAATGTATCGCTCCTGAGGTAGTCCTTTCTTTAATAGCTTGTAGTTCAGTAATGTAAAAGATGTGACATAACTAATCACTAGTTTAATGGAAAAGAAAGTGGGACCAAGCGAGTTGGCAGCGTGGTCTGTTTCATATAGCCGCAAACTTGCAATCTGGAGACGGTAGGTTCGAGTCCTCTGTAGGCTGCCCTGAAGAAGGTTTTCCGTGTTTTCCCATTTTCACACCGGGAAAATACTCGGATTGTTCCTTAATTAAGACGACGGTCGCTTTCACCCCAGTCCTAGCCCTGTGCCATTCCATCGTCCCAATATGCCTGTCTGTCGGTGCAACTTAAAACAAATAGCAAAAAGAAAAATGGAACATTCTAATTATGTCACCATTCTTCTCCTAGGTTGATTTTCTTTCATGCCATCAGTGCTGCAAGTTCTGTAATTTTTTCTCCCTTTCCGTCATGTGCCTCTCAAATGTTTGTAAGAATAGCGGTGGCTAACTCTGATGCAGTCTTTGTAAACGCCGATAGAGGATTATGTGAATTCTCTTTGTGATGAAGGTTAAAAAAGTAAACTCGTGTCCTCGCCCTTAGACGCTGCACCTCTTTTCAGGCGGAGGTGACCTGCGCGTACCATTTTATCAACATACCAGCCCTCCTGCCAATTTTTAATATCTGGTAGTACCGGGAATCGAACCCGAGCCGTTACGCTACGGAAGCGGACTGTGATGATAGTCACTATAGAGGAAAGACGAAGAAATTTTTATGATGAGCTCTTTCGTGATATCGTTGAAAGTTAACTAAATATGTGGCCTCTCCACCCTGCTGTTGATGTAATATCTGAGTGCAATAGTATTTTAAAAATTGTTATCTCGAATACTGTGTAACTTAAGACTCTGAAAATTACTGTGATGATCAATAACAAGCTGAGATATCGATAAATATAAAGTTTAGCAGAGCTCTCTCAGTATTCCTTGTGAATTCTTGATAATGAACTAGACATTTTAATTTATTTTTCTGTACATAGCGGGATTACGTCCTTAAAATATGTAACTGTTTATGTAGTTCTTTCTTTCTTTTTACGGAAGAGGATATCTTCATTCTGTATAATGCTTCCCAAACTCTTACGATTCATCCATGCTTACTTTGACTACTCTATTCTTTTTAAATTGTATGTCCTGAATAGCACTCTTGTACATTTACTAGCCAACGTCCAAAATGATATACTACTAGAGTCAATAAGTTCGTGGACTGGCGCCTGCATTGTAGGCAATACGGTGTACATTCATGTACTATAGTCGATAACTTAGTGGACTGGCGCCTACAGTGTAGGCAGTACGGCGTACACTCATGTACTACAGTCGATAACTTACGGTACTGGACTGGCGCTTACAGTCTGGGCAACACAGGGTACATCTACGTACGTACTACAGTCAATATGTTCATGAGCTGGCGCTAAGAGTTCAAGGATCACATTGTCTATTGACCTGCATTTTCACGTCCTTTTCCCATCGTGATGATCCGGGCAATTTCTACTAGATCATCTCAAACATTTCATTAGCGGATCTGACTATTTTTTGGCAAAATTTTATATTTTCCTGTTGCTCAAACAACAACATTCTCAAGTTCCGTCGCTGACATTCAACTACTCTTCACAGCAGAGACCGTAGTCTTGCTTATACTGTATGCACACAACTGCCTCTTGCTGGGACGATCCAAGAATGATCACGGCAACGTCCTGTAGTGCAAACTCTCCATTGTAGTGCACCACAGTCCGGCTCCATGGCTAAATGGTTAGCGTGCTGGCCTTTGGCCACAGGAGTCCCGGGTTCGATTCCCGGCAGGGTCGGGAATTTTAACCTTAATTGGTTAATTTCCCTGGCACGGGGGCTGGGTGTATGTGTCGTCTTCATCATCCTTTCATCCTCATCACGACGCGCAGGTCACCTACGGGTGTCAAATCAAAAGACCTGCATCTGGCGAGCCGAACTTGTCCTCGGACACTCCCGGCACTAAAAGCCATACGCCATTTCATTTTTTTTCAGTGCACCACAGCGACACTAGATGGCCAGTCCACGAACTTAATGACTCTACTACGTATCGCTTAAAGTAATGAAAGAAAATTTAGTGACAGAACTAATTATCACATTTTTAATACTGATACCGTAACTGGGATCAGTAGACTAGGGTAACATGCGTTTAAATGTAAATTCTTTCTTCAGTTTATTTCTTCTTTTCGATGATGTGTTAATATATAGTATGAGAGAGTTTGTGTACATTACACGAACCGAAGCCGTAAAGTTGGTATCCAAAATTTTATTCTCACTCGAGGGTTCGTAAGTTTTGTTTAGGCAAAACAGACTTTTGAATGCGACAATAACGGCAAAAAGGAAGCAGCAGAGTGGCGAGTGTGCAACTATGGGGCAGTGGACAGCTACGAGCGAGGCGATTGTTGGGGACGTGAGTGTGGAGCTATAGGCAAGGGCCTCATCACACGCTCTTGCTCCCAGAGCCACGTTTTGTACATCCCTGTTCTATATAACAACTAACCTTTATCGACTTCAGTTGCCTCAAATATCCACTATCAGAGAGGGGCCCAAAATTATGCTCGTGCCTGTGGATCTGTTTAATGCAATTTTGACAGCATGAGACGCCTTATCTCTCACCATACATTATAAACAGATTCAAGTCTGCATTTAGAGTAGACTAATCGATAAGTTGGATGTCCACGTCTCATGGGATCTCTCTGAAGGGTATGATTTCTTTAAACCAGTGAGAGTTCTTACTGGAACTATATACCGTTGTGAGCCAGGAATAGAACACCAAAGGGTTATGTGAGTACAAAAGAACCAAAAAAATCCGAGGGTTTGCTGCCATAATGAAGCACGCAATGTATGACAAGGAGTGAAGTTGTTAACCAGTTTTCCTCACTGGGCCAGATAGTGATACTCCATCACGACTGCCCCTAAGAGAATCACCTTTTAAGATATTCAGAAACACTATTTGTGTTCAGATTGTCATTAATCAGCAGCAGTCTTACCTGATCAGTTTCCATACTGTGACAGACATCAATGATAAATGGTAGAAGCTATACTTTGTTCTATCCTGTGCCAAGAGATAGGTGCAAAAATACTGCATCCATCAAGAAATGAAAGACAGCTTCAGAAAATAAGAAGAAACTTGATTTTGCAGGCAGATACAATGATACACAGTAGTAGGGCAATGTTAAGCATTAATATTCAACATAGTCACCAGTACGGCCGCATTGTCGTTTGATCGTACACCCCGCAAGTGCTTCTTCAACGAACTGAAGAGATGGATATCACTGGATACGACGTTATTGCTCCTATTTTTCATTATTCCTGCCGTTATCGAACTCACCAATTCCAAACATGTTTCCGTGTTATAACATTCGCACCTCAACTAGTTGCTCATGTATTTCCGCAGATGAAGTGGCATTCATACGCAGAAACTGGATCGCACTACGCACTTCCACGTATAGCAGTGGTTTCGTGCGGGCAGTCATCCTTCAACTGATGTTTAAAGACTCTGACGTAGAACATGCTCCATGATAAAGCTGTGGTTTTCTGCTTCGGCTCTGGTGGAAAACTTGAATATAAAATAGAGTACATCATCCGTGAGAGCTCTTGTTACCTAATATGACTGTAGCAACAAGCAATCATAGAATTTTCACACTCAGCACTGTAATAAATTCTATGATATGTAATGCATGGTTGTACGATCTTAAACATGACATAAACATCGCTGAATCATGCTAAAACATCCACCGTTAACATATCACAGAGTTGTATCCAACATTCGAATTTTGATTCACAGGGAGATCTTTTGGAGTCGTGTCGGGATCACTGTGGCCTTTAGACAACCAGTCTAAAGTATGTTGCTATATTGAATCTAGACTCGTCAGAGAATATGACATGATCCCAATTATTAATTTCATTTACCTCAGCAAGTGCACATCGATACTGCTTGTTAACATCGGAGGGAGCCTGTGTATTAAGCCTCTGCCTTTACATATTACAATTACATATTAAATAAAAGTAAAACAATAGTGAAATATAACAAATTTTCAAGTGCAAAAAAAATGTTATTTACATATTCCATTGCTTCTGATATTCTGTCCAAGAAATTTCTGGGATTTCTAGGGTAGGAGCTCAGAGAGCAAACTTCAACAACATGCTGGACTGTCTACCTCGGGAAGCTGCAGCTACATTCTGTGCTAAGCGTCTAACAGTTCTCTGGACACCATGTAGTCGGTTGCAGATCATCCTCCAATCGCCAAAGAAATTGGTAGCGTCAGTCAGCTGGGCTACACTAGAACGGAGCGATGTCAATCAACAAGTTGTCTTGCTGAGGAGCAGACCAATCTCCCGAAGTCGACTATTTTTTCCCGTGTTTCAATCGATCTGTGAGTTATAACACCGCATCTGACTGTTGTTTCAAGAGCACTTATCTTACGCTGGACGAGAGCCAGAAAACTCCCTCTCTCTCCCTTATTCCTGTGATAATGGAATATCTTACTAGGAAATGACTAGTTTTGTACAATTTCGTGGGTTTGCAAATAGATAAAATTACTTCTGAGTAAAACAGGTTTTCAGTCTTCCCTTACCAATATCTGCTCTCAGGTTAAATATATTTATATTTAATGATAATAGTAATAATATTTATTTTACGGTTTTCAGATACGCCAAGCTGCCGGAATTTAGTCCCTCAGGAGTTCTTTTACGTGCCAGTAAATTTGCCAACATGAGGCTGACGCATTTCAGCAACTTCAAATACCACCGGACCGAGCCAGGATCGAACCTGCCAAGTTGGGATCAGAAGGCCCGCACATCAACCCGTCTGAGCCAGCCAGACTATTTATCTTTAAATTTCTGTTATGTGTTTTTATAGTAGTTCGACCCCTTGTGAATGGTCTGCGTACTGGCCTTCTGTTTATAGGATCCTGAGTTCCTTTCCAGGCAGGACGACAATTTTTAACTGTGAATGGTTAATTCCTACGTCTCGGGAACTGAGTATTTGTGTTTGTACCAACACACTCATCTTCATATTTACACAACTCATTACTAGGATTCAGATGTTCAGGAAAAGTCATATATTTCCCGTCTTGTTATTTGCTATTTGTTGAAATCAAGTGCGAATTGGACATTGTTATGCCTTAATTTTTATAAGATATATAAATGCGTATTTTACCTTTTTTATTGTTTTGTTCATACTTCGGCCATGTTGGGTGTTTAAGGTCATATTTTGCACGGAGATATAAACTGCAATATGAATATGATGTCCGTCGTAGTACTTGTGACTTACGACCACCTAAGGAATCGCCTAAATTACATTTCTCCCCTCACCTTTCTTTAAAATGTCAACAGTGTCTAGGTTTCACGGTTGCACTAAAAGTGATAGAGATGACGTAAATATACCTAAATTACGTATAGTGAAATTGTTAAATTAAAACATAGCGTTAAAGAGTTGGGGAAGGAATGCTTCTCTGTCTGGTAAAGGTAAAATCCTCTTCTGCAAAGTGTTCGAAGTTAGAGTACGTGTTATGAAACATTTTAATGTCCAGCCGCATAGCGACATTGCTAGACAAAAGAAATGCTGTGATGAATGGAGTATAAGAGGAATGTAATTTTTAAAATTCTACTTCAGTTAAATATCTTGTCCTCAACGCGACTGTCGGTGCAATCTAAATTCCGATAACTAATATGATTTTCATTGGTTTGAAGGAAAGAGCAGCGATGTGATCTCTGCCACCATTCTGTAGGAAGGGCCTCTTGGATTCAGGAGGTCAAAAGTACTGTATCGCGATTGACCTCTCTAAGGGTATTTGACAGGATGGATCATGGGAGACTACTGACAAAAATAAGTGCAATTGGACTAGAAGATAGATCTCAAAGAATTAGAGTAGGTGAAGCTTTATCTGACCAAGTAACCATTAAGAGGGGAGTTCTTCAAGGAAGTATTATTGAACATTTGTGTTTTCTTATATATATATATACATCGATCCTTCTCCATCTCTCTTGCACTAGTCGTTATAATGAGGATGTCATCAGCGTACAGCAGAATAAGACAGTTGATGAGACGCTCTCCTCTTGTATTCAAGGTTACGAGATTGAATCCCAGCTCAATTTGTTGTAATTTAAGGATGCCTAAATATGAAATTTCCGTATCAAAAGACGATATTATGTCGTCGAGATTAAACAGAAGATCCATATATATATATATATAAATGATATGAGTAAACAAGTGGAATCAGAGGTAAGGCTTTTTTCGGGTTATGTTATTCTGTAAAGAGTAATAAATAAATTACAAGATTGTGAGCAACTGTAACGTGACCTCGATAATGTTGTGAGATGGACAGTAGGAAATGGTATGGTGATAAACAAGGTTAAAAGTCAGGCTGTGAGTTTAACAAATAGGAAAAGCCATTTTAGGGGTTGTAGTAAGTATGTAAAGGAGAGGGCTTATAAGTCTCTGGTAAGAACCCAAATAGAGTATGGTTCCAGTGTATGGGACTCTCACCAGGATTACTTGATTCAAGAGCTGGAAAGAATCCAGGGAATTGCAGCTCGAGTTGTTCTGGGCGATTTCCGAGAAGAGAGTAGCGTTACAAAAATGTTGCAAAGTTTTGACTGTGAAGACTTGGGAGAAACGAGACGAGCTGTCAGTGGAGAGATGGCGTAGAATGACACTAGTAGCGAATTAGTTTGAGTGGTGTCTGTAAAAGTAGGAAAGATCACAATATGAAGATAAAGTTGGAATTCAAGAGGACAAATTGGGGCAAATATTCGTTTATGGGAAGGGGAGTTAGGGATTGGAATAACTTACCAAGGGAGATGCTTAATACATTTCCAATTTCTGTGAAATAATTTAAGAAAAGGCCAGGAAAACAACAGGTATGGATACTGCCGCCAGGGCGACTAAACGCATATCAGTAGTGACTGCTTGATTAATTCGTACGATGCCATTTTGGTTACCGAGCTTTCTAATTTTGCATATTCTTGTTAAGTCTCAACAGAGAGATTTCATTCAGATAAAATATACTAACAGGCCTACAATTTCAGCTAAACAGTGGTATTCTGGATTCTGTTATAAACTCATCCTTTTTCTATTGCTTTCCCCACATTGGGGAGGGGAGAAGTTTGGGTGATAACTGTCATACATACACGTATAGGAGGATTTGGTCCGATTTTATGGCATGACTCCAATCCTATGTGCAAGGATGTATTCACTATTACGTGGTCCTATGCTGATTGTCAAGCATGGTGATTAGTATTCGGATAGTTAGGACCTAAAATTCTCCCAAATATTTAGGAAAGTATCACCAAACGTACGTACTTCCAACGTATGATTTATGCCACTAATTCTTCTATATTAAAGATACAGTTCATTATACAGTCGTATTGCACTAGAAAAGCAAAATACCATGGGGCAACAGCCTATAAGGACCTTGGACTACCAAGCGACAGCTACTCAGCCCGAAGTTCTGCAGATTACGAGGTGTCGTGTGGTCAGCACGACGAATCCTCTCGGCCGTTATTCATGGCTCTCTAGATCGGGGCCGCCATCTCATGGTCAGATAGCTCCTCAATTGCAATCATGCAGGTTGAGTAAACCTCGAACTAGCCCTCAGATCCAGGTAAAAGTCCCTGACCTGGCCGGGAATCAAACCCGGGACCTCCGTTTAAGAGGAAGGCACGCTATCTCTATACCGCGTGGCCGGCAGTGGTGTTGCAATACTTCAATCTATTTTCTTACTAGTTCTTTGAACTTAATTCCTTTAGTCTTTATCAAAACTTCGTTCTCAGTAATTAAACTCTGGTCAGTATCGGATATATTTTTAACTAATATGCCAAGGGCATACCGTTTTCCACCGACCATAGTTACTTTTTTAAATGCCCTCATACCTGCTTTATCAGCCACATCGTACTGCCTAATAGTCCTACTTTTGAGAACTTCCTTTCTTACACCAGTGAATAGCACAGTAAAAAATCACGTAGAGCAACGTGAAAATGTTAAAAACTCAAAAACTGACTTAATAAACTTTTCTTGTAAACGCAGAATAGCATAAGCTGTATTTTGCGGACGTGAGCTCATCATAACTCTAGTCATACCACACTTCCAACGTAGAAACTGCAATGGAACGGAGTCGAACCTCTGACGGCCTCATTCATTCAAACCTCATACCGTAATGATTTTAAACACCCAGTAACTGTCATACTAACTTGATATGTCTTGTCAAGGCTTGAGAACAAGTAACTGTAACAAGAATGTCTTGTAATTTCGATTATTACAATTTGTCGGTATCAATGCTAGTTGAAGAATTACTTCAAAAGATTTCGGCTCTTCAGCTATACTTAATTTTAATGGCTCTTCTGTTTAATCTCGACGACATAATATCGTCTTTTGATACGGAAATTTCATATTTAGGCATCCTTAAATTACAACAAATTGAGCTGGGATTCAATCTCGTAACCTTGAATACAAGACGAGAGCGTCTCATCAACTGTCTTATTCTGCTGTACGCTGATGACATCCTCATTATAACGACTAGTGCCAGAGAGATGGAGAAGGATCGATTGACAAGAACGAGCGGAGAGGATGCCCTCGAGATCAACAAGCGCAAGATGAAAGATACGATCGTGGGCAGGGCGAACAGCAACCAGCCACACATGAGTACAGTACCTGGGTTTGAAGTAGTGGAGAAATGTATCTGCCTACGAGCTCTAATTTTACACAAAGAAGGTTGCTCGGATGAGATAAGGAGACACCTTGCACTGGCCTGCGCGGTGGATGCCAAACTAAGCACGCTATGGAGGGACAGGATTATCGCCAAGAATATCAAACTGTAGCTGTTAAATGGGCTAATATTTCCGATCGCTACGCACGCCGCAGAGACGTGAACCATTAAAACAGCTGACAGGAAGAAGATAGAAACGTTGGCACTGTGGGTCTACCGTCGATCCCTGCGCATATCTTGAATGGAATATTGTACCAACATTGTTAAAATTAATCATTTGCCGAACCTAATTTCGAAAATTGCAGTACATAGGATTAACTACGCAGCAGCTTAGAAGCATTTATTTCTCGCTTATTCACTCAGATCTACTTTACATGAATGTAGTTTGCGGTTCGTGCAATATAGAAGAAATAAATGATCTTGAAATACTTCAAAAAAGGGCCATAATATTAACTTATAAATACAACTTTATGAAACGTTCCATTGTTGATATATATATAGGGACACGAACATCTTACCTGTCAGGATGCATAAGACATACCCTAAAGCACTTCTCATGTACAAATTTAACAATGGTTTGATCTCCTTAAACACAGAAATTAGGTACAGGAAAGACATTCATAACTACCAAACTAGGTCAATAGATCAGATATACAGAATACTGGCCATGTATCCTTGTCAAGGTATGTAATAAGATGCACAGCATATTCCGCCGCAGCAACGTGTAACAAACTGCTAACTGAGTAAAGGAGTATTAACAAATTTTCACTGTTTAAGAAGTCTGTTTTTAATTATTTTTTAAAAAAAATATAGAAATGTATTAATTATTATTGCCACAGTTAAATATAACTGTCAGTTTTCTCCAGTGTACTACCAACATTGTTGTGATCAACGTATATTATATTAAGAATATTAACCCTTTTGTACCATGAACTGCCAAAATTGTAAAGAGCAGCCCCTCCCTCTAGCTAATAGCTCATTGGGACAATACTCAGAATAAATAAATAAATAAATAAATAAATAAATAAATAAATAAATAAATAAATAAATAAATAAATCAATTAATTAATTAATTAAATAAGTTGATGCATTAACTCTAAATGTCGGAAGGTGATCGGATCAAATACCGAAAAAGGAGAGTTGTCTACAATCTCTACAAAAATCATTAAACAGTGAAATGAATCGAGAGCTATGAAAAAGAAGCAGCTATCCAGAAAAGACGGTGGCAGGGTTGTAGCTCCAACCCGCCTACTCCCCGCCCCTCTCCCCGCAACCACACGACCCAGAGTTTCAGTACGTACTTCAAGTTCATGAAGGTGGACAATTTAATTTCAGATATTTTATTTTTCAAGCAATAACATTAAGGTATATTACAATTTACTTGGTGCTCCAATCTGAATTTACCTCTTAAACTGCAAAAAATGTGTTTCGCGTTGTGATTGGTACGTAAGGTGTGGTTCATAAAATATTTGAAAATAAGTAGGCTCCTAAACTTTCCTCTGAATATTAATGAGCTAAAAGATGCCAAAAGTAATCGAGAATTTAAGATCAAGTACAGAAGTGTTATCCTCTACAAGTATCTAGAAGATATGTAAGAATCACCAACCTCGTGTTCACCAATCTTGATCAGAATAGAAACATAATCCTCAGTATACCAAACTTTTACTACAAGTATATACTTCACTTCACATTAATTTGTCGCGGCCAAGAGATGTGTTTAAGAAATGTATAAGAATTAGAAACCAGACAAAGAGTCCGGAAGGGCTCCGTTATTCGGTGAAGGTCTGACTACACGTTGAGATAGCTCTATTTAGACATCGACCATGCTTACGTCACTTTACCAACTCGTATATTTAAAAATAATTTGTCCAAGTTCCAGTTGTCATGTAAGAATCAATTCAGTCATGCAAGCTCTGAGACTTTCTTTTAATTCACATTCTACTGAATAGCAGATCAATGAGGTACGTTAATAATAATAATAATAATAATAATAATAATAATAATAATAATAATAATAATAATAATAATCTCTGACCTCAGCTACCTGATCATGGAACTTTTGAAGTGGTGTCATATACGTGGCTTGCATATCAGTTTTGACGTGCCAATTATGCAGCTATCTAACTGCGAAAGAATCACCAGCCCTTTGTGTCATTTAACAAACGCATTTATTTATGGCTCTGTAACTTGTAATACGCGTTCATGCTCCAAACTGATAGAGCGAACTTTACGACGGAACTATTTCGATATCTGGCTCGGGAGCACATCTCTCTTCAAGCCTCGGTATCTAGATTATGCTATGGCATAATGGCTCCCTGATTCATGGTCTAGACCCAGACAGTCTTTATTTATGAAGCATCGTATTTTAAAGAGGATATCGTCCGCTAAGTATGGTAATTACCAGGGAAAGCTAACAACAAATAATAAACATCCATCAGGTGAGTGGTTTCTGTTTAAATAGGGCAGAATTTTTAATAAGAGATATTCAGAAATATGTATGTGATAATTCCCCATTACTCTTGATGAGGTAATGATTTCATAAATGGCATAAGATAAAGGGCCTATTTGAGCGTTTTAAATATTGATGGCCAGAACAGATTACGTTATTTTACACTATAAAATTAATAATTTGAATGTTTGTTTTCTAGAAGTCTGTGCTAGGCTAGACTAAATACGAGGATGATCCAGCAAATGAGATAAGAATACTTCTCATGGCGCAAATTTGCTTAGATTAGTCAATGCATTGTCCCAAGTTAAGGGGGACACAGACATGGCCCAAAAAATGAAAAATGAAATTCTGACTCTAGTTGATATTCAAAACTTTGATGCATATTTTTATATATTTTCTTCAAACGTATGGCCATTTTTAAAGGTATCATGCAGACTTTTAAATCACGCCTGTGGTTTTAAAGTGTTGATATTTAAGCTAGATTGAACCTATAACTTAAGTAAAATGCATTCTAGTCATAATAATAATAACTTCGTGTGGCTATTTCTAGCCGAGTGCAGTTGTAAGGCAGACCCTTCGATGAGGGTGGGCGGCATCTGCTATGTATAGGTAACTGCGTGTTATTGCGGTGGAGGATAGTGTTATATGTGGTGTGTAAGTTGCAGGGATACTGGGGACATCACAAACACCCAGCACCCGTGCCACTGGAATTAACCAATGAAGGTTAAAATCCCCGACCCGGCCGGGAATCGAACCCGGGACCCTCTGGACCAAGAGGCCAGCACGCTAAGCATTTAGTCATGAAGCCGGACATTCTACTCATAATTATTGGAGACTGCCTAAGGAGAGGAAAAGCTAATGCAGCGAATATGCTCGTTCATATATTAGTAAAAGATGTTGCTAATCAATAGTCCTCTCCTGAAGATATAAGTTATATTTCGTTAATCAATTTATTTACCCGTAACTAATTTATTGTTTTCAGAATATCAAAAATTGACGCTGTCTAAATCATTTCTCGTAACTTTGGATAAAATTTTAAAGAGCTCACCCAAGGAAATTTTACAGTTGCCATCTGACACCCCAGATACGATTATTTATTCATCTCAGAAAGTAAAAGGGCTTGGTATGTTCAGAGCAGCAATTCAATACAGACATGTAAAAGTTTAGAAAAGTCTTGAGGTGAGTATATCATTGTAACCAGAGATATAGTAGCAGATAAATTAAAATGTGTGGAAGAGTTAGATATACATGACAGAGAGTTCCGATAAATCGAAAGAAATATGTAGCATCGTGATCTAGTCCAACGATATGGCAGCTGATCCAGCACACAACATTTCCACGCCATGTCACAAGATAGCCCCAAGTATCAGATGGTCGCTGATTTAGCACACAATTTTATGGCCATAAATAATCGGAAGATAGGTGTTATGAGAAAAATTCTGCTGCCCTCGGTGACGTTGTTGTGTGTGAAGGGCTTTGCTTTGACCTAGGCGAAACGGCAGTCATAGAAGGTGGAAGCTCGCTTAAATCACGGTGTCATTTCTGCTTACTGTAATAGAAGGCAGTGTTCTGGCACACGGTAATAACGTGAGGAAGAAGATGACGAACACTGCTTGATGTAATAGAAGGCAGTGTTCTGGCACACGGTAATAACGTGAGGAAGAAGATAACGAACACTGGTTCCTGTAATAGAAGGCAGTGTTCTGGTACACGGTAATAACGTGAGGAAGAAGATAACGAACACTGGTTCCTGTAATAGAAGGCAGTGTTCTGGTACACGGTAATAACGTGAGGAAGAAGATAACGAACACTGGTTCCTGTAATAGAAGCCAGTGTTCTGGCACACGGTAATAACGTGAGGAAGAAGATGACGAACACTGGTTCCTGTAATAGAAGGCAGTGTTCTGGTACACGGTAATAACGTGAGGAAGAAGATAACGAACACTGGTTCCTGTAATAGAAGGCAGTGTTCTGGTACACGGTAATAACGTGAGGAAGAAGATAACGAACACTGGTTCCTGTAATAGAAGGCAGTGTTCTGGCACACGGTAATAACGTGAGGAAGAAGATGACGAACACTGGTTGATCTAATAGAAGCCAGTGTTCTGGCACACGGTAATAACGTGAGGAAGAAGATAACGAACACTGGTTCCTGTAATAGAAGGCAGTGTTCTGGTACACGGTAATAACGTGAGGAAGAAGATAACGAACACTGGTTCCTGTAATAGAAGCCAGTGTTCTGGCACACGGTAATAACGTGAGGAAGAAGATAACGAACACTGGTTCCTGTAATAGAAGGCAGTGTTCTGGTACACGGTAATAACGTGAGGAAGAAGATGACGAACACTGCTTGATGTAATAGAAGGCAGTGTTCTGGTACACGGTAATAACGTGAGGAAGAAGATAACGAACACTGGTTCCTGTAATAGAAGGCAGTGTTCTGGTACACGGTAATAACGTGAGGAAGAAGATGACGAACACTGGTTCCTGTAATAGAAGGCAGTGTTCTGGCACACGGTAATAACGTGAGGAAGAAGATGACGAACACTGGTTCCTGTAATAGAAGGCAGTGTTCTGGCACACGGTAATAACGTGAGGAAGAAGATGACGAACACTGCTTGATGTAATAGAAGGCAGTGTTCTGGCACACGGTAATAACGTGAGGAAGAAGATGATGAACACTGGTTGCGGTATTAGAAGGCAGTGTTCTTGGCACATGGTAATAACGTGAGGAAGAAGATGACGAACACTGCTTGATGTAATAGAAGGCAGTGTTCTGGCACACGATAATAACGTGAGGAAGAAGATAACGAACACTGGTTCCTGTAATAGAAGGCAGTGTTCTGGTACACGGTAATAACGTGAGAAAGAAGATAACGAACACTGGTTCCTGTAATAGAAGCCAGTGTTCTGGCACACGGTAATAACGTGAGGAAGAAGATGACGAACACTGCTTGATGTAATAGAAGGCAGTGTTCTGGCACACGGTAATAACGTGAGGAAGAAGATGATGAACACTGGTTGCGGTATTAGAAGGCAGTGTTCTTGGCACATGGTAATAACGTGAGGAAGAAGATAACGAACACTGGTTCCTGTAATAGAAGGCAGTGTTCTGGCACACGGTAATAACGTGAGGAAGAAGATGACGAACACTGGTTCCTGTAATAGAAGGCAGTGTTCTGGCACACGGTAATAACGTGAGGAAGAAGATGACGAACACTGCTTGATGTAATAGAAGGCAGTGTTCTGGCACACGGTAATAACGTGAGGAAGAAGATAAAGAACACTGGTTCCTGTAATAGAAGGCAGTGTTCTGGCACACGGTAATAACGTGAGGAAGAAGATGACGAACACTGCTTGATGTAATAGAAGGCAGTGTTCTGGCACACGGTAATAACGTGAGGAAGAAGATGACGAACACTGCTTGATGTAATAGAAGGCAGTGTTCTGGCACACGATAATAACGTGAGGAAGAAGATGACGAACACTGGTTCCTGTAATAGAAGGAAGTGTTCTGGCACACGGTAATAACGTGAGGAAGAAGATAACGAACACTGGTTCCTGTAATAGGAGGCAGTGTTCTGGCACACGGTAATAACGTGAGGAAGAAGATAACGAACACTGCTTGATGTAATAGAAGGCAGTGTTCTGGCACACGGTAATAACGTGAGGAAGAAGATAACGAACACTGGTTCCTGTAATAGAAGGCAGTGTTCTGGCACACGGTAATAACGTGAGGAAGAAGATGACGAACACTGGTTCCTGTAATAGAAGGCAGTGTTCTGGCACACGGTAATAACGTGAGGAAGAAGATGACGAACACTGGTTCCTGTAATAGAAGGCAGTGTTCTGGCACACGGTAATAACGTGAGGAAGAAGATGACGAACACTGGTTGATCTAATAGAAGGCAGTGTTCTGGCACACGGTAATAACGTGAGGAAGAAGATGACGAACACTGGTTCCTGTAATAGAAGGCAGTGTTCTGGCACACGGTAATAACGTGAGGAAGAAGATGACGAACACTGGTTCCTGTAATAGAAGGCAGTGTTCTGGCACACGGTAATAACGTGAGGAAGAAGATAACGAACACTGGTTCCTGTAATAGAAGGCAGTGTTCTGGCACACGGTAATAACGTGAGGAAGAAGATAACGAACACTGCTTGATGTAATAGAAGGCAGTGCTCTGGCACACGGTAATAACGTGAGGAAGAAGATAACGAACACTGGTTCCTGTAATAGAAGGCAGTGTTCTGGCACACGGTAATAACGTGAGGAAGAAGATGACGAACACTGGTTGATCTAATAGAAGGCAGTGTTCTGGCACACGGTAATAACGTGAGGAAGAAGATGACGAACACTGGTTCCTGTAATAGAAGGCAGTGTTCTGGCACACGGTAATAACGTGAGGAAGAAGATAACGAACACTGGTTCCTGTAATAGGAGGCAGTGTTCTGGCACACGGTAATAACGTGAGGAAGAAGATAACGAACACTGCTTGATGTAATAGAAGGCAGTGTTCTGGCACACGGTAATAACGTGAGGAAGAAGATGACGAACACTGGTTCCTGTAATAGAAGGCAGTGTTCTGGCACACGGTAATAACGTGAGGAAGAAGATGACGAACACTGGTTCCTGTAATAGAAGGCAGTGTTCTGGTACACGGTAATAACGTGAGGAAGAAGATAACGAACACTGGTTCCTGTAATAGAAGGCAGTGTTCTGGTACACAGTAATAACGTGAGGAAGAAGATGACGAACACTGGTTCCTGTAATAGAAGGCAGTGTTCTGGCACACGGTAATAACGTGAGGAAGAAGATGACGAACACTGGTTGATCTAATAGAAGGCAGTGTTCTGGCACACGGTAATAACGTGAGGAAGAAGATGACGAACACTGGTTCCTGTAATAGAAGGCAGTGTTCTGGCACACGGTAATAACGTGAGGAAGAAGATGACGAACACTGGTTCCTGTAATAGAAGACAGTGTTCTGGCACACGGTAATAACGTGAGGAAGAAGATGACGAACACTGGTTGATCTAATAGAAGGCAGTGTTCTGGCACACGGTAATAACGTGAGGAAGAAGATGACGAACACTGGTTGCGGTATTAGAAGGCAGTGTTCTTGGCACATGGTAATAACGTGAGAAAGAACATGGCGAACATTGGTTGCCTACGTACCACGGTGTCGGTTTTCTGTACGCGAAAATTGTCTACTTTAAAATGATTACGTTAATTCTAGACAGATCTCCAGCCCAAAAACATATCCCTGTTAAAATAATTCGAGGTTCATATTCCCTCAAGATAAATTCTGATGTCTCATTATATTGGTATGGATAAAACCGTCCAAGTGTCTCAACGTGAGAAAATATCGTGAAACGAATACCATCACCTTGGCTTACGCAAGACATAAGATTAAAAATGGAGGAAAGAAATGCAGCTTACAAATATTATAGAAAAAATCCAACCGCAGAAAATTTCGAAAAGTACAAAAAATTGCGTAACACAACAACTTAGACCATCAGGAATGCTAAGATACGCCACACACATGAAATCTTAAAAAATAACAGTTCTGGCAATGTTTGGAAAATTCTTCGGAACATTGGTTTGACGAAAAATAAAACCGACGAAAACAACACCGACTTGCCATTAGACGAATTAAATCCATTTTTCTGCTCACAAAATTCACATACAGACGAACGAACTAAAAGGGAAACAATCGACAGACTACATACGAAAACAAAACACGATGGAGAAGAATTGTATTTTTCACATGTAACTCTTAATGACGCCAGAGACGCAATTCGTGAAATAAAGTCAGAGGCTACAGGATGTGACGGAATAAATTTGACATTAATTAAAAGACTCACTGAAATTGTTCTCCCAACAATTACACACATAATAAATACCTCACTCATGACAGGAATCTTTCCCAATATATGGAAAAGTGCCATAATACGACCGATAAGAAAAATCGATAATCCAACAAAACCCGAAGACTTTCGACCAATTTGCATACTTCCTTGTCTTAGTAAAATATTAGAAAAGGTCGTTCACAAGGAGATAACAAATTACATTAACAAACACAATTTACTCGACAAATACCAGTCAGGATTTAGACCTAACCACAGCACAACCACAGCACTACTAAAAGTTACAAATGACATTCAAGCAGGCATGGACAACGGACAAATGACTATCCTTGTACTTTTAGACCTAAGTAAAGCATTTGACTGTGTGGACAGAGAAATATTATTAGCTAAGCTACAAGCACAAAAATTTTCTTCAAGCGCACTGACGTGGCTGCACTCTTATTTAATTGGGCGCCAGCAGTGCGTTTCAGCAGGTACGAAAGTGTCACACTGGCAACAAACTGAAGTTGGCGTAGTTCAGGGCAGTGTTCTAGCGCCACTGCTATTTTCACTGTACTTAAATGACCTACCAGAACATATAAAAACTTGTAAATACCATTTCTTCGCAGACGATATTCAACTTTATATACAAACAAATCCGAAAGACATCCAACTAGACATTGACAAACTAAACGGTGACCTGGAAAATATAAAAGACTGGACTAAAAATAATTCTCTTAAAGTCAATCCATTCAAATCGCAAGCAATCATAATTGGATCCAAAAGTAATCATACCAAACTGAAAAGTGTTAAAATTCCCCCAATCCTATTCCACGCAACACCAATACAAATAAACGAAACAGTAAAAAACCTTGGCCTCATTTTTGATAAGTACTTAAACTGGACGGAGCACACGACGAAAATATGCCAACGAGTATTCTTTTCTTTGCACTATCTTAAACGTTTACGGGATCTCAACCCTCTAAATACGAGAAAGTTACTTGTTCAAAGCTTAATTCTACCCATCTTCGATTATGGTGACGTAATATACAACAACCTAAACACCACACTTAACGCTAAACTTCAGCGGGCTTATAGGGTAAAATGGCCGGAGCTGGCACAGCGCTAATGAGCAATATGGCCGCTATACACAGGCTCTTATGGGGCTAACTCTGGGAGTTAGCACAGGGGGCTAATAGGCTGAATGAGCATGGCTTTATAGAGGAAGGAAGAGCTAGATTAAGGAATGAGAAGGAATCGGCTGTGGTCTTATCAACGAAACCATCCGAGCATTTGCGTGGAATTAAAAGAGGAAGCTACTCTGGCTGGATTGAACTGACTTTCTGGTTGATGCGAACCGAATTTCTAATTGAATTGTACCATTTTTGGTTGGATTCAAGTGAATGTAGGTTGACTCGAACCCGTGTTCGGTTGAACTGAACTGATTTTAGTTGGACTGAACTGAATTCTCGGCCGGTTCGAACCCAATTTTGTTTGGATTGAACTGATATTTAGCTAGCGTAAACTGATTTTTTGTTTGAACGGAACCTGATTTTGATTGGATTGAAGTGAACTTTGGTTGATCGGAACGCAGTTTCGGTTGGATCGAACTGATTTACTGTTGGATTGAACTGAACATTGGTTGATCCGAGCCCATATTTGGCTGGATTAAACAGATTTTTTTAGGTTAATACAAACCCAGTTTTGGTTGGATTGATACGCAAGATAACCCCTGTACACTGGTCTTATGAGAATAGCTAGGTATTGTTGGTGCAGGAGGCTTATGAGTCTTATAGGAGTAGGGAGATGGGACGCGGCTTAACCAATGCGACTTGCTGATTGATTGAAGAGGTCAGTGACAGGCGTAAAGCCTCTTCTGGATGAATTTCAAGAGGAGTAACTTGAAGAGTGGAAGGATATGGTGTCCCTCATCCTTTTTGAACCGGGCTTGGGACCTGCTTGGTGGCGGATTTAGCACCCTAGGTATGAATAAGGATGCAGGACTGAGATTTTAAGGAGTCAGGAATTTGGTAAGATTTTGTGACATTGTGGCTACTCAATCCGCCACTAGACACAGATTAAAATGGAAGGATGTATGGGTAAACAGGGATGTTTAGTAATATGTAGAGTGCTTTTAGCTTGATGATGCTCGATTTGATTGTTCTAGATTTTGTTGTTGTTGCAGAAATAATTGAAATACATTTTACATTGCACTGTATTTTAACTAGGGTTGCTAATGGCATGATGTCCATAGGCGTAAGATGCTACACCATCGGATGCGATTACTCTCTTGTCGTCATAAGGTGAGAGTGCAATCTTGTTTAATTGCACGGATGATACCTTGTGAAGCTTAGAGGTGATGATATTAATAGGAACCCGTTTTACTTCTTTCTTTGTGAGACAATGTTCATAGTCTTCAAAACGGATGTAATTTTTCACAGCACATTTTGTAATACCTTTAATCTTCTTGACATTACAACCATCTATGTCAAGGGCATACATCTTAGGTCTTAGACCGATAAATCTTTTTATAATTTTTTCACAAGCTTCATCCTTAAATTTTCCTAGCACTTTCTTGTTTTTCAGTGAGTAACACATATGATGATCAGGGTAATCAGATGTGTCAAGATGATCTAGGAAGTGCAATTTATCTTTGTAGACATCTTCAGTTTGTACTAGATGGATAAACGAATCGGTGTCCATGTACATCAAAGTTAGGTTTTCTTTTCCGTAATAAGGAAGCAAAATGTCATAATGATAGATATACATAAGTGTTTTTGAAATGTCTAGTACACTCATGCCAACATAAATAGGTTTGTTAAATAACAGTGTACGCTTTGCCAGATGAACAGCAGCTAACTGAGGCCCGTATATGGTTCTGTCAATAAAATGAGGTTTTGCCACAAGTTTCTCTAACATTTTAGCGTCAGTAACCAAACGTATATCTATTCTCTTCCTGATATTTTCCATTGTTTTTCCGAACATAGCATTATTGAAGAGTTTGTACAGATCTTTTTCAAAGTCATTTTTTGCTTCTTTTCTTAGATTGTTATTGAAGTCAACGTAGGGTTTGAGCCAACGTGACTGACTAAACCTCAATGCGCGGTGTATTTTAGTTAATTGCAGTCCGTGGGCCAAGGCTTGCTTTAAGGCTATGTAGTGGACTACATAATGTTGTTTGTCTTTGAGATGAGGAATTAACTTTTTTGGTGATGATTCAGTTGGTCGCATGCACTCAGGAAGAAACGGTAAGTCGTTATGGAGGTTATGCAATTCAGAAGGGTATTTAACGTCTACTTCCAATATATAGCCAAGAGGGTCATCTTCATTCATTGTTTCTAGGTGAATAGTATCAGGAGACACCCACTCAAAACCTCTGTAAGGAAGGGGATGACACATTGCCCATCCATTTTGGTTGTTTGCATCTTCATAGGTAATATACTGTGATGGCTTTCTTGTATCAAACTGTTCCATATACTTATTGTTTGCAACCGCATAGCGATAAGGTACTTGGCATAAACCTCCGCGTATTCCTGCTTCTACCATAAGGTGTTGATCATAGTCCTGTAATAACTCCAATTCAATTCCAGTGAATAGAAGCATGGCATCCCATGTAAGGCCAGGTGATGTGAAGTAGTGAGCGGGGTCTAATTTGTGGGTTTCTGTGGTCTTGTTTCTGAAGGTTTCAAACACGTCTGCTAAAAGAAGTGTGTCAGAAATAAGGTATAGGTCACTATATTCTCCTAAATTTTTTATATTGAAATTGTTCCAGACTTGTATTGCATGGATATAATCTTCATCTGTGATATGCTCTTGCTTCAATTTACTAAAGAATGATTCTTTGGGTGGCAACTCCTCCATCTTCAGCTTTTCCCATGAGTCTAGGTAATCATAGGGGAAGACTCCTTTACGAGTTAATAGATGTCTCTTATCTTCACCAAAATACTTGATTGTTTCAGGACAGGATGTCAAATTATTCACTAATTTTTCTAAACTATTGACCATAAAGCGAAACGTGTCTACAAATCTAAGCTTAACACTACCCACATGTTTGGTAAATGAGATGTAACTTTCTTCTGAGTTAGGAATAACTTCTACTCTTTCAGCAGTGCATCCTAACTGTTTAACGATGAAATGCGAGTCATAACCACTTAGGTTATGAATCAGTACCGGGATATGTGTAGGTGTTTTACATTTTAAATTGCAGCTGTTATGTGCAGCACCGCGGTACATCCCAGTGATATGGCAATGACCGCAAACTTTCCAGTCTTCATCTGTGAATTTATTGTAACACAGGTAGCAATTAACTGCTAATTGGAAATCCTTTTCTTGATCTGTAGTTAAGTATATAGGCTTCTTTAGACTGTATAAGCCCTCAATTTCAGTGGCTATAGATATCAAGTATTCCATAAATTTCTCTGCGGCATTGGGCCCAAGATACACAAAGGGTTTCTTTGGAAGATTTGACTCAACATGTTCAACATCGGAGGAAGGCTTAACATACACAGCAAAGCTCATAGGAGTATGATCTTGGTAAAGAAGAGTATAACTCATTTCAGGGTTAGGCATACATGTTTGAAGTGGTAAAAGAATACTTTCAAAATCAGCATATAATACGTAACTTATATTTTCATCATTTTTTCCCTTCCCAAGGTTTCTGTCTGGTATGAAAATACCGTTCTACTACAGGATCACTGGCAGTTTGCTCTTTTAGCTGGTCTGGACGACAAGGAGTCAACAAGGTCGCTTCTTAAAGATAAGTATTATCAGCTTATTTATGATGCATGCTAAACAGTAACTGCTCACTGATGTTGGTGATTATAACAGCCTAGAGGCTGGTTGGATCCTCAACTAACACCACCAAAGGTTCTGCGGTTATTTAGAAATCACAAAAAAGAAAAAGAATGGTGCTGCCAAAATGTGGCGTGGTAAGCAAGATGAGGAGTGAGGTATTTTACCATTGCTTTCCTCACTGATTCAGAAAGTGCTATTGTAGCATGACGGACCCTATGAGCCAACACCTTCCATAACAATTAGAGACACTAACTGTGCTCTGAATTTATTACTCAGCACCGTATATAGCACAGCAGCACATGCTTCATTTGTTTTACGGTCGGATGCCCTTCCTGACGTCAACCCTATGCTGATTCCGATTCTATTAGATCATGCCCCTGTTTTACGGCCGGATGTCCTTCCTGACATCAACCCTATGAGCAGTCCTGTTATAGTAGATCATACCCTTGTTTTACGGCCGGATGTCCTTCCTGACGTCAACCCTATGAGCAGTCCTGTTATAGTAGATCATACCCTTGTTTTACGGCCGGATGTCCTTCCTGACGTCAACCCTATGCGCAGTCGGGTTATAGTAGATCCCTCCCCTTACTGTTTTACGGCTGGATGTCCTTCCTGACGTCAACCCCTATGCGCAGTCCAGTTATAGTAGATCAGGCCCCTCTTTTACTACCGGATGTCCTTCCTAACGTCAGCCCGTTGCGCAGTCGAGTTATAGTAGATCCCTCCCCTTACTGTTTTACGGCTGGATGTCCTTCCTGACGTCAACCCCTATGCGCAGTCCAGTTATAGTAGATCAGGCCCCTCTTTTAGGACCGGATGTCCTTCCTGACGTCAGCCCGATGCGCAGTCGGGTTATAGTAGATCAGGCCCCTCTTTTAGGGCCAGATGCCCTTCCTGACGTCAACCCTATGCACCGTCCGGTTATAGTAGATCAAGCCGCTGTTTTACGGCTGGATGCCCTTCCAGACGTCAACCCTATGCAGAGAGAGGTACTCACTATTTCGTGTTACCGTGGTGGTTGGTAGTGTGTTGTGTGAATATAAAGAAGACAACCACAACCGTATAGTTAATCCCTTTTAACAAGTAATGTCATAAAACAGGTTAATTTGGAAATTCGCCTCAAAACGTAAAAATAATGAGTTTTAACCGTAGAATCATGTTTAAAACCGAAATTGAATTATTTTGAAGCATAGTACATTTTCAACCCCTAAACACCAAAACGGTATAGCTTCTAAAGTTTTTGTCCTAAAATTATGATTCTTTTGTCTAAAATTAAGTCTTGAGAAGCTCTTTCAGATGAGAGGGTGAGAAGGGGTGCAAGGGGGATGAAAACTAGTTTTTCCAAAATTCACCTCAAAACGTAAAAAAGATGCATTTTAACCGTAGAATCATGTTTAGAACCGAAATTTAATTACTTTCACCCATAGTACATTTTCAACCCCTAAACACTAAAACGGCTATAGCTCCTAAAGTATTTATCCTAAAATTATGATTCTTTTGTCTAAAATTAAGTCATGAGAGGCTCTTTCAGATAAGGGGGTGAGAGGGGGGTGCAAGGGGGGATGAAAACCGTTTTTAACAAAATTCATCTTAAAACGTAAAAAATAATGCGTTTTATCCGTAGAATCATGTTTAGAACCGAAATTTAATTAATAAACACTAAAACGGCTATAGCTCCTATAGTATTTGTCCTAAAATTATGATTCTTATGTCTAAAATTATGTCTTAAGAGGCTCTTTCGGATAAGGGTGTAAGGGGGATGAAAACTGGTTTTTACAAAATTCATCTTAAAACGTAAAATAAATGATGCGTTTTAACCGTAGAGTCATGTTTAGAACCGAAAATTAATTATTTTGACCCTTGGTACCTTATCAACCCCTAAACACTAAAACGGCTATAGCTCCTAAAGTCTTTGTCCTAAAATTATGATTCTTATGTCTAAAATTAAGTCTTGAGAGGTTCTTTCAGATAAGGGGGTGAGGGTGTTTTTACAAAAATTCATCTTAAAACGTAAAAGAATGATGCGTTTGAACCGTAGAATCATGTTTAGAACCGAAATTTGTGGTAGGAAGAGGAGTAAAAAGGAGCTAGCTATCCTACTCCAAATTAACTATTGCTCAAGATATCTGTCTAGTAACCCTTGTCTCACAAGGTTCTCTACATTCACTAACAAGTATTTTTATTATTATTGTGTGAGAGTATTATTGTTAATAATTTGGTGTTAGCACTCGTAGTTGTTTAGCGATCCGATTCATTTAAAGGAAGATAAGCGGTTCAATTCAGCTCGATAGTAACAGCTAGAAAAATAAACCTTCAACTTCGACCGGCAAGTAGTTATCTTTAAGAATATTACTAATTCTATAACATTATTACCTACCAGTCTTCTATCGCATTTTAATTTTTTTAGAGCGATCTCTATGAGGACGGGTGTAGTTTTGTTCTATAACAGTAGTGCATACCCTTACTGGCCGAGACCTAGTGTTCACGGTGCACTATGTCTTATGGTATGGACTAGATCAAATTTGTTACTTTATAGACGTGTCTCTGTTTCATCCTTTGCTTTGACGGTATAAAAGTAACTAAAGTATGAGTGATACTAGTAATGCTATTCCTTATGCAGCCAGTCCCTGTTATGAATGGTGTGAAAATGTCACTCATAGGATCGGTTGGTGCGCGCATTTCAGCGGACTTGGCAGGCTAATATGTAGTAGCAACTTCTGGCTCGGTGAAGAAAGCAACAGAAAACTACCTCGCTCCTCATTTCTTAGTGCGTCTCCTCAGTGAAGCCTAGGCCATCTATGGTAGCTGATGGCAGAGCTGTCCAGGATCCAACCAGCCTCCAGGGCTGAATATTCATCACAAGTAAACTCAATTTCAAGATGTCTGTTCAGAGTTAGAAAGTACTTAATGGAGGATTTACCAAACATTTTTATATGTTACTGTTCACTGTTAAGACAGGCATGTAATTCCATGTGTAAGAACAAGCCGTACACAGTGTACGGTTCAAAAATAAAAGTAGATGATTATGTTCGTAGATTGCTAGCTAGGGATGCAGGAGGGATTAACCCCCTTCGCTGAGGAACAGGCTATTTTTGAATATATAAGTAAGAGTGTTAATATTAAATGTTTAGTTTATGGAGGACTGTTAACGTGATAGCATCGTTCTTTACAGGTAAAAGCTAAAGGTGCAGTATATTAAGAAAAGAAATGTACAATACAGTTAGTTTGCGATAAAGTATTTATCTAATTGTGTCTATCTCTCTCCTCTTCGCAGGTTTAATCTATAGGCAGCAATCGTTAAAAATAATATCCATCATGGAGCAGCCTATCACTAGCTATGCATGCAAGAAGTGTGGAAAAGCTTTTCTTAAAAATTACAACAAGAAGCGTCATGAGATATCATGCAGTGAGGTTTTTAAGTGTAGAATCTGTAGAAGTCAGTTCAACAATGCTTACAACGGACAGAGGCACGAGGATGCTTGCAATAGTGAAGCCTCTCCGACAAAAATATTTAAAAAAGAGCCAACCAAAAATCAGCTGCTCTCTACTGTCCCTGATGATAATGGTATAGTTGAGTACGAAACCTCCTTCGAAGATCGTTTAAAGTCCTATTTTCTTCGGTGTGATACACGTGGTGATCTAAATTCTTATTTAGACGAAGCAAAAGAGAAGGTAATTTTTATTATTAACAAGGAGCTGTCTTTACACAAATCGCTGAAAGTGAATATCATGACTGAGTGCAGATTTGTCAATGCTGTAGGCGATATCACAGATCGAGCATTCAAAACCCGTAATACACCCATATTTTTAACTACTGATTTGAGTGATTTTCTTGACACTCAATTTAAAAAATTAGTTACAGAGATGGAGGAATCTCAATTAAAAGGCAGTAACTGGGCCCTCTTAGCTGTTGAAGGCATTCGACTGAGGATAAATAAGTACAGACCCTTACATGGAAGTACATATATTCCCCTACCGGCTCCTATAGCAGCAAGAAAAGCTTGTATCAACCCTCAAAATTACAAGGATAATAAGTGCTTCATGTATGCTGTTTTAGCAAAATTTGTTAAAAAGAATCCTCAGCGAGTGAATAAATATAAAGATCTGGAAGATAAATACGATTTCTCAGGCGTCACATTTCCAACATCGCTATCTGAGATACAGAAGTTTGAAAAGGTTAATAACATCTCCGTGAATGTGTATGGATTGGAAGAAAACAACGCAATTTTCCCCTTAAAAGTTGTAGACAAGGAATTGACAAACCATTGTGATCTGCTACTGCTCAGTGATTTCTCAGACCGTAGTCATTACGTCTACATAACGGACTTTGAGAAGTTAATTGGATATCAATTGACTAAGCGAGAGCATAAAATATGTATGTGTAAGCGGTGTTTTACATACTTTGATAATCGGCAAGGGGTTAGCGGACTAGATAAATTAAAAGAACATAAGATATTCTGTCAACAAAATTGCTAGAATTCAAATGCCTACAAAGAAGGGTATTCTGAAATTTGAAAATGTAGAGAGAATGTTGAGATTACCCTACGTATTATATGCTGATTTTGAAAGTATTCTTTTACCACTTCAAACATGTATGCCTAACCCTGAAATGAGTTATACTCTTCTTTACCAAGATCATACTCCTATGAGCTTTGCTGTGTATGTTAAGCCTTCCTCCGATGTTGAACATGTTGAGTCAAATCTTCCAAAGAAACCCTTTGTGTATCTTGGGCCCAATGCCGCAGAGAAATTTATGGAATACTTGATATCTATAGCCACTGAAATTGAGGGCTTATACAGTCTAAAGAAGCCTATATACTTAACTACAGATCAAGAAAAGGATTTCCAATTAGCAGTTAATTGCTACCTGTGTTACAATAAATTCACAGATGAAGACTGGAAAGTTTGCGGTCATTGCCATATCACTGGGATGTACCGCGGTGCTGCACATAACAGCTGCAATTTAAAATGTAAAACACCTACACATATCCCGGTACTGATTCATAACCTAAGTGGTTATGACTCGCATTTCATCGTTAAACAGTTAGGATGCACTGCTGAAAGAGTAGAAGTTATTCCTAACTCAGAAGAAAGTTACATCTCATTTACCAAACATGTGGGTAGTGTTAAGCTTAGATTTGTAGACACGTTTCGCTTTATGGCCAATAGTTTAGAAAAATTAGTGAATAATTTGACATCCTGTCCTGAAACAATCAAGTATTTTGGTGAAGATAAGAGACATCTATTAACTCGTAAAGGAGTCTTCCCCTATGATTACCTAGACTCATGGGAAAAGCTGAAGATGGAGGAGTTGCCACCCAAAGAATCATTCTTTAGTAAATTGAAGCAAGAGCATATCACAGATGAAGATTATATCCATGCAATACAAGTCTGGAACAATTTCAATATAAAAAATTTAGGAGAATATAGTGACCTATACCTTATTTCTGACACACTTCTTTTAGCAGACGTGTTTGAAACCTTCAGAAACAAGACCACAGAAACCCACAAATTAGACCCCGCTCACTACTTCACATCACCTGGCCTTACATGGGATGCCATGCTTCTATTCACTGGAATTGAATTGGAGTTATTACAGGACTATGATCAACACCTTATGGTAGAAGCAGGAATACGCGGAGGTTTATGCCAAGTACCTTATCGCTATGCGGTTGCAAACAATAAGTATATGGAACAGTTTGATACAAGAAAGCCATCACAGTATATTACCTATGAAGATGCAAACAACCAATATGGATGGGCAATGTGTCATCCCCTTCCTTACAGAGGTTTTGAGTGGGTGTCTCCTGATACTATTCACCTAGAAACAATGAATGAAGATGACCCTCTTGGCTATATATTGGAAGTAGACGTTAAATACCCTTCTGAATTGCATAACCTCCATAACGACTTACCGTTTCTTCCTGAGTGCATGCGACCAACTGAATCATCACCAAAAAAGTTAATTCCTCATCTCAAAGACAAACAACATTATGTAGTCCACTACATAGCCTTAAAGCAAGCCTTGGCCCACGGACTGCAATTAACTAAAATACACCGCGCATTGAGGTTTAGTCAGTCACGTTGGCTCAAACCCTACGTTGACTTCAATAACAATCTAAGAAAAGAAGCAAAAAATGACTTTGAAAAAGATCTGTACAAACTCTTTAATAATGCTATGTTCGGAAAAACAATGGAAAATATCAGGAAGAGAATAGATATACGTTTGGTTACTGACGCTAAAATGTTAGAGAAACTTGTGGCAAAACCTCATTTTATTGACAGAACCATATACGGGCCTCAGCTAGCTGCTGTTCATCTGGCAAAGCGTACACTGTCATTTAACAAACCTATTTATGTTGGCATGAGTGTACTAGACATTTCAAAAACACTTATGTATATCTATCATTATGACATTTTGCTTCCTTATTACGGAAAAGAAAACCTAACTTTGATGTACATGGACACCGATTCGTTTATCCATCTAGTACAAACTGAAGATGTCTACAAAGATAAATTGCACTTCCTAGATCATCTTGACACATCTGATTACCCTGATCACCATATGTGTTACTCACTGAAAAACAAGAAAGTGCTAGGAAAATTTAAGGATGAAGCTTGTGGAAAAATTATAAAAAGATTTATCGGTCTAAGACCTAAGATGTATGACCTTGACATAGATGGTTGTGATGTCAAGAAGATTAAAGGTATTACAAAATGTGCTGTGAAAAATTACATTCGTTTTGAAGACTATGAACATTGTCTCACAAAGAAAGAAGTAAAACGGGTTCCTATTAATATCATCACCTCTAAGCTTCACAAGGTATCATCCGTGCAATTAAACAAGATTGCACTCTCACCTTATGACGACAAGAGAGTAATCGCATCCGATGGTGTAGCATCTTACGCCTATGGACATCATGCCATTAGCAACCCTAGTTAAAATACAGTGCAATGTAAAATGTATTTCAATTATTTCTGCAACAACAACAAAATCTAGAACAATCAAATCGAGCATCATCAAGCTAAAAGCACTCTACATATTACTAAACATCCCTGTTTACCCATACATCCTTCCATTTTAATCTGTGTCTAGTGGCGGATTGAGTAGCCACAATGTCACAAAATCTTACCAAATTCCTAACTCCTTAAAATCTCAGTCCTGCATCCTTATTCATACCTAGGGTGCTAAATCCGCCACCAAGCAGGTCCCAAGCCCGGTTCAAAAAGGATGAGGGACACCATATCCTTCCACTCTTCAAGTTACTCCTCTTGAAATTCATCCAGAAGAGGCTTTACGCCTATCACTGACCTCTTCAATCAATCAGCAAGTCGCATTGGTTAAGCCGCGTCCCATCTCCCTACTCCTATAAGACTCATAAGCCTCCTGCACCAACAATACCTAGCTATTCTCATAAGACCAGTGTACAGGGGTTATCTTGCGTATCAATCCAACCAAAACTGGGTTTGTATTAACCTAAAAAAATCTGTTTAATCCAACCAAAATCAGGTTCGGTTCAAAAAAAATCAGTTTACGCTAGCTAAATATCAGTTCAATCCAAACAAAATTGGGTTCGAACCCGCCGAGAATTCAGCTCAGTCCAACTAAAAATCAGTTCAGTTCAACCGAACACGGGTTCCAGTCAAGCCCCATAAGAGCCTGTGTATAGCGGCCATATTGCTCATTAGCGCTGTGCCAGCTCCAGCCATTTTACCCTACTACTAAATGAATGGATTGAACTAAAAATCAGTTCAGTTCAACCGAACACGGTTCGAGTCAACCTACATTCACTTCAATCCAACCAAAAATGGTACAATTCAATTAGAAATTCGGTTCGCATCAACCAGAAAGTCAGTTCAATCCAGCCAGAGTAGCTTCCTCTTTTAATTCCACGTAAATGCTCGGATGGTTTCGTTGATAAGACCACAGCCGATTCCTTCTCATTCCTTAATCTAGCTCTTCCTTCCTCTATAAAGCCATGCTCATTCAGCCTATTAGCCCCCTGTGCTAACTCCCAGAGTTAGCCCCATAAGAGCCTGTGTATAGCGGCCATATTGCTCATTAGCGCTGTGCCAGCTCCGGCCATTTTACCCTACTTACATGCATCCGTTTTGTATTAAATATGCCCAGGTATTGCCATATATCACCTTGTCTTGAACAGCTGTCGTGGTTATATTTGGCGGAGAGAAGAAACCTTCACTCTGTTTCGCTTGTTCACAACATTCTCCGTACAGACACACCAAGTTATCTGAGAATGGATCTTAAATACTTGTCATCTCCAAGCAGTATACCTACAAGGTCAGAAACCTCTTCCCTGCTGAACTTCCCAATTTACCGCACGACCGGGTACGGCAACTCATTCATACCTGCAACCATACGCTCTTGGAATTCCCTTCCGGCTATAATTTGAGACATACATAGTAGAAATGTATTTTAAAAAACATGTTATAAATGGTACATAGACTTAAGAAATTAGTATTTAATGTTTTTTTAAAGTGACTCTCAGAAATTTTCCTTTTGTTTATAACTATTATTTAAGTTTAATTTTATAATTAATTATATGTAGCTAGAAACCCTAATACTCTGTAGTTTGTACAATGTAGTACATATGAGATGGTTTGGCATAACAGCAGGCTTCATAGCCTGAGCCACGCCACAAGTCAATAAATAAATAAATAAATAAATAAATAAATAAATAAATAAATAAATAAAGAAATAAATAAATAAATAAATCTCTACTTCTTCTTTGGAACTATAGAGGGCAAAGCTATACAACTTTCAGGAACGAAATGCAGCAAGATTCTTCCTCCTTCCTCGTGTGTTTCTGGGAGCGGTAGAGTATATCCTTGGTATTCCTAGCCCATATGGGAACCCCTATGGTCTCTCAACCTGGGAACTTGAGTTGTCAACAAGTCACCGAACTGAGTATACCATCGGTATCACTTACTTTTTCCCCCCGTAGCCTCTCTTATAGTTGCCTCATTCGACAATGAGAGGATACAGTGGGTGTATTAAACAACCCCAGCCACAGGTACAGAGCTAGCAGGCAAAATGAGCACACAGTGTAAATATAAATCCAACGTAACAACAGAAGGTGTACATTGCACACATAACATTTCATTTCATTTATTTACTAGCTGATGTATCCGTCGCTGACGGGTTAGCTTTGCGCAAATACCGCAGTACTGCTGTCTAGCGAATATGAGTGACGGCAGCAGACAAAACATACTTCAGACAGTGGATTACATCCTGTCGCTGTTGAACGCATGATTTAACATATAAATGAGTAATTTCCTGGAGTACTATTACAGTTACAAAGAAAATGCTTATGACATTTTTATAGAACCTTGAACTTTAAATCTGGGTTTTATTTTCTAATGGGATTAGCTTTTGGCGAAATATTTATCTCATGGTTTTAGTAACCAATGCAGTATAAGAACATCAAGAATTACAACCAATCAACAGTGATATATCGTCACAATTTTATCGTTTTCTGTTTTCACTTTCATATGTTTCGCATCTACGAGCACTGTTTTTATGTACACTCATTATAAAGAGCACTGAAACACGTTCATTAACATATTTTACCAAATCAATAGGACGTAACTTTATTATTTTAATGAAGCCGGCAGCCGACACAGGGGGCGATTGCTGCCGAAATCGTCTAAATACAAAGATAAAGCAACATATTTCCGTTCTGAAAGTTCTGTTCTCTGTATAGATTACGTATACATACGTTCTTTATTTGTTTTATGATATTTTGCACTTTTATTGTCATTAATTATTTAATTTTGTAGGTATTCGCTACATAGTCAAAATAAATACAACACGAGGTAAGAGCTCTCACATGTACACGTTCAGCACATACCAACATACACTGCCGGAAAAAACATGCAACATCATGAAGGATAAGATCATTTTATTCACAAGCGATGTGACAAGTAGTTCATCTTACGAGGAGTATGTAATTACAAATTCAGACCAAATGAAGCACACATGTCACAGTAAAGGTTGCCAAACTGTCGCATCAATACACAGTGTATCCTGTTTTTTGTGGCAATGCAGGTGTGTATTGTCGTATTCTCTCGCATGCACACGATCATGAATTTGATGCAATTCGGCTATGGTTCTTGCAGGCTCTGGAGAATGGGTAAGTTCCCGGTTCATCATGTCCCATATGTGTTCAATTGGTGAGAGATCATGTGGTCTTGCTGGTCAGGCAGTTGTACACCACGTAGAGCTCGTTGCGTCGCAGGAGATATATGTGAACCTGCATTGTTCTGCTGAAAAATCCCATCACCTTCCTGTCGAAGAAATGGCAGTAGCATGGTGACAACAGCCTGTGAAATGTAGCGGGCACTGGTTAAATTACCCTCCAGAAACACCAACTGCGACCGTGAGTTGAAACTGATGGCCCCCCGCACCATAAAGCCTGGGGTGCGACCTGGGTGTCATGGGCGAATGCACTCTGGAATAGGCCATTCACCCGGTCTACGCCGTACACGTATACGTCCATCACTTATATACAGACAGAACCTGCTCTCGTCACTGAAGACAACAGAACGCCATTCCCCTCTCCAGTCGGCTCTTTCACGACACCAGAGTAGCATTGCCTGGGGGTGTCGTAGGCGAATGCGCTCTGGAATAGGTCATTCACCCGGTCTACGCCGTACACGTATACGTCCATCACTTATATATAGACAGAACCTGCTCTCGTCACTGAAGACAACAGAACGCCATTCCCCTCTCCAGTCGGCTCTTTCACGACACCAGAGTAGCATTGCTTTGGGGTGTCGTAGGCGAATGCGCTCTGGAATAGGTCATTCACCCGGTCTATGCCGTACACGTGTACGTCCATCACTTATATACAGACAGAACCTGCTATCGTCACTGAAGACAACAGAATGCCATTCCCCTCTCCAGTCGGCTCTTTCACGACACCAGAGTAGCATTGCTTTGGGGTGTCATAGGCGAATGCGCTCTGGAATAGGTCATTCACCCGGTCTACGCCGTACACGTATACTTCCATCACTTATATACAGACAGAACCTGCTCTCGTCCCTGAAGACAACAGAACGCCATTCCCCTCTCCAGTCGGCTCTTTCACGACACCAGAGTAGCCGTGCTTGGGGGTGTCGTAGGCGAATGCGCTCTGGAATAGGTCATTCACCTGGTCTACGCCGTACACGTATACGTCCATCACTTATACAGACAGAACCTGCTCTCGTCCCTGAAGACAACAGAACGCCATTCCCCTCTCCAGTCGGCTCTTTCACGACACCAGAGTAGCATTGCTTGGGGGTGTCGTAGGCGAATACGCTCTGGAATAGGTCATTCACCTGGTCTACGCCGTACACGTATACGTCCATCACTTATATACAGACAGAACCTGCTCTCGTCACTGATGACAACAGAACGCCATTCCCCTCTCCAGTCGGCTCTTTCACGACACCAGAGTAGCATTGCTTGGGGGTGTCGTGGGCGAATGCGCTCTGGAATAGGCCATTCACCTGGTCTACGCCGTACACGTATACGTCCATCACTTATATACAGACAGAACCTGCTCTCGTCACTGAAGACAACAGAACGCCATTACCCTCTCCAGTCGGCTCTTTCACGACACCAGAGTAGCCGTGCTTGATGGTGCCGTGGTGTCAGTGGTAGCCTGACCAGAGGCACACGTGATCGTAATCCTGCTGCAAGCAGACGGTTCCCAATGGTCCTTGGTGACAGAGCAGATGCAAAATGTGACGGGTTTTCGTTCCTGGATTATGTTCGCACAATGCATCGATCTTGACGTGCGTCTGTACTACGCGGACGTCCGGAGCCTGGTCTACGGGTATGGGAATGTTTCAAGACCATTGCTGAAAGCAGCGGCACACCACCCGTACATTGTGCCCAAACCTACTATCTCCCGAATACTGGATACTGGCCGCACTTAAGCGACTGCAGCTATCAAGCTCGGTCTATTCAACTTGAGTTTGACACATTCCTTCCCTCACCTCCACACCCAACCCCTAAAGTGCACTCAACAAACTTAAGATTTTCTTGTTGCCATGAACTGTTCATAACCGACTCATCTCGTGGTTAAGTACAATGCTTCAGAAGTGAGCCATTGTGTTATCTTCGGAGTAAAATTAGAATTAACTATGGGGAAGAAGATGACTCCGACAGCCCGCCCAGTGGCCTCATGGTTAGTGTGAGGAAGACAAGGGAAAGTAGCCCTTTTCAGCTAAGCTTCGGAAATGTACAAAAGTACAAAAAAACCGGCGTAACATTTAATTGTATTTATTTTTTGCTAGTGGTTTAACGTCATCCTGAGCAACGAAGGTTTTCGGTGACGAAAGGATGGAAAAAGGGCTAGAATTGGGAAGGTAGTGGCCGTGGGCTTAATTAAGATACAGCCTCATCCTTTCCCTTGTGTGAAAATGGGAAACCACGGAAAACCATCTTCAGGGCTGCCTACAGTGGTATTCGAACCCATCATCTCCCGAATGCAAGCTCACAGTTATGTGGCATAAGATTGTATTTATTATCTGTGAGAGAGGCTCATCTAATTTTCTACATAACTGAAAAAACGCTCGCCGGCAATACTTCAACAAGATACAGTACAAAATACAATACATCTCTAAAACTACCATATTTTCTGGTGATTTTGTGACCTCTTTTTTTTTTTTTTTTTTTTTTTTTTTTTTTTTTTTTTTTTTTTGCTAGTTGCTTTACGTCGCACCGACACAGATAGGTCTTATGGCGAAGATGGGTGAGGAAAGGGCTAGGAGTGGGAAGGAAGCGGCCGTGGCCTTAATTGAGGTACAGCCCCAGCATTTGCCTGGTGTGAAAATGGGAAACCACGGAAAACCATTTTCAAGGCTGCCGACAGTGGGGTTCGAACCTACTATCTCCCGAATACTGGATACTGGGCGCACTTAAGCGACTGCAGCTATCGAGCTCGGTTTTGTGACATTTATAAATTAATAATTCCAACAATAACTTACCTGTCCACAGTGGATGAAGGCCTATGAAATATATTATGTAAATGAATGCAAGTTTTCAGGAAAAAGGTTTACTGCCCTTCGAGGGGTTTAGGTCCTAGGTCACATTTGATGGTATTCGAATGTGGTCTTAAACATTTCGTCGTTACTGTATAAGAAATTAACGCATACATTGCAGAACTTCAAAAGGAACAAACATGACATAAGCGTATGAAATTCAATTACAACGATGATAAATTCCGATTACAGTAGTGTACATTTTATGTTTCATAAACATGAACCTACTGTTTGATACAGACTTTCGACCTAATACCTCTGACTATCAACTCATTTTCTAAAAATTATTTTATTTTGATTTATTGATCTAAAATATAAAACTCTCATGAATTTCAAAGAAAAGATTTATATTTCGCATACTGTAGCTTCCTCCATCATTAGGGAGTTCTGTAATCCCTACAGTTTGTCGATGAGACTTGAGGCTCGCTCTGCATACAGTTTGTGTATTCTAGGCTCCCAATTAATATTCCGTCATGTATGTTGCATAACACCGGCCGTAACAGCGCAGCTTGCTTGCTAAGTCTTGATATGGTTATTTCCAGCGTCGTACGAGGTCCGTAGGTTACCTAACCATCAGCTGTCACTAGGAACGTTATACAACTTTGCAGCGGAGTTATAATAGCTGCCACGTCCTCCGGAATACATTTAATTATAATGAAGTGTACTTAATGAAGTTACTTCAGGAAAATACTTTTTTTTAAATTTGCTCTACATTGCACGAACACAAATAGGCCTTGTGGCGACGATGTGATAGGAAAGGGCTAGGAGTCGGACGGAAGCAGCTGTGGCCTTAATTAAGGTACAACCCCAGCATTTGCCTGGTGTGCAAATGAAAAACCACGGAAAACCATCTTCAGGGCTGCCGACAGAGGGATTCGAACCCACTATCTCCTGGATACAACCGGAAAATCTACCTTTAAAAGTTATCATTTTCCAATGTGGATAATGTATGTATGTATGTATGTATGTATGTATGTATGTATGTATGTATGTATGTATTTATTTATTAATGAACAAAACAGGCGTTCAGCCCCGAATACATGTTCACAATAATAATAAATAAATAAATAAATAATAAGATTAATAAACGTAGTCCAACCTAAGCCACCCCTCTCCACCATATACAAAATAAAATAAAATGAAATGAACAATAACGCCCCGGTTCTATACCAGAACCAACTCCATCTACACCAGTTCACAACAGTCTGGTCAATGTTTACATTCTACTGCTGGTGTTACAACTTCCTGCTTGTTATCACTCACACGTATGCAACCTTCTTGCTTCAGCATTTTCATCACCTCTATTGTTCCCTGACCTACTCCAAAATAAGCTACCACAGCAACATTACCAGATTGCATTCCAAACCAGCCATAACACTAACATAGCTTTCAATCTTTCAGATTCCACCTCCTATAGTAAAAGGCTAAATAATAACAACAATATTCCGTCATTGCATTCCAATCCATCATACCACAGCTTTTACCAATCCGCGTTAACATTGCTTCCTTTCATTTCATTCCGCCATAACACTCCATAATAACAAATACCAATCACTCATATACCAACACCTCTCCAACATCATATCTCTTCCTCCTCTCCATACAAACAAACCAAAATTTACAAAATGATAATAAACTCACCTCTCCCCAGCTCACTCATACCAGACACCAATACAATAATACCACCTCCCAACTCCCACGAAATCAGCCGTAAATAAACCATCTCAATACCAAACTATACATCACCTAATCGTAAATACTAAGCCTTCAATACTTCCAACACCACCTTTCAGCAATACAACACCAACTCCACATTATATACCACCTCTACTTATATCACCACTTCTCCCACACCACATTCCAACGATATAACACTTATCCAACACCACATTTACCACCACTCCTCCAACTCCAAATATCAACAATAAATATACCACTTCTCCATTACCACATTTCAGCCTTCACAAATAAATACCCTCATAACCTAATAAACAACACCAACTCCACAACATATACCACCTCTACTTATATCACCACTTCTCTCACACCACATTCCAACGGTATAACACTTCAACCCTGTAACATATCATAACACTTCATAAATTAATCATAACATATAATCATAAATACCAAGTCCTCAATATTTTCCGACACCACATTTCAGCAATACAACACCAACTCCACCCCTTATACCACCTCTACTTCTTCTACCATTACACTCACCTTCTACCATCCACCATCTTATACCACCACTTCTCCAACACCACATTTCAACCCTATAACATATCATAACTTATACATCACTTCCCCATCACAACATTTCAGCCCCCAAATAACACATAATCATAAATACCAAGCCCTCAATATTTTCCAACACCACATTTACCACCACTCCTCCAGCTCCAAATATCATCACCACATTTCAGCCTTCACAAATAAATACCATCATAACCTAATAAAATTACCTCTCCATCTTCAAAAATTTAGGCAATGAATAACAAATACCAATCACTCATATAATCCAACTCCACAACACCACCTACATCTCTTACTTCTTCGCCAATCCTGCCCTTTATTTCTTCTTTCCATAAAGAGCCACCAACATGGCCCTCAATTCTCTATCTCTCTGCTCGACATTTCGGCCCCTGCTCAGATCTCGCGTCAGATCGAGCTTCTGCCCGGGCCTCTTACCATGCTCCTCACTTACTTCACTGCATACACTTCCCTTACTTCTCTCTTCCCTGCAAATAGTCACATTCTCACTTGACCTCTCTACCCGCACTTCTTCACTCCGAACACTGCTATCGGTCACTTTATCACTGGACACCTCCCCCTGCCTCTCTTCACACGGTACACTGTTACTTCTTGTATTTTGCCTATCCTCTCCACTAATCGCTGTACTACTCCCTTTTTCTTCAGCCCGCTTTGACTTCATCTCTAAGTCCATCCTCAGCACACTGCTATTCGTATTTCGCCTCACTTGCCTACAGTTTATTGCACTACTCTCCTTTTCTCCCTCTTGTTTTAACTTCAATTCTAAATCCATCAATCTATCCACAGACCAGATTCTCTTCCAATTCCTGTCTGACACCACTAAATTTTGACCTCTGATAGTTGCCCTCAGCCCCTGTTTTACAGCCAGCATCTTGTGTTTTCTGAGTAGCCTCTCATTTCTGATCGCGTCACTTTCCACGTCTCTCCTTATCCATATTTTATCCCTCTGAACATTTCCTGCATTTGCTAACACAATATCCGCCATCAACGTTGAAGACAATTGAACCTTTATAGGCCTATTGCCTCTAGTTCTCCCCACTCTCTGCACATCGTCAATATCCACTTCACTAAAATTTATTTTCATTTTTCCCTGTATTAGGTCCACTACTTTATAAGTTGTAATTACTTTGACTTCACACGTCTCCTCAGGCACTCCATAAATAAACAAGCACTTCTTCCTTCTATCTAAAGTATTCGCTTCCACTTCTACTTTCAGCTTTAAATTCTCCTCTTCAAGTCGCCCTACTTTTTCCCTTAATGCTACCACTTTCTCGGTGTTATTTCTCACCTGTGCTGCTATGTCGTCCGTTTTTCCTCTTATCCATACTTCCATTTTTTCAATCTTACTGGACTGTTCTTCAATCATAGTAGTATAATACAGGGATTCGGCCGCCACCTCCACCTCAGGCTCCCAGTGGCCACCTCCACCTCCACCTCAGCCAGAGGCCTCCCAGTGGCCACCTCCACCTCCACCTCAGCCAGAGGCCTCCCAGTGGCCACCTCCACCTCCACCTCAGCCAGAGGCCTCCCAGATGCCTCCTCCACCTCCCGCGGGAAATTTGAATTTGTAAACAAAGCCACGTGCTTTTTGACAGCTGTCATCGACAACAACGCATCGCTAACCTCAGTACTGCCATCTTGACGGGCCTAAACCTCAGTAGTGCCAACTTAACCTAACTAGCTCGAGATAAACAAAGCCACGTGTTTTTTGACAGCCACGTGCTTTTTTGACAGATTTGTAAACAAAGCCACGTGCTTTTTGACAGACAACAACGCATCGCAAACCTCAGTACTACCATCTTGACGGGCCTAAACCCCAGTAGTGCCAACTTAACCTAACTAGCATGAGGTAAACAAAGCCACGTGTTTTTTGACAGCCACGTGCTTTTTGACAGATTTGTAAACAAAGCCACGTGCTTTTTGACAGACAACAACGCATCGCTAACCTCAGTACTGCCATCTTGACGGGCCTAAACCTCAGTAGTGCCAACTTAACCTAACTAGCTCGAGATAAACAAAGCCACGTGCTTTTTGACAGCCACGTGCTTTTTGACAGCTGTCATCCGCCATCTTTAAACTACAGAGCGCTGTGCTGCCCTCTTGCGTCACCTGTCATCGGCAGTGCTGCCATCTTGGCGGGCCTAAACCTTAGTGCTACCAACTTAACCTCACTAGCTCGAGATAAACAAATCCACGTGCTTTTTGACAGCCACGTGCTTTTTTGACAGCTGTCATCCGCCATCTTTAATCCATAGAGCACAGTGCTGCCCTCTTTAGCTACTTACCTTTGAAATGTGGTGGCGGATAATTTGAAAAATGCTTTTTGACAGCAGCCATCTTGCATCGCAAACCTCAGTGCTGCCCTCTTTAGCTAGATACCTGTGGTAGCAGACAATTCCACGTGACAGCAGCCATCTTTAATCAAGAGAGCACCGTGCTGCCCTCTATGTGGTGGCGGCAAATTGAAAAATTCCACGTGCTCTTGTTTGGAAACAAACTCACGTGCTTTTTTGACAGCTACCATCCACCATCTTTAATCAACAGAGCACAGTGCTGTACTCTTTAGCTAGATACCTTTGAAATGTGGTGGCGGCAATTTGAAAAATTCTATGTGCTCTTGTTGGGAAACAAAGCCACGTGCTTTTTTGACAGCTGTCATCCGCCATCTTTAATCAATAGAGCACCGTGCTGCTATCATGCGGGCAATTTCATCACCTATCACCCGCCATCTTTAATCTACAGAACACCGTGCTGCCCTCTTTATGGCTACTACCTTAAGCATGTAGTAGCGGGCAATTTGAAAAGTTCTGTTAGCTATCATCCGCCATCTTTAATCAAGAGAGCACCGTGCTGCCATCTTTATCTAGATACCTTTGAAATGTGGTGGCGGCAAATTGAAAAATTCCACATGCTCTTGTTTGGAAACAAACTCACGTGCTTTTTGACAGCTACCATCCGCCATCTTTAATCAACAGAGCATAGTGCTGCCCTCTTTAGTTTGAAATGTGGTGGCGGCAAATTCCACATGCTCTTGTTTGGTAAACATAGCCACGTGCTTTTTTGACAGCTATCATCCGCCATCTTTAATCCAGAGAGCACCGTGCTGCCCTCTTTATCGCAGTAGATGTAAATTCGTCACCTGTCATACGCAGTGCTGCTATCTTTAGCTAGATACCTTTGAAATGTGGTGGTGGATAATTTAAAAAGAAAAATTCTACAGCAGTCCTCTCTCGACGCTAATTGCATAAGATGGCGGCTATACATGACTCCTTAAGGGTGCTTACGCAAGATGGCTGCTATACATAGACGCCCTTGGGATGCTTGCGCAAGATGGTGGTTATACATGGCTCCTTATGAGATGCCCTAGGGATGCTTGCGCAAGATGGCGGTTGCTCTTATGAGGCGGCTTAAGGGTCCTTGCACAAGATGGCTAGAGACGCCCTAAGGATGCTTGCGCAAGATGGCGGACACAAGATGGCGGCTATACACGTCTCCTTATGAGACGCCTTAAGGGTGCTTGCGCAAGATGGCTGCTGCTCTTAGCTTAGAGGCTAACGTGTCGTGCTAGTTCGATTCATTAAATTTAGGGCTTAAATGCAAAATGTTAAATATCTCGAAAGCAGTGCACCGTAGAGCAAAACGGACAAAATTTTTCTGCCTAATACCTAGGTTCGCAGTATGAGGAACAAGAAAATCATAGTCTAATGATGGGATCAACGGTTCGGTTCCTACTTAGGCCCTTTGGCATTTGCTCTGTTTTAGCTTGTATTGAAGCGAGTCTTCGTAACATGATCAGGTTTAGCTATGGTAGAGAGTATAACGTGCCGTGCAGGTTCGATTCATTAAATTTGGAGGCTTAAATACAAAATGTTAAATATCTCGAAAACGATGCATCGTAGAGCAAAACGGACAAAATTTTTCTGCCTAATACCTAGGTTCGCAGTATGAGGAACAAGAAAATCATAGTCTAATGATGGGATCAACGGTTCGGTTCCTACTTAGGCCCTTTGGCATTTGCTCTGTTTTAGCTTGTATTGAAGCGAGTCTTCGTAACATGATCAGGTTTAGCTATGGTAGAGAGTATAACGTGCCGTGCAGGTTCGATTCATTAAATTTGGAGGCTTAAATGCAAAATGTTAAATATCTCGAAAACGATGCATCGTAGAGCAAAACGGACAAAATTTTTCCGCCTAATACGTAGGTTCGTAGTATCAGGAACAAGAAAAAACATAGTCTAATGATGAGATCAACGGTTCGATTCCTACTTAAGCCCTTTGCCATTCGCAGCTATCTATTTCTACAAGATGGTGGCTGCTCTTATGAGAAACAAGATGCCTTGAGACGTCCTAGGGATGCTTACGCAAGATGGCAGACACAAAATGGTGACTATACATAGCTCCTTATGAGACGGCCTAGGGGTGCTCGCACAAGATGGCGGCTACTCTTATGAAGAAAGCTAGCTTAGAGGCTACTGCGCAAGATAACAGCTGCTGTTATGCATGTGGTGGAGGGCAATTTGAAATTCTATGTGCTTAATCAACAGAGCACCCTGCTGCCCTCTTTAGCTGAAATGTGGTGGTGGATAATTTGAAAAATTCTTTTGACAGCTATCATCTTTAAAAACAATGGCGACTATACATAGGCTGTTAAGGCCTTATCATTCTCCTCCTCCTCCTCCTCCTCCTCCTCCTCCTCCTCCACCTCCTTCTCTACCTCCTCCTCCGCCTCTTATGTCAAGGCATAGCTTTATATCGAACAAGTTTAAACCTGCATCGCGAAGGCAAGCGTGTGCAGCGATAACATTATTGTGCATGTTTAGACTTTCGAAACATAAGAAGAGTAGAATCAAACGCTGTACTCGATACGACATGTGATTAGAACATTGATTGATGCGTTCAGAAAACAAAATAAGTGATCAAGACTAGAATCGAACAATGTACTCAATACATCATGTGTTTAGAATATGTCAGGGGATACGCTTGTTCTAAGAAGATCAGATTGAAACATAACAAGACTAGAATAGAACACTGTAATCGATGTTGTTAACTTCAACATGTGATCAGAACATTGATTGATGTGTTCAGAACACAAAATAAGTGATCATGACTAGAATCGAACACTGTACTCGATACAACATGTGATCAGAACATTGATCGATGTGTTCAGAACACGAAATAAGTGATCAAGACTAGAATCGAACACTGTACTCAATACAACATGTGTTTAGAACATGTTAGGGGGTACCCTCGTTCTAAGAAGATCAGAATGAAACATAACAAGACTAGAATCGAACACTGTCATCGATGTTGTTAACCTCAACATATGATCAGAACATTGTTTGATGTGTTCAGAGCAAAAGTACAATTTTGATGATTTGCGCAGCTAACTCGCTCGGTAAACGATATAGCCAAAGTATAACTTCAAATTATTTACCTTCCATCATTCGTCTTCTGTGTAAAAATCAGTCGAACAAGTTATCGCATAAACATGGCTGAAAAAAAATCGTGATAGGGTATGGAACCCAGGGGTTACATCTTATCAGAAGGGTAAAAAGGATGAAAGGACTCTTCCTCCTCCTCCTTACCGCACATTCCTTGGCTAAAGGGCTAATGGGCTAAAGGGCTAATGGGCTAAAGGGCTAAAGGGCTAATGGGCTAAAGGGCTAAAGGGCTAAAGGTGCAACAACCTCATCGATCGCTATCAGCAAGAACGCTTGTACTTTGTAGAAAATTAATCTTTATTGGTAAATGGTTTTATGTTCAGAACAAGGAATGGAACCTAGGGGTTACGTCTTACCTAATAAAATCCCCGAGGTGCGATGAGTTACGTTTTTCGAACTAGTGTTTGG